>NC_045784.1:9570382-9878943 GCF_008692025.1 Phocoena sinus | reverse complement strand
TGGCACCGCTGATGTAGAGATTCCTCTGCTTCTCCAGCAGATCTGGACTCTGGTCCAGCAGTCTTTCATAGCCGAGAGTCGGGGGAGTGATACCATCATCCAAGGCGAGATCTCCAAAAATAAAGGACACTTTAGCTCCTCTTGGAGGCTCCTGTGCTTTCTTTAGAGCTTCTGGTCCTGAGAGAGTCAACAGGGACCGCTGAGCTAGACTTCTGTAGTCTGCCTTGCACGGAGCATCTCCCGGCTGGGTCAGCTGCTGGCTGAGTTCGTCTGAGTTATAGGTGTTGTCCATGTACAAGTGCCGGTGGTGGTCTTTTGGACACAAGGTGCCTTCTGGAATCTCAACTGCCTTCTGCTTCGCATCTATATATGTTATCTGTGCTTCTTGCTCCCCTTCGTCAATGAATGTGGTCACTTGGGGTACACAGTTCCAATCTGGGCCAAGGAGGTTATGCTTTCCTTTATTTTCAGTTCCTAAAGAGAAAGAGTCATGCAAAGACACATTACTGTGCTGTCTGGTTTCTGGGGGGCCTTGTCTCTGTTTCTTAACTTAATGGCTTTTAGCACCACTTTTGTGAATACGGTTGTCATTCAGCTTTCCAAATACGGTAGCGGTCGATTTAGGCTTCAGGTGCAAGGATTTCTTGGTTAGGAGAATTGATACTGCAGAAAATACAATTGCTATTTGATAAAACAGAATACCATCCGAGAGTAGGGAACTACAGCTTACTTCCATCTGATCTCTGATTCTAGCATTAAAAGGCCTCATTTATGTCTATAAATGTGAATATACAACATGCCTTTAAAAATCCTTAAAGGCGATAGTCCAATAGGCTGTTATTCCAGAAAACAGATTGCCCTTTTCTTTGTAAAGTGAGAGCTAACATTTCCCGCTTTGTATAGGGAGATGTTGGACTTTTCCCTCATTGAGTTAAGAGAAGGTCAAGGATCCTCATACTTCTACCACGTATTTTAGGAAATACTGTAACGATAAGGTAATAATAAATATATACATATAATGTATATTAATAAAAACTATAATACTACATATTGCAATGGTGGCACCAAAACTTCTCTCTTTAGCCTTCTCCTGTCCTTGTGGGTGTGCGTATTTTTTACACATAAATGCCAGTACGCGTGCCTGTAAGCACACACGCACACAGGTAGGATGTACAAGGTGGAGCATTCGCAGGTAATGCACCCTCTCTGCTATTTCTACGCATAGTTAATACTTCGATGAATTTCCATTTTTACTTGTATCGTGAAAACTCCTGAAGATTTGTTTGTTGTTCTTCAAAACTGCAAAACTCTAATTTAAATCTCATTGTTTTGTTTGATCTTCAAGAGTCTTCCAATAGAGAATTCGACTGTGGAGATTTTGCTCTGATATTTACCAAGACGGGGCAGCAAGTCATTGTGTCAATATTGCTTTGTCAATTCCAGAGGTGACATTTTGAGGAAATGTTAGGGTCACAAATTGTCCCATTTGTTTCCTCAAATTGCCCTCTGGCCCAAGTTTGAATAATACTGAAATCAGATATACAAGAGATACGGGAAAAAAATCAGTTTTACTGAAGAGGTTTTGGCTCTCTCCCAAATATACAATGGACTCAATGCCGCGCAATGTTCCGAGGCATTTTATTCAATACATATATTTTTATGAAGAGCAGGTAAAGATGAAATTTTGAAGACACTGAGTTACACACCAGCCATACTTACGAGCTACCTTATAACAGATACACCTGTCAGGGTTCAGCACTGTTTTATTAACAATGACATGGATTATGACTGGCTCTGTGTGAGTGAGTGAGTGAGTGAGTGAGTGAGTGAGTGAGTGAGTGTGTGTGTGTGTGTGTGTGTGTGTGTGTGTGACGAGTGTCGATTGTTGGGAGGAGGGAGAGTAGTTCAGCAAAGTTGTGAGACAGCTCTGGGTTTAAACCAGGGCTTGGCAAATTTTCTCTGTAAAGGGAGGGCCAGATAGTAAATATTTTAGGTTTTGTGGGCCAACAGCTCAGTTGAGCAACTACTCAACTCTGCTGTTGTAACACGAAAGGAGCCACAGATGACACATAAGCAAGTGGATGTGGTGACTTGAATGGTGACCCCCCCCGAAAAGCTAAGAATGTGACTTTATTTGGAAAGAGTCTTTGCAGATATAATTAAGGATCTTGAGATGAGATCACCCCGAATTATCTGTGTAGGGCCCTAAATTCCAATGGAAAGTGCCCTTATAAGAGAAAAGCAGAGGGAGATTTGGGCCACACAGAGAAGGAGGGAAGACCGTGGGAAGACAGAGGCAGAGACTAGAGTCATGCAGCTACAAGGAATGCTGATGGCCACTACAGCAACAGGAAGAGGCAAAGAAAGACTCTCCCTGGAACCTCTGGAGGGGGCATGGCCCTGCCAATGCCTCGATTTTGGACCTCTAGCCCCCCAAACTGTGAGAGAACAAGTTTCTGTTATGTTGTCCCCAAGCTTGTGATACTTTGTTACGGCTGCCCCAGGAACCTAATACAATGTACAAGTTTCAATGAAACTTTACTCACAAGAACAAGATTTGATCCATGGGCCATACTTTGCCCACCCCTGGTTTAGACCAACAAGAAAACTGAACAGGTGAGCAGGCTAAAGGGCACAGTTAATAGACTTTCCTAAGGCTCAGAGATGCTTAGCTGTGTGGGTGCAGGGGTTTTGAAAGTACTTGAAGGGTTAATTTTCAAGATAGTGAAGAAGAAATAGGGGCTTACTGTTCCTGGTTAGAGAGCTTGACGAAGGCCTTTGATCAATTTGAGACAAGAAGAAAATACGTACTCACTCTTGGCTTCCTTCCAGGAGGGTGTACTGATTTGGCTCCTGGAATGATTTTGGAAACACAGAAGGATGTCTCCTTCTAGGGATGAGCTGGCCTCAACAGACTTTGCTCTGTATAGTTTTTGAGTCTCAGGAGATCTCTGCGGAATTTCTGAGGAGAAGGGAGCCCTTTCAGCCATGAGAGGATGCTAAGTCCCGAGCTGCAGCTCTGCTTGGGTCAACCAGTTGCTTTTTTGGAGTGTGCCATCTCTCGCACTTGTCCTCCCTTATTAAACACGCACAAGCACACACGTACTCCTGCTTGCGTGTGCTATTTGGAACATGTGCCCTCACCCTCATTCTCACTGTCGAACCGAGAGAAATTACCGAAAGGTTGAAGTTCCAGTCTTTCTCCACAGTAATATAATACTTTTTGGAACTAAGTTTTTGCCTCTTGAAACTTTATTCAACATCACATTGTGAGTCACTATATATAAAGTGGACAGAACTGAGGGCCCTCGGTTCTGTAACCATTTGTAGAATGGTAGGTTTGGCTTTCTACTTGCACCCATACAATCTTAACGGTCCATGGAGAAAAGGTTTGATTTTCACAAGAAACTTTACGGTTTTAAGATTTAAGATTTTCCAATGTGAAAGGATTGTGTTAAATTGTGGAACTGCTCTTCAGAATTTCAAGCGTCAGCGTTCAGTTGCTCTAAATCTCCTCGCTCAATGAAAACATGTGGTCGTAAAAATATTTACCACCTCCTTTTTGAACCTACTCATTTTTAACCATTTGTGTCTCTTAGAAGCAAGAGACACTTCGAGGTGGGGTGGGATGAAATCTAGCCGCAAGTCCCAGCTGCCGTCCAGCACACCTTGCTCACCTCTCTTTCTCTCTGGTTTTCCTTTACCCTTTGACAGCAACTGTTTCCACTTAACCAACCGTCACAATAAACCGCATGCCGGTCTGTCTGTGTGTGTGCCTAGCTACATATTACTATATATCCATGGAATAATTTCTGTCTTCTGCTAAGTTTAAAACTAGGGGATCTTCCTCCCCTTCTTTTTCCTTTCCCCCTTTTCTCTCAGTAACAGCGACAACAAAATTTGTTCTTAAGAATTTCCCTTTCTTTTAAAAGAAACCCTAATTATGGAGCCCCTGATTATACTTTTTCATGGGTCAGTAGCTCTGGCTTGAATGGTAGGGTCTGTCCATCAGCCGTATTTCCTGAGGGTCCACTACAGATGGAGGAAAAAGTTCAAACACTGAAGAAAAAGGTTCTAGAACATGCAAACTATTATACATAGAATGGATACACAACAAGGTCTTACTGTAGAGCACAGGGAGCTATATTCTATATCCTGTGATAAACCATCATGGAAAAGAGTATGAAGAAGAATGTGTATATATGGATAACAGCTGTACAGCAGCAATGAACACACGGTAAATCAACTCTATTTCCATAAAATAAACTTCCAAAACGAAAAGTTCTAAAATAAATAAAAACCGTCCACCCTCAAAGGGACTATCAGTTCAACAGCTGCAGCCCTGCTTCTCCTCACTTTGGAGCTATTTCTCCCTGTCAGGTCGCTGAGATGAATTACTTGATCTTTGCCATTTTGACGCTTCTGCTAAAAAGCTAAAAAGCTAAAGGGCTTCCAGGGTCCCTTCTAGAGCCCGAAGTCCAAGGGCCGGGCAATTCTCAAGTCTTCCTGTTGTAAGGCTCCCAGAATCCTGGAACCTTAACGAGGGACCAGCCCTAGAGCTGGGGGCTCACAACCCCTACTGGGCATTCCATCCTTAGTTCTCTGTGCCCTGACTCACCTCTAGAAGAATGAGGCAGTAAAAACTTAGCCGTATAGGCTGAGGCCTACACCCTTCACAATAATTCAATCACTGCTTTGGAAGCATGCACCCAACATTGCCAAGTGATGTGTAAAATAGGATGGAAAAATCAACATCTTCATTAAAAAAATCTAGACCAAATCAGAAGTAATTGGAGGGTTTTGTGTTAAATTTGGACACTAGATGGTTTTATGTGTACAGCTTTAACTTTTCAAGAAATATCCTTTTCACTGTTGTCTGGTGGTGTGGGGACGGGAGGTCGGTGCCTCGTGAGTTTAGGAAGAGAATACCTGTCTCCTGGGTCCCTGCGTTTTTCTTGTTGGCCATGTTAAATATCGACCTCCTGGAATCCACAAGCAGCCGGTAGTATCCAGCCGTTAAGCAGGCCAGGTTCATGGCGTCGGAAGATTCCATCAAGAGCGTGATGGGCTACACAAAAGAGAATGTTTTGGTTAAAACCATCCCTCCTTAATAACCTCCCACAAGGGACAACGACTACATTTGTGCTCATGGAATGTGAACAAACGAAGTTTCGGAGCGACTGTTTCACTGAAGAAACGCAAATGGGGGAAAGGACAGGTATAACAGAGAGCCTGACTGAAAAACGTTCAGGTGACAACATTTTGAAAGGCTAGACATTTGGAACCTTTCCCAAGTCATAATGGATTAAAAAAAAAAAAGACTGGCTTTGTTCCAAATAGTTAATATTTTTAAAAGTCATAGTTAAGGAGTCAGTTACTAGTTGTGAACCCGCCATCTGAAAAAAAATCACAGGAAGATTAAGTTTGGGTTCGTGGTGAAAATTCGTGTTGAAGCAAAGCAAAAATCAAGTGGAAATTACTGCTAAGACTGAATGAAAAGTGTCAAAGAGATCCAGGAAAATGACGCTTCTAAAAGAAACTGTAAATTCAGAGGAGGGCAAAACAGACATGGGAGTTGAGAAAAGGCCCTGCCAGAACTTTCTGGAAACTATGAGGTTACCATATAACTGGACGTGGATCTTGGGCATATAGGGAAGCAATTATCCTCGTTGAGTAAGGAAGGGTGGACTTGCTGGTGTGTTCTTGTTGAAAGAGAAAGAAAGTGAGAGGGAAATAAGGGAGCAAAGAACAAGCAGACACCCGGAGAGGCACAGAAACAGCGAGATGACAGGCCTCTTGCCTTCACTGCCACGGGTAGCACCCTGGCCTTGGCTGGTGAAACCTAATTTCCACCCAAAGCCCCTATAGTACTTGATGTGCTGCCTTTTCCTTCCATTTCAACTGTGGTCTCCCTCCAAGCCACCTCACAATTCTTTTCAGTAGGCAGGAAACCACCCATAGGGTCTTGTCACCCATTTCTGTTGGAGACAGATTATCCCTGTCATCAGGTCTGTGATGACTGCACCCGATATACCCTTTCTTCCGCCTGTTTTCCATGACAGGCTATTGTTCTCAGCATCCTCGGTTATGGACTGGGACAGGCACGCCAAGTCTCCTCTTGGACTTTCTTTGCCATGAAGTCAAGGGCGACGCCCTGGATTCAGCCCACGGAACGCCATGGGCCACGGCCAGCGCTCCTGAGCGGCACGCTCGCCCTTTCACGCTCATCTTTTCCTGCTGCACAGCACACTGAGGCTTCCCTTTGGCTATGCAGAAGCCCTTTCCCACGTTCTCCTTTACTCTCAAATCCGCCCCTCCCACGCCCTGGTGGGCATGAGGCTGGGAGCGGGTTAGGGGTAGAGGGAGTTCTCAGAGCACTCGTCCTGGGTCACCCTGTTTCCTTTGTGGACTCACTGTGTCTCTTTGGATCCAGTGCCTTTTCTCTCTAGAAACATCAGATACATTAACGCTGCCAAAATCTAATGACTCATCTATTACATACCGGGACAAGAAGGTAGGGACAGGGGACCTGGATTACTTCCTGTCAACTTCTGTTTGGGGAGGAAATGTCTGCCCTCTGAGGACAATCTCAGATAGTTGTTTCAAATGAAATGGCCATGATATTAAAGGGGCCAGATGTTCAGCCAGCACTAATTGCTATAGCATGAAAAGACAGATTGACTAAAATACTCAGTTTTTCCAAAAGAGTAAGCACATATGGATGCAACCTAACAAAAGGGAAAGGGGGTTCTGAACAAAGTTGGGAAAAATCTCCCGGACTCTATACAAGAGCCACAGATTCTAGAAAGTAAGTAGGGAGACGTGTCCCCTACTCTCCATGTATGGTTCATGCACTCTGGAGCCGGAAGGGACTTTAGAAATGAACTCACTTGCTTTCTCACGTAGAGATGAAGAAATGGAGCCCAGAGAAAGAGAGTGACTCGTCCCCCAACCACAGAGCTGTCTAGTGAGGACTCGAGCCCTCACACCTGAGTTGGGTGGACTTTTTCTGCACCCGTGGCGCCTTCCATGCGCTGCACATGTTGACATTTTGCCTCTTTATAAATATCTGCAGCACTATCAGGAAGCAAGGCCACGTTCAAGGCCACGTGTCAGTGTCTGAAAGACTTACCTTCACGTCCAGCACATGGAGCTCCACCTTCACCAAGTTCTCCTCTTCAGTAAACATCTCAATCCTATTGACGTGGCTGAAGTCAGCTAAAAGAGCCACCAGATTGGTTTTGGTGTTTATCACGTGGCTTATGCCGTAGCGGGGCCCCACCAGGAGGGTCACTTCTGAGCGCTTTTCTGCCTGCTGAGAAAGAGACGTCGACAAAATATGAAAACTACTAGACCTCTGGGAATTCCCTGGAGGTCCAGTGGTTAGGACTCCGCACTTTCACTGCCCGAGGCCCCGGGTTCAATCCCTGGTCGGGGAACTAAGATCCCGCAAGTCGCGTAGTAGTGCGTCCAATAAATAAGTAAACTAATTAAATTAAATAAAAATAAAAATACTAGACCTCTGAAGCACCAGGCAAAGCTGAACCTGAGAGTCTGTTTTTATAAGATTACATTTTCTTTAGAAAGTATTCCTGGGTTACATTGTACTAAATCATCCAATTAGAAGAACCAGATATATGGTTGCAGCGAGGCTCTGATAAAATTATGAATAATGTAGAAAGTAAATGTTATCATAGCACATATATTCATTATCATGAGAAGCTTTTAGAAATGAGGATTTTTTAAATCATTCTGGCCCAGTGACTTAAAAGGAGGCCATTGTGCGAGCGCATTCTCTCGGCTCTCCACATTTCTTTTTCCAGGGCATTCTGCAGTGGCATTATCTAGCTTAACGTTTCTTCTGATATTTTCACACTGGGGTGCAGTCAATTAGAAATAAGGGCTGGAAAAGATTCACAGCTGATTTGCTTTTGTCATCAGACAGCTCATTCAAGACAGCCTAGACAGTGACATTTTGCAGGCCTCTGTGGCTTCCATGAAAAAGCAAGGAAAAGAAATTACCACTAATGTTGCCTTGAACACACGGCCCCCATACAGTCGAAGGTCACTGAGGAACTTGAGATAATGGACCTTGGCTTGAAGTGCGGAGAGCTGAGGAGAGAAAAGAAACCTCAGGTGTTCACTCCATCGGGCGTGATTGTGTTCCGGCTGGACACCAGCCGAAAACAAGGGCAAACGAGAAGGATGCTTCTACTGCCAACAGATGGGGTGTGACAAGGGCTCTTCATGAGGAATGAAAGTAAACTGCTCTGTATTTGGTTTCCTGATCAAGGGCTGCAACAGGACATCTAGATTTAAATCTTTTCGTTTTGGGAGAAAAATATGGATTTGCTGGGCCAGAGCATTCAACAAGTCAGAATGAGATGATAGAATTCTCCACTGCAATGGGTGCGTGCAGAGTTTGTGGGAGCTGTTTTGAATACACACCTGCAATCCATAGAAAGCCTTTTAAATGGGCTCTTCACTCCCATCTTGTTTCTTCCAGTCTTTGCAAGTTTCCAGGGAAAGTGAACTTTCTGAGCACCAGTCATTGTGGAAATGTTTGAACTCACTATCTAGGTCAGTTCCAAGAAATGACTCTAAGAATTCAATTCCAAGAATCCATTGATTCAATTCTAAGAATCTATTGAGTTTCATGAGTGACTGACAAATGAAATTTTATCCAGGTAAAACTGATCTTTATGAAGACTTAAAAATGCAGATTCCCATATCCTAAAAAAGTACTTGATTGAAAAAAGTCCACGTTTCAATCTAAAATATGATACAAAACTACTAGACATGAAATAGATAAACAACAAGGTCCTACTGTATAGCACAGGGAACTGTACTCAATATCTTATAGTAAACCATAATGGAAAAGAATCTGAAAAAGAATATATACATATATATATATATATATATATATATATACACACACACACACGCACATATGTATGTATAACTGAATCACTTTGCTGTACACCTGAAACACTTTAAATCGACTATACTTCAAAAAAAATTTTTTTAATTAAAAAAATGAAAGAAAGAAAAAAAGTCCACATTTCATACCAAATGTGCCAGGAAAGTTTGTTAGAGGTGAAATTTTCCAACGAGGTGTAGAACATCAAGTAGCAAGGACTGTAAAACTCTGTTTTCAATTGCAGATAACTTGCCAACTCATTTGTCAACCGTACCTCAATGTGCTATCCTTTATATAATTGTAGTTTAGAACCAATCATCCAGCCGACTTCTTTCAAAAATCCAAAGCACTTTGCAAATTGATTTGAAATCAAACCACTCACTCTTAACTAGAAAAAAAATGACCGTTATAGAAGGACAGTGACAGATAGACTGACCTTAGAGCAGTTATCCAAATTATTACAAAACCAGTGGGCCAGGCTTGGAAGAAAATCACACCAAGTCAATTAAAAGAAAGTAGCTTTGGGCAAGTCAGAACTGATACTTAGAACATCTTGACCCATGACATCCTGCTATATTTCCATAAGCTGAATGCTTACAGAAACTGGGAAGTAAGTCAAAGGTGGCTGATAGTGTGTCAAAGCTGATCACATGTTTAAAAAAGTCATTGGGGGTGAGGAGGGAGCGGAAATAAGTATGTGTTAGCCAGTAAAAAGGACTTAAAATCAGATACTAAAAGACCAAAGAACTAGCCACACAAATGATTTGTATTAGAGTCACACACGTTTCTATGGCTGATATCACTGAGAAACTGTTCTTGGGTTGTCAGACTGCCTCCAATTTTATAGGTCCTGGATTTTAAGGCTCCTTCTCTTTCTGGTTCCTGAAACCCTGTGCTTTTATTACCAATAAACGTAACTCTCTATTCTGACCAACAGTATATTTTAAAATGTCCTTTGTATCTCTTTTACTTGATTAAAAAAAAGGAGATTTTAACACTAATGATGGTGAATGACACAACTAAGTTTATCTTCTAAAAGTTAAGAGTTAATTCAGTGGTTGTCAGCTGGGGGTGATTTTGGCAAAATCCAGAGACATTTTTGTTTGTCACGATTGAGGGGGTGGGCGCTACTGACATCTCATGGGTAGAGGACAGCGACGCTGCTAAACATCACACAATGCACAGGACAGCCCTTCTTCTCCAACGAAGAATGATCTGGTCCCCAACGTCAACAGAGCCAAGGTAGACAAACCTTGGTTTAACTCATGTGGCATCTAGTCTGCAGGAACCCTTACTGGCTGCTGTGCACTTAAGCTGGTCTGAGTGGTAAGTAAGCAAAAATATGATGAAAATATGAAAATATTTTGCAATTCTATCCTCTAATCCCAAGGTCTCAGAGGCTTTGCAAGGTTCTCCTACATGCACACGTGAACGCACACACAATCCGTACAATAAGGAGTCTGTAGCTTACAAGGAATAAATAGGCCTCCGTTAGAATACCTATCTTTCATTTAGTCTTAGAAACATGTTAATAGTTAAAAAAAAGAAGGTTATATAGTGTTACATCCTCTGCAAATCTGGTGCTAAGTATTTTATGCACGGGCTAATTTTAAACATTTTTAAAAATGTATGCAAGCCTCACTTTTTAAAATCCATTTTCTATTAAGATGCAAATGTGATACCTTTTTACCAGGTGGTACCAAGTTTTGATTTGCTTTGACAAGGTGTGAAAGTGCTTTCTTTATGTTCTTCTCTTTCATGCTTTGCAGCACAGCAGAGGGAAGAAAAGTCTCTAATCCCCATTCTTTTCTGCAATAAAGAGCATATCTTTAATTTCACATTCTTGTGATGATTAGATATCTAAGACAAAATGGCACTCTGATGTTTGTTGGAACAAATGAACTCTTGGTAAGGCAGGGAATGGAGACAAGTCCCCAATTATGGAAGCAACTTTTAATTTATATTCAGGAAACATACTATTTGATCATTAATCCATATGTTTGCATTTTAAAAGAAATATATTCTTCACTCTCCAGAGAGAAGGCTACTGAGGCATTTGGTGCCAATGGAAATTGAACAGACACTTTATCCAACCCACCTCTGAGTCTCTTAGAGTTCATTCACATATCTGAGTTTGTACTTCCAACACCAATTTCTCTCCACCCCTTTGTTTATTCCCATTGTCACCTCTCCCTGTCTGCCCATGCTCTGTCTTTCTGTCTTCTCTTAGAAGGATGAATGTAACTCCTTCAGGTTCCCAAACTATTCTTTCCTCCCCATCTCCCTCATCAATGGTGTTCTCCAGAAACACACAATTCTCTTTTCTCCCACCCAGATAGTATCTATCTAACTCCTTCCGTCAACATTTCTTGCTGAGGAGGGGAGGGGGTTGCTGGTATGGAGTCAGGGTAGGGTTCAGGACCCTTAAGTATGTCTGGTACTGACAGAGAGATGCAAACATCACTCATAGGTGTGGATATACAAGGAAAAAAACCAACAAATGGGCCTGGGTTAGTATATTCTTGCCAAGAGCCCATGTTCCCAACAGTGACTACAACCCTATCCTAGGAAGATTCCATATTTTGAATTCTAGGAAATCTATCCTGATTGGTCATGTGCCCAACCAGAATCTTCTAAATTATGTGAAGACTTTCGAGAAGGTTCTGGTTATTTCTCCGGCTCCAGATCCTCTCTAAAGAAGGGTAGGAAGACAGCTTTCCCCCACTTGACCATTCACACCCTTTTCACTAGTTAAGATGGTGTTTCTTTGTGATCACTGCTTTCTTCCTTCTCCTTCTCCTCAACTTGGACTTACCATTTTTACCCATCATTTGGCACTCCTTATGGGGTACCCTGTAATTCTACTTGTATCATTATTTTACATCATTACTTTTCATTCTATGTCTTGTCTTTATAATCAGATCACAAATTCTTCAAAGGTTAAGATTATAATTTACAATATTTTCTTTTCTCTTAGTATACAGACAGTAAGTCCCCTACATAGGAACCTCCAAGCTGCAAACTTTCAAAGATGCGAACATGTGTTTGCATCAACGTCAGGCGTGAGTGAAATGGCAGCTGGCCCTCCGTGTCCTACTGCTGACGATCCTTCAGCTCTACCATCTCCCACCTCCTCTCCCTCCTGCAGTCACTAACTCTTCTCGCCTGTTCACTAGATGCCAGCCGCAAAAGTATGCCAGCTGTTGTACTGGACTGCTGTACTTTTCAAGGTACTGTACTGTAAGATTAAAAATGCTTTCTTTATTTTTGTGTTTGTTTGTTTTTTATGTATTGTTTGCGTGAAAAGTATTATAAGCCTATTATAATACAGTATTATATAGCCGATTGTGTTAGTTGGGTACCTAGCCTAACTTTGTTGGACTTAGGAACAAACTGGACTTAGCAATGCGCTCTCGGAACGGAACTCGTTTGTATGTAGGGGAATTACTGTATCACATAAAATGCTCAATGAACGTTTGTTGGGTGAATGAATGAATTAATGAGAACATTAATTAATCATCATAGACTCTGCAAGATTCTTAGGCAAGCTAGTTATCTCTGGAAGTTTTTGATTGTACCATGCTCAACCTGGTAAAATGTGGGTACAGAAAGTAGGAACAGAAATGCATTTCGGTTGTCTGAAAATCATCTCAAGTTGTGCAGGCCACCTTTTCAAGTGGGATCCAGTTTCATCTGTTCCTAAGATCCTCAGAAAGGGGAATGGATGAGGGTGTGAATGGATCCACTCAAGCGCGAGACCTCTTTGTGAGCCAAATCTCTCTCGGGCTCTAGTCCTGGCATGTGTGGCAAGAGAGAAAGAGACAAACCATCTGCAAAAAGGAGTGCACTGAGATTGGAAGGCCTGGGGTTCTCAAACTGCACACAAGGATCTGTCCCTAGGCAGTGACAGGAGAATGGAGCGTGGCAAGATCAGGGGCACTGGGGGTCAGCAACCTGGAGCTCTCATCTTCCCAAACGCAGGCTCGCAAACCCATCGAGAAGAAACCATTTCACTCCGTGGGGGACGACCTGGTGCTGGGGAACCCAGAAAGGCTTTACAGGCAGCCCACGGGAAGCTTCTCTGGGATGTGGAGTTTTAATCAGCCATATGCCACTTGGAGGTGGAGACAGAGCAGACGCTAAGGCCTGTAGTGTTATGTGGAGATGAGGCTTCAGCCCCACCATAAACTTTGAAACATGAGTATTTCTTTTTTCTTAGCATTAGAGCTGCCAGGATTAAGAAAATGGTGGCTGCTTTAGGCTGCTGGATCACCTTCCAACAGGAAGCATACAGACCGGGAGACAGAGGGTTCTCTTTTAAAGGATGACTCTTATATAAGCTCATCAACTGAAGGCAACATAAACTGCTTTTTTCTAAGAAGAGGGGATCTTTTCTGGCTAAAGAGGTAGTATACTGCTGTTGTAAATGCCATATTCAGCAAGAGAAGGCATTTATTTTCCAAACAGCATTTGATTCATGAAACAAAGTTTGTGTGGCATCCTTTCCCACGCTGTCGCAGTTCTTTATTACAACTACCATCCTTCCTGATTAGGACTCAAAGAATTACTTTGTATACTGCATTTTGATCATCTAAAAGTAATCTCTGGTTATGCACACCACTTTCTAAACACAGGTCTTCAAATGATCACACAACCTATAGCGCGATGTGGAGTCCCACCGCCTGTGTTCGAATCCTACCCCCTCTAGTTAATAGCCAGTGTGACTCAGGCAAGTTATTTAACCATCTGTGCCTCAGCTTGCTCATCTGTCAAACGGAGCTACACTCCTACTGACTTCATAGGGAGGTTTTGGGAATCAAACAGCTTAATGTCTGAAGAGTGCTGAGACCAAAGCTTGCTTTAGAACCAAGTTCATTCAGGAATTTAAAAATGTATGCTTCATTTTAAATGTGACCCTCAATTTAACCACAATTCTCTAAAGGTGGACTAGGTAAGAAATGGTGTCTTCCACCGAACATGAACAGAGTATTCATATATTTTGCCTCTGGTTAACACATGCTCTGCCACAAACAACATCAATTTTGGAAATAGACATACACATCAAAAATACCCTTGGGCATTAAGGAGGCAACATCTTTGTCTCCGAAATGGCTCCGAGAGTCAACACTTACTCAATGTACTTGAGGGAGATTTTCTGCGTCTGCTTGGTGGTCACGGTTGCGATGTACATTTGCAACGCCGCCAGCCGCAGGGCGATGTCATATTTCAGCTCCGGCCCAAACCGCTCCTGAACGACGTCGTTACAACTCTGAAAAGAGACCAGCAGAGGGCGCAGCTTGTCAAAGGATGCACTGCGTTGCCTTAGAGGGACAGGTGACAGGTGTTCCCCACTGTCCCACCTTCACTTCCAAGGCAAGGGGCTAAATGTGGAAACATTTTCACCGCTGTCTGGAACCGAGTCAGTATTTAAGTGCACGCACAAACACAGAGAACACACATTCAACATCATCACGAGCGAGCTGCTATTTAAATATTTAGCTTCTTGTAAAAATAATGAGAAATTTAGGAATGGAGTTTCCAAGCACAGGTGCCACGACTGAACACGTGAAGCCCTAGTAGCATGATGTGTCTTCTGTAGCTAGGCTGCCGGGATTGGAATCCTGGGTTCCAATTCTCTTTTTCCACTTTAAGAGGAAAGAATCCTCTTTCCCTACTTTCACCGCGTGACCTTGGGCAAGGCCCTTAATTGTTCTGTGCCTCCGTTTCCTCTTCTTTAAGTTGGGGATAATACTTCCCATTCGCAGGGTTGTGACAAGGATTAAGTGAGTTAACAAGCCCTCAGAATTCCATCTGGTAAATTGGAAGCACTCATACATGTTTAGAGCTGTCATCATCAATGTCACCCTCTTGCTATCATCCAGAGCGGTTTCGGGGAGGTAGAATGAGCAAGGTGATGGAGAGCAGCAGCTCTGGACCTACACCTGCCTCGGGGTCCTGGCTTTACCAATGGCTACCTCTGTGCATAAACTTCAAGCAGTTTACTTCGCTCTTGCAGCCTCAGTTTACTCATCTGTGCAATGGGGATTCATACCAACGACTTGGCCGGAGTGGAGAGGGTGGTGAGGATGAGGTGAGATGCACGCTTTGCCACAGCGCCTTGGCGCACTCAGTGGAGGGTGGCTCTTGAAATCGTCAGTCCGTTCCAGTGGTGACTGCCCCCACTGAGATTTTGAGGGAGTCTCTCGGCTTTAGTTTGTTCACATGTAAAAGGGTGACACCTACCTCGCAGGGTTTGGGGTGAGCGCCAGACTGAAGAGGGGCTGAGAGGCTACTGTAACGTGTCAAGCCCTCCAGGACCACAAGTGAAGGGTCTGAGGGCGCCATTCTCACTCCTGCACGGAGCAAACACTGAGCCGAATGGTGATGGGAAGCACGGTGCTGCTTAAGTATACTCTGCATGTGTGTTTACTTATTTTCGTTATTGGAAACTAGGTTCTTGGGCTAGAAAATACATTTAGCCTCTTTCTCTCTTCTTTATTCTTTGCCTTGTCCTCAAAAGATTTCAAATAAAAACCGTATCAGGATTTGTTTGGCTCCTTTCTGAGATAAGTACCTTTACGACCACTTCATGTATTGATTCTACTAAATGGGAACATGTGCCCCATACGGTTTCTGCATACAGTATTTGCCCTTCGGATACGTCCCCCTGGGACCCTACCTGCCTGCTCTGGGTGCCTGCCTCTCAGCCCATCCCTCAGCCCCAAGAGTGAAGCCACATTTCCTTCCCTCCGTCCTTCACGTGGTTTTCCACCTTCGTTTTTCCTTAAAATCCTACATCTATCGGGACTGCACTCTACTCCTGTTGGAAGTGGGTCTGATTAGAGGCAGGAGACAGGGTGGCTCTGAGGGAAGCTGCCATTTTGTTTTGCTAGTCTTGGGTTTACCAGTTATTTCCAGGAGCCCAGGGTTGTCCACAATGGGGTACCGGGGATTTGAGGGTCCAGATAGGGTCATCTTATAGTCTCGTGAGGGATGAGGGTGGGCAAGTCTCTTGGCAAAGTGCCAGGCCATAACACGCACTCGAAGAACCAGTTTTTCGGTAAACCATTTTGACAGATCACTTTCTTCTAGGACTGCTATTGCATGACAGATTCGAAACAGGATTTTAGCGTAGAATTTAGAGACAAAAGCTCCAAGTTGGATCCTAGGCTCTGTCAACTACCAATCAAATGACCTTGGATGTGGCACTTCATCTCTCTTGAGTCTCAGTTTTCTTATCTGAAAAAAAAATGGGCTAACTCTCAAGATTGCTAGCATACCTGCAAGGATGTTTCATAAAATGGAATGTGCTTTATAAAGGTGACTCATCACTATCAGTTGTCCTCAGAGTTGTGACTGCCGTTGTTTTTTCCCACCCTGTTATACCCTGTATTTAAAACCAGACTTCTGAGTGGATTCTTTTGTCAAGGTGATTAGTCACTTAATTACATTATATAATTAGTTCAGACTGATCCCGGAGAACTAGTGTGATGTCTGACTTATATATATTTTTGGTACAAATTATGCATTTATTACTCTCAAGTACATTATTTAAAATATACTTATACACACAAATGGCGGTCACTGGTTTGCTAAACAGAGGTCTCGACAGACTCCGCTTTAGACCTACAAAAATTCATTTATAATGAATATGTGAGATATTAAAAAGGAAACCAGTACTGCTAAAGTGTTTGAAAACATTTTGTAGCCTTATCATCCTGTTTACCAATTGGTTTAACCATCGTTGTTTTAATAGACAGTGGACAGCTAAATGTCAGCATAGCTTATTATAATTATGAAATAGAACAGTCTGGATTATTAGGGTTTACTGTTATTATATATGCTGAAATCTGTAAAATACTTCATGGTCCATTAATGGCTAGGAGATTCTTATACATTATCACTATCGAAACCTCTGTGGTCATTGTCATGGTCAATGGCCACTGCCCTCATTAAGAGCCCACTAGGCGGAATTGATTTTTGTCTGTGTAACGTGATAGACACTGTTTCTGTTTCCTCTCTTGTTCTCCAGGCTAATTTTATTGCATCTTTTTAGTACCTTAAAATCAACACTCGGACACAGCGCCATTCGCAGGCCCATTGACATATGCTACACAGATATGTAATTTTAGACCTACTGCACGTTCTGTGATACAAGGCATTTTGAGACAGAGGGTCTGAGTCCAAGAAATTTTCATTTCCTATTCTCAGTGGAGGATATATGAGATGATGGTAGGTTAATTTTGGCCGCTATCGCCCACCGTAACATGGCTCCCCCCTTCCTCCCCCAGTGCTGGCTACTCCTTGAAGGGATAGCTAATCCACCACCTGTGCAACACCCAAGCGGGGAAAGCAGAAATGTCTTTGGTCTTCAGCTAGTCCCAGGGCAAGAGCCCTGGACAGGTTTTCCTGTTCTCAGGACAGCCCCACAGGTAGAAAAGATGTGTCTTCTGAATAAGAAAGATTTCCATGAACTGCATTAGATTTGAGCCAACACCGTAAGTGCTTAGCACTACTCCTGGGCTACTTAAAAGGTCTCTCCTCCCCAGGACAAACGCAACCGGGCTCTTCTTTTAGAAATGCAACGGAATTGTGATGTTGCAAACAGAAGCCAAGTAAATGGCTTTAAAGCATCATCTTGTTAATGGGATGAGTGTATAATTATAGAGAATGACAACTGAATGCATCTCGCGCTCTACAGCCACACGCTGATCGGCACCTGTAACTACTTATTTGCAACTAACAAGCTAAAAACATAGCACGTGACATGAGTTGCCGTGGCAGAGCCCCGGGTTGGTTCTCAGAAGGAATACGGGAAGATGGCAGTAATAGATCAGCTGAGAATCAAGCTGTCCCGTGCAGTCAGGTCTGGGTTACCTGGCCTCTGGGGAACAGGGGATATTGTAACCCAGGTAACCAAAAGTTTAACATTTAAGTTCGTTGTTCTGGGTAGAAAATGGAGTGAAGTGTAGTGCACATTTCTTTATTTGATAAACAGGGTATATGGGCACGATTTGCCTTTTTCGGATGACTCCGGGTTATCTTCATAAACACTAATCATCCTTCTGAGTTGTAAATACCACAGTCTCCTCCAAAGACCACTGAGGTGGGGAACATTTAACAGGCCTTTCCCTGAGTGCCCCCATCTGCTGGAATGTTCTAGTATGTTCTGCTTCTTTCTCCTCCCACTGAATTTCTGTTCTCCAGGGCTTATTGCCATTTAATTTATGTCACTGTTCCTAATCTCTGCCATCTATCTTGTCTACATCTCTCTGCCATCTTCTGTTTTCTTTTCACACCCAACTTTTTAAAGATTACAAAGGCTTTGAAATATACAAGAAAATACTGAGAATAGTAAAACAAACACCAGCATATCAACTACCCAGAGTTAACAAATGTTTCTTCTATTTTTCTTTTTCCTACGTTCTTTGCTTTTTATTTCTTACTTAGGGCTCCAGCAACCTTTGGCTTATACAGATATCCCCCAGCCAAAGAGAGCGTTTTTTCTTGGCCTTACTCTCGTGTTTTCTCCTTTCTTTGTGGGGGAAGGTTACATTAAGGTTTACAACCTCTTTGAGTAATTCTAATGTAGATGCTTAAGCATTAGGTAAGTGGGCTCTTACTGTTTGATGTGATTATATTGGGAATTTAAGTAAGAGTAATGGGAAGCAGTTACAGAGAAATATAGGAACATCGCCTAAATATCAAGCAGATAAATTCCCTTTGGGATAAACAGCAAAGCGTCTCATTTCTGGAAGTCTTGTTTTTTGAAAATTATATCCCAGAATCAGATATAGACAGTCTGCAAAAGATATATCTTCTTAAAGTTTTACTGCCTTGAAATGAATAATTCCATTACAATGAATATCACGGTATTTCAGAACAATCTAAGCACCAAATAAATGAATAAACAAAATAAGTAAATAAAGAAGAAGGGAAAACTCTTTCTTACAGGAGAATGCCAACAAATAACTGAAGAAGAAATAATGGAATTAGACAAATCATCATTTTCAACCATCGCAATAATATTTGGGCAAGAATCATCAACGAATACTAAAATGAACAGGTAAAAGGATAATGAGAGTTGCAAAGTGACTTTCCACAAATTACTTATTAACTATAAAAGGAAAAGTGGTAACTTCTGGAGAACATCAATTAGTATGAATGTCGACAAGAGTCAGTGTGAACCTTACCACGAAGGGGACAAAATGACATCACATGCCTCCTGATACGATGCACTAAGGAGGGCATGGAGTCATTCATGTTGTTCTTCTGCCCCCAAGGCAGAGCCTCAATCTGATCATGAGAAAACCCCAGAGAAACCCAAATCGAGAGGTTTCTACAAAATAACTGATCAGCACTCTGCAAAACTGTCAAGGTCGTGAAAGTCAAAGAAAGGCTGAGGCATGCTCCAGACTGAAGAAGACTAAAGTAACATGCCAACTAAATGCAAAGTGAGATCCTGGAGTGGATCTTATCCTAGAAAAAATTGATATAAAGGACCTTTCTTGGGACAATGGGCAAAATTTGGACACAGACTGTAGATCCAATAATGGAAATGGATCAGTGCTAAATTTCCCGATTTCGTTAATTGTATGATGATTATATTAGAAAATGTTCTCATAAATAGAAAATATACTGACATATTTCGGGGTAAACGAGCATGGTTTTTGTACCTGACATTCATATGGTTTAGGAAAAAAATCGTGTGTGATGGGGGAAGGGGAGGACGTGTGCACACACTAAAGATAGGGTAAATGTAGTCAAATGGTAACAACTGGTGAATCTGGGTAAAGGATATCAAAGAGCTCATTTACTACTCTTGCATCTTTTTCATAAGGCTGAAATTATTTCAAAATCAAAAAATTTAAAAAGCACCATGGAACCTCAGTCAGTATTTTGTAATCACCTATAGGGGAAGAGAATCTGAAGAAAAAAAAAAAAAATATATATATATATAACATAACTGAATTGCTGTGCTGTACACCTGAAACTAACATGATACTGTAAATCAACTATACTACAATAAGAAAAAAGCACCATGGAATTCTTTTATAATACATTGAGCTTGGGCTGAGGGACGAAGAGAGAGAAGATCCCAAACGAAAGAATTCAGGGGGGAAAACCCCACAGTTAATTCATCCCACAATGTTAATATGAAACATGCCCTGGTTCTCACGTACCTGAACATACAGATACTCGAAAGCAACTGGATCTCGCCTTAAAAGGTCAATTGGATCCTTTGGGACGAAGCTAATTCGGAAAAGACATCTCATCTTATGCGAGCTGGGCCTCTGGGTCACCTAGAAGAGCAGACCAATGACAAGAATCCTTCAGTGCCGGCAGAAAGGGCTGAGGGGCAGAAGCAAAGGCAGCTTTCTTTGGACACTGAGGAAGGAAGCGGTTGAGGTTCTTTTAGTATTTGTCATACATACTCATTCCCTGAACACTGCACATACCTGTGACCTAGGTCACGTTCCCCCAAAGCAGTCCCTGAAATGAGGGACTTCAATAAGGAACTGCTCCCAGGAGAGGCCAGTGAGGGAGTGGGGGAAGCAGGTCAACCTGCTCAGGTCAGCCCAGCAGGGGTGGCTACAGGCTGTCCTGAGGGAGACTCTGGTGGGAAACTTACACCACGGAGCCTCTGGGATCACAGGTTAGTCATTGGTTTCGGGCTGTCCCGGGGGCTGTGACTTTCCAGGTATGGACAGGATGGGCGCCAGCAGTCTGAGGGCAGTCCTCTGAAGAAGATCTGCAGATGCTGGCTGTCGTGACAGTCACACACTCAAGCAAGGCTAGGGGTAGGGGGCGCAGAAGGGGACCCGGGGATAGGAGCACAGAGACTGGTCACTACAGTTTATTACTGTGTAACACTGCTGTGGGTTTTTTCCTCAATTAGACTCCAGAAGGATGGTAGCAATGAAAGCATGACAGTGGCAACTTGGATGACATCCAACTGGAACGCAGGAGGACAGAAGTTTTGGCCCGTTCACTAAATCTGGAGTCCTCAGGTTTCCAAACTACCCAAACTTCTGCTATCATGATTTGTCCAAATTGTTCAAAGGGGCTTAGAATACACCACGGGTCCTTCAGGGTTAAGGACCATGGATCATTCTGAGTCGCTTTTCTTTTCCCCAGCACAGTACGTGCCAACTACTAGGTCTTAGTTTCTTAATTCTTTTTGCAACAAAGGGGAATCAATCAATGAACGGTAGGTGCTTCATACACAGCTGAATGAATGAAAGACACTGGACTTCAAGAAAGAAGGTAAAAGAAAAAAAGTTAAAAAATAACAAACAAAAAAAGATTAAAAAAAGAAGGTGAAAGCTCTTCAATTTCCCTTAAAGAGGTCAGTGCGATAAAACTAAAACCACGCAGCAGGAACCCACACAGTTGTTCTACTTGTAGTTTTGTGCACTTGGATGTACTTTTTTTTTTTTTTTTTTGCGGTACGCGGGCCTCTCATTGTTGCGGCTTCTCCTGTTGCGGAGCACAGGCTCCGGACGTGCAGGCTCAGCGGCCATGGCTCACGGGCCCAGCCGCTCCGCGGCATGTGGGATCTTCCCGGACCGGGGCACGAACCCGTGTCCCCTGCATCGGCAGGCAGACTCTCAACCACTGCGCCACCAGGGAAGCCCCTGGATGTACTTTTTAATGCGCTTGCATGCAGTTTCATGTACTTGTAACTACTTTTATGCAGGGGACAAACCTGACAAAATAAAAATGTTCGTGAACTGCAATATAAAAGTTCAAAATAGGGAGCTGCCTGGTGGCTTAGCGGTTAGGATCCTGGGCTCTCACTGCTGTGGCCCAGGTTCAATCCCTGGTCAGGGAACTGAGATCCCACAAGCCACGCAGTGCAGTCAAAAAAAAAAAAAAAAAATCAAAATAAAATAGTAATAGCTTTATTGAGTTATCAGAGTGCGCATGCACACACACATTCTGAGAGTTTACATTGCTAACTTTGTTATATAGAAGAATTTCAAGGGGAAAACACATCCCACGTTTAAAGGTATACTGGGCATCCTGAGAAGCAGTACACTGAACCAGCTTTCTGTCTGTGGGCAGGATTGCAAAGCTGAGTGAAGTCCGGAGCCCATGGGATCCGGGCTGCTCATCACTGGCTGACGGTAAAGCAAACCAGGAAGAAGGATGCGTGGGACTCTAAGAGACCTGGGGTGCTGGCAGGGCTGCTGGTGAGTGTCACAGTGACATAATGGTGTTTTGTCAGAAGGTCCTGTCTGATGTCAGAAAGTCAGAGATCATCTTATCTCCGGCTCCTTTAATTACAGGTTAGAATCTGTCCTGAATTTTCCATAAGCCTCCTTGAGTTTATTTTTATCATTAGTAGGTTACACTAGTTTTGGGAAATGAATGAATGTAATGCAAAAACATGCTTTAGACTCATTAGAAATGGCAGTCCACGAGAATAACAGTCTCTAAAACAAGCAAAAAACCAATTTCTTGGAAACTTTAAGTAGTATGTAATAACAACGTTACTTTCTAGACAGAAGTTTAGTGTCAAACTGCCAGAAATTCAGGTAGAGTCGCTTAAAAGTTCCTTGGCAGTTTTCATCACAGTTAAATATTTTAAAATAATTTTTGTTATTGGACAAATTCCTTATACTTACTCCCCAGTTCTATCATGCCTATAAATATTTCATGGGTCAAATTTTTCATATGTATTGAATTCAAAGGCATATAGCTGGTTTGTTTCAGGATATTTAAACAATCAGTTTTCTAGAGACAATACTTGAGTTTTAGCACTTTGCTTTTCGTTCTGATTAAAGACAAAACAGGGCTTCCCTGGTGGCGCAGTGGTTGAGAGTCCGCCTGCCGATGCAGGGGACACGGGTTCGTGCCCCGGTCCGGGAAGATCCCACGTGCCGCGGAGCGGCTGGGCCTGTGAGCCATGGCCGCTGAGCCTGCGCGTCCGGAGCCTGTGCTCCGCAACGGGAGAGGCCACAACAGTGAGAGGCCCGCGTACTGAAAAAAAAAAAAAAAAAAAAAAAAAAAAGACAAAACAAAGCCTCTTCTAGAAAGATAAGGGAAGAAGCATTGTTAGAGGCTTTTTGTTTCCTTCTAAGTTTTTTGTTTTGTTTTTTGGGTTTCTTTTTGGCGGAGCCGCCCCGGTTCCCTGACCAGGGATTGAAGCCGGGCCACTGCGGTGAAAGCGCTGAGTCCTAACCACTGGACTGCCAGGGAATCCCTCTAATGTTTTTTTTTTTTTTTGAAGGTATCATTATATTTATTTTTGGCCCTTTATGAATCTTACCACACCAGGCCCCCGTCCCCCCGCCTCAACCAGCCCCACGCATTCCCACGCGTGGCCTGGACTCAAGGGACTACAACTCCCGGCAGGCTTTGCAGCAGGAGCCTGTAGCCAGGGTCTCCTGGGAAAAGTATTGCAGGTGGGCTTCACCAGCATGCTAATTAAAAAGGCCAGTAGGGGAGAGTAAATTAAGCTCTGAGTAGGAGATACTGGAGGAGGTAAAGCAAAAAGACGTGGGGTTTATTCTTGGCCCTTAGGGAAAAGGAATTTCGACCTTGCTGCCCGTGGAGTAGGAGGGTGGCCAGCGCCAAAAGTCCTGATGGAAGAGGAAGCCGGGGGTTGAAACTCCTCCTCTAATGTTTTAAAAGAAGTCTAAAAATTGGAAATCAATCCGGAATGAGAAGTTATGGTTACCTAGCATCAGAAGAGACTTTGAAAGAATCTCTGTCCAGCTAAATCAGCATGAAGCTTTCCCATAAAGGCTGGGTGGTAGGTAGAAGTTCAGGGGGAAAGTAGAAATAGAAATATCAAAAAGTTGTGGGTGGTTTCATTAGACTCATAGCAACTGGCTGTCTGCCCACATCCCCTTGGCATTTACTGCTCCAAGCAAAAGGCTATTTACTGCAAACACCTGTGACCATCTGCCAGCACAGGGCAAACCAGCAGAGCCAGGGAGCAGTTGTCCTTAGGAGAAGCCCACCCACAACTATGGACAGGATGTTAGCGTACGAAGCCCCAGCCCCCTCGCTCTCGGGTGGGATACCTCTGAGGCACGTTCTCTGCTGGTTCCCTGTGTCCCCAGCAGGATTGCGCTCCAGCTGCCCACAGTGGAAACTGGCTTGATTACACACTCTTTATTGGCGTCCCCATTTTCCCATTTCCCCTCCCATTCCTCTCCCAGTATTTCCTGATATCGCCTCCCAAATAAACCACTGACATCCAAATCCTTGTCTCAAGGTTGGCTTCTGGAGGAACTCGGAGCCAAACACTGACCTTTCACATGTGGGATTCTGTGTATCAGGGGCTGTTCCCCTATAACAAAGAATAAACAACTCATCTGTTTCCAAGCGTGTTTTGGCACAGGTTAACATAATAAACAATTAGATGTGATTTAAAATATCAATAGGTAGGGCTTCCCTGGTGGCGCAGTGGTTGAGAGTCCGCCTGCCAATGAAAGGGACGCAGGTTCGTGCCCCGGTCCGGGAAGATCCCACATGCCGCGGAGCGGCTGGGCTCGTGAGCCGTGGCCGCTGAGCCTGCGCATCCGGAGCCTGTGCTCTGCAACGGGAGAGGCCGCAGCACTGAGAGGCCCGCGTACCGCAAAAAAAAAAAAAAAAAAAAAAAAAAAAAATTCAATAGGCAGATTTAAACGTGATAAAAATAAAAGGTCAAGTTTAGAAATAGGAAATGAACACAAATGATAACTTCGTAACGAATTCATTGCATCGAGTTTTACTACATTGAGAGAGTCAGGGATATCTGCGGGACCTGACGTGTAGCTTTTAATTGTGCGACAACCAAAAGGCAATTGAGCGTGATGACACTTTCCGCTACTCCATCCGTCTGGGGGTGACTTGACTCCCTGCCTCTCCTCCTGGTGTCCCCTCACGCCCCCCTCCATAAGCTCCCCTCTTCAGTGAACTCTCCTACATAAGAGGAATTTGTTGAAATCCCTCATACATCCAACAAAGACCCTGCTTGTGTGGAATCGCAAGGAAAGTCAGGGCGCTGTGCTGAATTCAGCAGCCAAGCAACCCGCTTGTCTCCCCAGAGAACAGATGGGGGTGGCATCTTGGTGAGCAGGAGCTGGGACACATTGGTGGGTCACATATTTACAGTGGGCACGATGGGGCAGGGATTTCAGGCTTCCAAAAACAGTCTGAGGTAGGTACCCGGAACTTCAAAGAACGAAATATGATTTTGGCTTAATTTAAATAATTGCAGAAAGCATTTCCTTTTAATAGTTGCTAGAGATCAATTATCAAAACAGGTGAACAAGTCACTACCATAACATAAAATACAATTCTGCAGAGCCATATCCCCAACGAGTCACTGCTGAGTCTTTGACAATTCTGTTTGTCAGATCAACTGACGACAGTCTATGAAAAACTGACAAAAGGGAAACATCACCTTGAGGTGTAAAATCCGTTATGAATGCCGGCGCTTCCTATAGTGGGGCTGCCCAGGGCTGTGGGGAAGGTATTTAAAGGATTCAAGGACAGGGGAGCTCTGGGCAGGGCAGCCTCTGCTGTCAGGGGCAGCACGGGCACTGGGGGCATAATTCACACACCTGAGTTAGGGTCTCCTGTTCATGAAGCAAGAGCAGCTTCGTTCCGGCTCCTTCCATCCTCTGCTCCAGCATGAGGGAGAAGTGTTCGATGCCTTTGATGGAGAGTTTCTCTTGAAGGGTTAGGATGACATCCTTACAGAGGAAACAGACAAGATGCGATCAAAATCAAGGCAGCCGTATTGTAGATTCCACATATAAATGAACTTATATACAAAACAGAAATGGACCCACAGACATGGAAAACAAACTCACGGTTATCAAAAGGGAAAGAGGGGAGGGATAAATTAAGAGTTTGGGATTAACATACACACACCACTATGTATAAAATAACCGACAAGGACCTACTACTGTACAGCACAGGGAACTATACTCAATATTTTGTAATAACCTATAAGGGAAAAGAGTCTGAATATATATGTAACCGAATCCCTTTATAGAGCCTAGCAACAGATTGTGCAGTGTAGTCGGCTCAGTTCCCCTCCTTCTAAATGGGGTGGCAATTAAACCACCTCTGAAAGTGGTCTACATGCCTGCATGCCAAATCCAGTCCACCACCTGTTTTTGTAAAATAAGTTTTACTGGAACCCAGTCTCGCTCATCTGTTTATGTATTGGCTGCTTTCGTGCTCTGCATGGGCAGACCTGAACTTGGTGGCAGGGGAGGCTGTGTGGCCTGTGATGCCTAAATTATTATATTTGCTATCTGGCCCTTTACAGAAAAAGTTTGCCGACCCCTAGCCCACCCCTCTGTAAGAGCACGTGGTAGTGGTGAGGAACGTGGGCTCCGGAAAGAGTCTGGCTTCTGCCCTGACTCTACTTCGTATTAGCTGGCAGCTTAAGGCAAGTTACTTAACTTCTAGGCACCTTAGCGTCCCTGTCAACGGGGGATAATAATAATACCTGCCTCAGAATAGATACCAGGACTAAATGAGTTCATACATAGACAGCATTTATTACAGCACTGCTTGGCATACAGTTAGGGCACCATACTGATAAAAGAAATTTTCACATAATGAGGTATGGGGAAGTCATTCTGGCTTATGCATGAGTTAACTTGAATTTTTTTTTTTTTTTTTTGGCTGCACCAGGTCTTAGTTGTGGCATACGGGCTCCTAGTTGTGGCATGCATGCAGGATCTAGTTCCCTGACCAGGGATGGAACCCGGGCCCCCTGCATTGGGAGCCCGGAGTCTTACCCACTGCACCAACAGGGAAGCCCCAAGTTAACTTGAATTTTATGCTAATTTAAACAGTCCGTTTGTGGCCTATCAAACATTGTACATCTGCCTTAATTATTTATTATTATTCTTTTTAAAATTAATTAATTAATTTATTTATTTTTGGCTGTGTTGGGTCTTTGTTTCTGTGCGAGGGCTTTCTCTAGTTGCGGCGAGCGAGGGCCACTCTTCATCGTGGTGCGCAGGCCTCTTACTGTCGTGGCCTCTCTTGTTGCGGAGCACAGGCTCCAGACGCGCAGGCTCAGTAGTTGTGGCTCACGGGCCCAGCTGCTCCGCGGCATGTGGGATCTTCCCAGACCAGGGCTCGAACCCGTGTCCCCTGCATTGGCAGGCAGATTCTCAACTACTGCGCCACCAGAGAAGCCCTGCCTTAATTATTAAAGAAAAGGGCACATTGACCAGAAGTAAGTCAAGAATGTCCACGTTAAAAATAAAGATTAAATGGCTCCCTTCCTGGGATACCAATGCTGGTCCTGTTTCGATGATAAGATTCCCTTCCCAGGTGCCAAGGTCATACTGACTCGCTGTGTACGTGCTGCTCTAGTTTTTTTGAAATCCTCAAGAAATGTACTCCTGACTTGTTTAATGTTCTTTTTTTCTGACAAGATATAAAACTGTGCTTGAAAACCATGCTTTTCTGGAGCAGTTTCTCAGAGTGATCTGGGAAGCTGGCTTCCGGTCTATAGTCCTCAGTTTGGCTGAAATAAAACTCTTTTCTATTCTTCTTATTGATTGTTTATTGATTATTTTTGTCGACAATGATGATATACATATATCAGCTTTTTTTTTTTTTTTTTTTTTTTTTTTTTTTTTTTTTATGCGTTACGCGGGCCTCTCACTGTTGTGGCCTCTCCCGTTGCGGAGGACAGGCTCCGGACGCGCAGGCTCAGCGGCCATGGCTCACGGGCCCAGCCGCTCCGCGGCATGTGGGATCTTCCCGGACCGGGGCACGAACCCGTGTCCCCTGCATCGGCAGGCGGACTCTCAACCACTGCGCCACCAGGGAAGCCCCATATATCAGCTTTTATTTTAAGTCTCCGAGGAAGGTAAAATGAGCAAGCTTTGTCAGCAATCCTTCACAGGATTAAACATTTATGATCAGAAAGGTGTTCTATACACAAGCACAAGTGGACTGCAATGTAAACAAATGTCCTCAACCATTAACTTTTTCATGTACTTGAAAACTAGTAAGTGATCTCTCTTCTAAGATAACTAATATTCAGATGCTAAAATCCCACAGAGCAACATTTGGCAATTTCTGGAGACATTTTTGGTTGTCACAACGGGGCTGGGGATGCTACTGGCATCAAGGAATTTTCTGGTCCAAAGGATTGACAATGTCAAGGGAGAGAAACCCGGCCATACATAGAAGTTTTTTTTTTAATTGCTCTTTCTGGGGTTTTGATTCTTCCCCGTGGACCATTTTCGATTTCCTCTGGCTCCTTTAAAACAAAGATCCCCATACCTACCCACCACCAAAAAAAATCATTCAACAGAAATTCCGTGACTATACTGAATTTCATAAAAAGATTCTGTTTCATAATTTTTGCTCAAGACCCAGAAGACAGAAAAGAAAACCAGCCTCTGTGTGGCGACACATATTTTATAAAACATTCTCCTGAATCACCAGGGAGGACATGTGCCAGCAATAGTGTTTTCCTATTGTGCCTCTGTAAGCAAGAATTTTGGCAATTTTTATTAAACAGCATCATATCCCTTTCATACCTATACTATTTCCAGTTTACGCCTCCCAGTCTGCATCTCTGGTGATAATGAGGCTGTGAGGCACAAGCTAAGATAGCTTTAATTTCATGTGGACGCTTTGCATTGCTCCCCATCTTGTCATTGTCATCTGCCATCCTCAGGGAAATCAAACTTAGTCTGGGGTGGGTTCCTATAATAAAGAGGCCAGAGGGAATTAACAACAGGGCTCTCTTTTAAATTTAGATTTATTTCTGTTAAGAAATGCATTCAAGTCTTTACCTATATCTTCAGATGGGTAAGGGCTCCAATGGCAAGGAGCTTTTCTGACCAGTTGGTACCACAGAACAAGCCACAGTACCAGAGGGAGTTGAAACAATGTAGCTCTTTTGGGTTAGGTCAGGGGTCTTCAAACTAGAGCCTGGCCCCTTCGTTTGGAATCTGGCCGAGGCCATTCATTCACATATTATCTGTACAGTAAAGGATGAGTCTTGCCTGAAGAAGGTTTGCCTCTTTGCCCCTGGCTCTTGGGAGGTAACCTCTAAGCCCTTGGAGTATCCTGCCTGATAGAGGTATCTTTGTTCACTGCGGGGGGGGGGGGGGGGGGGGGGTTGTGTGGTGGTGCGTGAGGTGTCTTGGGCTACACTGGATAGTCTATGCTAACGATGGGATTCATGGTGGGGACCATGGACCATGTGGTATCAGTTCACCTCTGGAGGGGCAGGGTGCTAAGGTCAGCCACACAGGTGGGCAGCTGTGTCTAAGTGGACAACCCGCAATAAAAATTCTGGACACCAAGGCTCGGGCGAACTTCCCTGGTTGGCAGTACCCTGTGCACGCTGTCACACATCAGTGCTGGGAGAAATAAGCAGTGTCGGCATGACTCCCCGGGGGGACGATGACTGGGGGCTCTCTGCCTGTAACTGCGAGGATACCAACGTGCTGCGTTCTGTGAGTGCTTCGAGTGAATTATTAAAGCTCAGGGTGGTCTTAAGGACCTCCTGAACCCCCTGCCTCTGGCTGCTTTCATGAGACAACAACTGGCCCACAAAGAGCAAATGGCCCACAAAGCGTAAAATATTTACTCTACAGGCCTTTCCAGGAAAACTCTGCTGACCACTAAGTTAGCTGATCAATACTTGGAGTAACATCTCACTATAAATTGATTTTGAGTAGGAATAAAGGAAAAGGGCTTTTTCAGTCATCACCACTTAAAATTAGCAGTCTTGTACAAAGGAAGTTAATATTTCATCTGGAATGATTTAAGGATAATTTAAATGGTCCTTCATCAATCTAATATTGTCTGCTCTATTACCTGCTAAATCACGACCTATTTCAAGCAATTCAGAACAAGCTGCTTGTGGTATCATGGCAATAAGAATGCACAGCGAGTTGGCCTTGGTGGAAATAATTCCACTCATAAGGCCTATGCTGATTAATTTTTAAAAAATGAGAATTAGGGCTTCCCTGGTGGTGCAGTGGTTGAGAGTCCACCTGCCGATGCAGGGGACACGGGTTCGTGCCCCGGTCTGGGAAGATCCCACGTGCTGTGGAGCAGCTGGGCCCGTGAGCCATGGCCGCTGAGCCTGCGCGTCCAGAGCCTGTGCTCCACAACGGGAGAGGCCACAACAGTGAGAGGCCCGTGTACCGCAAAAAAAAAAAAAAAGAAAGAGAATTAGAGGTTGACTATTGGTAGGCGTTTTTTAATACAAAGTTGATATTCTCTTGATACATTATTGTACAGATCATCACTAGGTACCCCCTTTTTTTTTAACCTCAATAAAACCCTTTTTATTGTGCCATTTGAAGAAAGCCTATTTTAGGCTGATAGAACATTAGGGGGCAATCAATTTCTGAACACACCTTTGCCCAATAAAATAGAGAATATGCACTTTTCTTCCCCAGTAAGGAAACATGGGGGTAAAGAACCCATACGCTTTGTTATACCAGGTGAGAACTCATTAGGTAGAACTCACCTGTGGCTCTGAAATAACAGGATTGCTTTGTGACTCTTCCTTTTCTCCCCTCTCCTAAAAGTACACCTCATTTCTGCCTTTTTATGTATCATTTCCATGAAATTGGTTACAGCAATTGAAAGTAAATGTTACCTTTACATTATTCTATCCCTTGTTTTTTGCTGGACACCAAAGTAGCAGATACTCAATTAACATCTAACATCTTAATCATCTCCGTGGATAACAAGGCTGAGAAATCATGCTGGCTTTGGGCAGGGTGCCAAGCCTTCTTGGTGACAGTCACACTATTTTAATTAATTTTCAGCTGTATTAAAATGACTAGCCCTAGTATCTCATGACTGATAGCATATTATATTGTTTTGCAACACACACACACACACACACACACACACGCAGAGCAGAACCTTGTTAGTTTAAATTTTTTGTTTGGGTTTGTGTTTAAGTATTCACACTACCTTATTTGGAAACAACCAAAAAAATCTCAGAAATAAACAGATAGTTCTGAATGAAGGTATAGCCGCACAAGAGTCACAGTGGGACTTCCACGCCGTACCTGGCAGTGTCCAGGTACACAGTTCAGCGGGTCCTCTTACCTTTATGGAGGTGGTGCAGTCAAAGCGAAACGATTTGGTCTGCCCATTTTCCAGATAGACTTTCAAGACGTTTGGCATAAAAAGAAGTGAATTATCCTTAACAGTTTCCTATTTAACAAAAAAAAAAAAAAAAAGAGGAGGGGTTGTAAATCAGTTGAATTAGGATTCTGCCCTTTGTAGAAGCAGCATGTATCTGCAATTTATTCTAATCACAGCATAAAACAATAAAAAAATCAAACTCCCTAAGGCCAAGCAAAGTATCCCTTTGGTGATATCTGAGCTGTTCATAGCAAAATTCTTCTCTTCTAGCTACAAATAACTCAGCTGAATCAACTAAAAGAACTTTTCCCGTCAGAAGATCGATCAGATGAGTTTTTTTTTTTAATTTAAATCAAGGTTTCCCACTAGAAAACGCAATGACAGAAATAACACCTTTGTAATTAGACCACAATGTTTGGGACCACAAGGCCAGACTTCAGCAGAGCAGCGTGTCTTAAACAGAAAGAGGACCAGCAATGACGATGTTTCACATGATGCCTGTTGGCAGGGGTCATGATGGCGAATCACAAGCATTAACAAGCTTCAAGTTTAAAGTAATTTTGTGAAATGATTTTTAACCCATTTAGCGATGTTCCTCAAACTCCAAGGGGATATATGAGGAACGGGTTAGTGTGTTAAAAGAATAAAACACTGTCTGTAACAAACAGATAACTTAAAAATAAGTCAAAAAGAGATGTTTGAAGCGCAACCAAAAGTAAACAAAAGACACACATTCCTTTGAATTTTCTCTTCAACTGGAAGTGGGGAGAGACGAAAGGGGGAGCAGGAAGGCAAGTTGGGTGAGTGCCATGAACACGTGGTAGGTCATGAAGCCACAAGAGTGGAGGGGAAGTCAGCAATTATGAAAGCGTTAAGTCCCTTGTTTTACAGATGAGGAAACTGAGAGGAGATGGCCAGAGATTTGCTACCGTCCTACAGTTGGTCCATGAGAATTCAGTCCCTAAGTATGTCCGAAACAGGCTCACGCCTTCCGCTTCCTGCTTCTTTCTCTGACTCTCCTCCCCTCCTCTCTACTCCTGAGGGCTTCACGCGCGACTTTCCTGCTGCCCAATTCACTGAGTTAGTGCAGCTCCAAGTCCAGAAGGAAGGCCACACAACGACTCAGAAAAGCAAGAGGAGACTGGAAAGGAAGCCGGTCACAAAGGCTGAGGGCCAGACAGCAGACCAAACGTCCCCGCCACGCTCAGGCCTGTGGTGAGGCCGTGAATGCTGCAGATGATCGACCCCCAGAGTTGTCCCCACACACCAGCTGCTTTTTATCCAGGGACAAGGGGAAGCTGCCACAGCAGCTCCTGGAATCATATTCTCTCTAAAGATGCGTAAACTGATTGCCCAATCTCATGCTCAGAAGCTTGAGAAAAGATGAGGTACGTTTCCCACGACCCTCTGTGTCATAGTCATTCCTCTGGGACTGCAACTAACAGCCTTAAACTGGGACAGTCTTGCTCTGAAATGATAATTATGGTAACTCTGCATCCAGAGTGATGGGGATTCACCGAGAGGAACAGAACAGACCGTGGTGTGAAAGGGGGCAGAGGGGATGGGGTGGGACATGGCCACTGGGAAGACAAGGCCACAGCTAAAAGGTACATGGGGCAGCACAGCCTTCGGCCCCATCCCACAAACATCACAACAGTTTGGTAGACTGGCCAGTTAAGCCCCTGGATTCCGAGTGGGGCAGACGCAGGTCAGCAAGTTTTGGCCAGAAGACACTTGGCACCGTGAGTGCCTTGCCCGGGATATGCAGGCCTCTATCTGCAAATTCAAATCCAGGACCACCCAGGGAAGAGTCTGTGGCCCTTAGCAAGTATATCATGGATGAGATTTTTATCCCTTTGAGTTTATTTAAACAACAAAACCTCGACAACAAAAGGTGGCATTTCAAAGGTCCAAAAAATATGAGCACCCTGGACGGTAGCTTGCTGACAACCAAAAACACTAGGCTATATTTTGGGGGAAAATTGAAAATAAGCATCCTATCAGTGTTTGCATCATTCATTTTGAAGATCAATTATGTGCCTGAGTAATCATGATTCCTATCAAGACCTATTGATGGAGGTGTGGGCAGTACTTCTTCACTCCTGGTTGCACATAGGAAACTTTTCCCATCATTTTAACTTCTTTCCATTTTGATTAGTTGAAAGAACAGAGACATTTTATTTTGGATAAGGAAAACCTCAGGGGAAACCCTTCTCAAAATATAGAATGGGCTGTTACATGGAAGAATGCATAGTTGGCAGAATGGGGAGAAATAGGTGCAAGCTTCAAAGAGGCATATTCTACTCAACATGAGGCAATGTCAAGTGATCTCAAATCAAACGAACTCCTTTGTAAAGTAGTGAAGTCTCTAACTCTGGAAGCATTCAAGGAAATACCGGACTACTATGTATTCTGGGTTTGTAAGAAGGAATACAGCTGGCACAGCCTGGCGATCTCTCAAGCCGTCTACAATCCTGAGATTCGACACCCCTGTGAAATCCAACAACCAATTCTGAACTGATCATTCCAGCGGGGTGGCTGGCTCTGCTTAGTGCAAAGCCCCTACACCTCAAGGCCTCTCTCTGAGTCACCAGCGGGTGTCTGTCAACTCACCGACACTTGGCCGTTGATGATGACCTCCTCGGAGAATCGCACTTTGACTGGATTGGACTTTAACCTTGCCTTTTTTGCAGCACTAATAAATGCTGATTTGGGAGACTAGAAAATAAGAAAACATTTGATCTGATTATTGGTAATGTAAGGCCAACCTTGTAAGAGTTGTTTCCTATCTTTATCCTCCCAGATATTTAACAGTTTTGCTAAAAAGTGTTTGGTGCGTGCCCAATTCAAGGACTAAATACAAATTATGGATGCAGTTGAAACCCTGATATGTTCATCAAGCAATAAGTTTGATTTAGCCACCAGACCAGAACTATAGACAGCATGTTCCATGTTCTTACTGAGCACATTTCCAAAGACCTTTTAAAATGACAGTTGTGGAAGTACATAAATCCTGCTTCCAACACGGAGCTTTGAGTACCATGCAGAAGGTTAGGTGGTAGCCAAATCTCATGGTGGGTTTATGACAAGTTGCTCATTAGTTATGTATTTTAACAAGGTGGAGAAGAGCCACTGATAGTTCTAAAATGACTGATAATCCTACTGTTACTCACATTAATGGTGTATGGGCACGTGAGCAGGTAAGGGGACACACACGCACACGTGCAAAAGCTCCCACGCTTTATGAGCCCAAAACTTGAGTTTCAGCCTCTTACTGGTAACCTGTGATCCTATAACCTTAGAAGTGAAAGGTAGAGAGGAGATCTTGACTTAGAAGTGCAAGTCAACTGAATCGCTTTGCTGCACGGCAGTAATTAACCCAACCCTGTAAATCGACTATACTTCAATAAAATAAATAAATAAATAAGAAATAATATCAAAAAAAAAGGTCGACTTCATGTTCTGCCTCATCTTCTAGGCCCTCTGTACTGTCTTTCATTGGAAACAGGGGCTGAGGGATTCAGTTGGTCTCCCTCAGAAATGGGAAGGACAATGATAAAACCTGCTTAGAGGCTGTGATCTTGGTCAACTGCCTTCATCTGAGAATCAGCCTCACTGCACTGTTTTAACAAAGCCTGTGAGGGGAAGGGAACTCATGTGGTAGGTGAGCTCCCTACCATGTTGCAGGCACCATCTGTTTATTTTGAAAAAGAAATGCATTCTCTATTGAACCTAATACAGAGGTAAATATTTAGCTTGAATCATACAACTGCAATTTTATAGATTAAAATGGTCAAATATTGGAAACGGCACACGGTTCAGCCTAACGTTTTTCATACTATACAGTTCTAAGAGATTGAGGCTGTTGTGTAAAGAATTCTAGTAATTGACTCTAGAGTCAACACAGAGGGTCATCCTCCTGTGTATTGCATTAATCTCAAAGCACAGAAGCCAGTTAGGGTGTCCCATACTTTGAATTTCAAGTAAAATGAAAACAATAAAAGGATTCCCATCTTTGTCAAATACAAGTATACTGGAGATCAATTTAAAAACAATATGATGGAATGGATAAGTTAAATGTGGTCTAGCCGTACAATGGAATACTATTCAGCCACAAAAGGAATGAAGTTCTGATACACGCTACAACATGGATGAACCTCGAAAGCATCATGATAAGTGAAAGAAACCAGACACAAAAGGCCACACATTGTATGATTCGATTCCACTTCTACGAAATGTGCAGAATAGGAAGATTCTGTCTCTATGGAATAGAGACAGAAAGCAGATTAGTGGTTGCCAGGGGCTGGGGACGGCAGTGAGGAGAATGTGGAGTGACTAATGGGTATGGGGTTTCCTTTTGGGGTGATGAAAATGTCCTGGAACTTGATAGTGGCAATAGTTGCATAGGATTCTGAATGTACTTAATGCCATAGAACTGCACACTTAAAAACGGTTAAAATGGTAGATTTACGTTATGTGTTATAATAAAACAATCATTGTTGGAAAAACACATGATAAAACATGTGGATGTGTATTCCTGGGTGGAGTTCTGCCTTAATGCTCAGAAAATCCTGTTATTTCAAAAGTTCCCCTGTGTCTTAAGGGCAGCATAGATGGATGCTTTGGCCTCCAGAGTTTCAATTCTTCCACTTATGCAAGATGTTCTAAGAGAACGGCTGCCCTTTAAAAACAAAATGAAACAAAAATCCAGAAAAACTCTGAATGGCTCCTCCAAAGAATAGCTTTGAACATGCTCAATGTGACTTTTAAAAGTCCTACTACAAAGCTGAAGTCATGGGACAGGGATGTTCTCTTCAGTACCGTAATTACAGGCCAAGCTTAGTCATGATGAATGAGCAAATCATACAGTAGGGAGTTCATTTGCTTTTGATATGCCATTTTTTAGCTGAAGGGAAAACATTATTCTCCCGTAATGATTTTAAGCAGGGGCTATTTACGTTGGCATAATGCGTTTAGCTCAAGTGAAGCGGCTGTAATAAAGCTACCCAGAACAGACACTGCTAATTAGATGAGATATTTGAATGCAGTAACACCCCACTTCCCCAGCGTTGTCTGGGAATGATGTATTTCACATGTGTTCAGTGTGCCAGATACTGAGGTTCATTCCTCTATGCATCTGAATTTTTAAATGTGGTATTTTACCTTATTTTTCTAAAATGTTACATAATTCCTTGCCTCAATAAAAAATATATTTAACAGAATGTAGTTTCTATGCATCTCATTTGATGTATAATCTCAGGATGCAGTGATGTTCCTATGGAAGTACAGAGGGTTATTTGCCCCTAAAGTGGTCCCATAGAGCAGAACTGGTCAAGCTGGGGATGCTTGTCTCTTCTCTCTGTAGCTATTGCATGCCTGCTTCTTGGAGCCTCATTCCTGAATTTATTTCCCATGCCCTAATGACAAACCTGGTAATCTAGGAAAACCAGAAAGAAAATGAGATAGCCAAGGTAGTTAAGTAAATATTATTTTATACATATTTTGAAGTCAACAGACCTGGGATAAGAATCCAAGAATCCATACAAGTTGCATTTTTCTTGTTCTGGATTTGTGACTATTTCATATAATGGACATACATTTTAAAAATTACTTTTTGATGATAAAAACATTAGCTCTACAAGTCTGAAGGTTACTGAATTAGAATCAGTAAAGTAATGGCTTCTTCCACTGGCTGGAGTTACCTCTGGTACATGGGGTATGCAAACCAGTCATGACTGCAGTTTTGACTCAGATCTCTCTGTCGCTAAAAATTATACAATGTGCACCACCCAAAAACCTGATACGTTAATTCCTGGCAACCTGCCGACCAATAGGTGCTGATCACAAGCACTTCATATCCTGTGGTGGAAATGACAAATAATTACTATTTCGAATAATCAGATTTTCCGGCTGTTAATTAATTTTAAGATTAAAAGGCCTCTAATCACCTTTTTCCAAATTTACACCTCTTTCCAAATTTGCTGTTGCTAAGATGGCCACGATAGATGGCTGACATGCTCCTGATGCTCTTAGAAGTCATTATAACTTAGTTTGAAACAAAACTACAGACATAAGATAAATTTCTCAGGGTATATGCTACCATACGACCCAGCAATCCCATTACTGGGCATATACCCTGAGAAAACCATAATTCAAAAACAGTCATGTACCAAAATGTTCACTGCAGCTCTATTTACAATAGCCAGGACATGGAAGCAACCTAAGTGTCCATCAACAGATGAATGGATAAAGAAGATGTGGCACATGTATACAATGGAATATTACTCAGCCATAAAAAGAAACGAAATTGAGTTATTTGTAGTGAGGTGGATGGACCTAGAGTCTGTCATACAGAGTGAAGTAAGTCAGAAAGAGAAAAACAAATACCGTACGCTAACACATATATATGGAATCTTAAAAAAAAAAAAATGGTCATGAAGAACCTAGGGGCAAGATGGGAATAAAGACGCAGACCTACTAGAGAATGGACTTGAGGACACGGGGAGGGGGAAGGGTAAGCTGGGACAAAGTGAGAGAGTGGCATGGACATATATACACTATCAAACGTAAAATAGATAGCTAATGGGAAGCAGCCGCATAGCACAGGGAGATCAGCTGGGCGCTTTGTGACCACCTAGAGGGGTTGGATAGGGAGGGTGGGAGGGAGGGAGATGCAAGAGGGAAGAGATATGGGGAAATATGTATATTGTATAACTGATTCACTTTGTTATAAAGCAGAAACTAACACACCATTGTAAAGCAATTACACTCTAATAAAGATGTTAAAAAAAAGAGATAAATTTCTGAAGCTAAGTGTAAGGTCTTGAATTTGCCAAGCCTGTAGCTCTAAAGGACACTTGTACAGTAGGCACTGAGTACATACTTAGTGAGGACTAACTAGCCCACAGTTATCACCGGATGACTTAGTTTGGACTTCCCCCAAAGCAGACCCTAAGACCAGGATTCACAAGCAGGTAGCTGATTTGGGAGATGCTCCCAGGGAGCATGGGTAGGTGAACAGGGGAAGGGAGACAGGGCGGGTGAGGAAGCCAATGAAGCATTCATTGTTAAGTCAGGCACCACTGTGAGCAACTGGCGTTTAACCCTGCTGGGAATGTCTGGAAAACAAGGCAGGCTGTATGCCTCAGAGTTACACTGACTGAGGAGAGAGGGAGCTGGGGTATTTATCCACCAGCTCCTGTCAATCAGTGATGAAGTGGCTGCTCTTCTGAGAGTGAGAATTCCTAGTGGAGTGCTCAAAGAGCACTTCTGGCCTGCTCCATGAGCATGGCCCTGTGGCCAGAAATAACCCACAGGCAAGGAATCACTGGTGCTCTCAGTTGGAAATTGGGCCGGCATGCTCAGCATGACACATGCCAAGGGGATATGTTCTGGGTTCTGACAATATCTATTATGCTGGAGCTTCCATGAGGAGGTGTGTGACCTCCCTCAGGTATGTGGAACACAGTGAAAGGTAGGCAGGAAGTGAGAGGCAGGCAAGCAGGTCTCTCAAGTTTTTGGCCTAGAAGAAACCTGAGGGAAGGTGAATCATGGTAGCTCAGGGATGTCAGAACTGAAAGTGACTTAGCCCAAGTCCCACTGACTTGGGGTTGTATGAGGAGAGGTTACAGAGACTCTTTAAATACTCTCTGTCTCAGGTAATGTTGGACTGGAAAGCTCTGAAAGTTCTAGACTTGGGAACTATGGAAAGGAAAGAGGGGAGCAGCTGGCCAAGAAAGATCTGGAATAAAAATGGTAACAGTAGGGCTTCCCTGGTGGCACGGTGGTTGAGAGTCCGCCTGCCGATGCGGGGGATGCGGGTTCGTGCCCTGGTCCGGGAAGATCCCACATGCTGCGGAGCGGCTGGGCTCGTGAGCCATGGCCGCTGAGCCTGCGCGTCCAGAGCCTGTGCTCCACAACGGGAGAGGCCACAACAGTGAGAGGCCCGCGTACCGCAAAAAAAAAAAAAAAAAAAAAAAAAAAAAAGTAACAGCATAAGGGAAGAAGATGGTGTGTCAGAAAAAAACAAATAAAATCCACGAGTAACCCAAAAATTCCTCTTCTAAAATTCAATCCTGAGGAAAAGCTATTAAATACAGATAAAGATTTATACACAAAGATGTTCTCTGCAGAATTATTTATAATAGAAACACATTAGAGACAGTGGGCTTAATGATGGGTGTTAATTAAGGAAATCTTGGTTCAATGTAATGTTTTACAGCCATGTATATAATGCTTATATAGAATCCTTGATGACACGGGAAAATGCCTGATATACTAAGTAAAAGATGCAGAATAGAAGTGTACATGTAATATGATCTCAACTGCTGACAAGGCATTAGAACAAAAAGACTGGAAAGAAATAGGCCAAAATGTTTACACTGGTTGTCTCTGAGGATAAGTATTGCCAACACATATTTTTCTGCTTCTGTGTTTCCTTCTGCACTTCCACAATTTTTCTCTAAGAAATAAAGTAAAAATGGTGGAGAGAGAGTCCTCCATAATACTTGAAATAAGAAGGCAAAAACCTGTTAAGAATTATTTCTTATCAAAGAATTTTGGGAATCCTAAGACTTTTCTCCCAAGCTCCCTTGACCTGGGCCTCACTGGAGACTGATTTCTGTGGCTGGGTCATGTTGGGGTGCCCTGGGGACACGTGGAGTATGGCAAAAAGCTGTAAACACTGGCTCTCTGTCTTGACCAGATCTTATTATGCAGAAGAAACACAACATAAAAAAATGCTGACCAGTAAGCTGCAAAGAAATTAAAATGCTGAATGCTATTGTCTGTAATAAAAGTAGAATTTATAGACTTTCTTTTGGTCTGGTGGGTCCTCTGTTTCTGTATGTCCGTTCTGGTTGCCAAGAGAATGTTCACCAAATACATAAAACCTTTAAAAAAAGCCATTTGCTTGTAGGAAAATCCAAACACAAAAATATAAGTAAAACTTCACAGTCTCTTTTCCCATGTGCACCCCTCTCTCCATTTAATGTATCTATTTAAGTAACTTTGGGGTTTCAACTCTTATAATTCAGAGGACGAAAAGGTCACTTTGGACTGGATCAAGAAGGGAAGACTTTAGGTGTGGGACACTGGTTCCCAAGTGGGGGTGATTTTGGTCCCCAGGGAACATCTGACAGTGTCTGGAGACATTTTGGTTGTCACCACTTGGGATAGGATGCTACCGGCATCTAGTGGTAGAGGACAGGGATGCTGCTAAACACACCTCCCAACAGAGAATTCTCCAGCCCAACAGTGCTGACGTTGAGAAACTCTGGGGTAGCATTCAGAATTTGTGCTGAGACTTGAAAGGTGAGAAGGATTTGGTGAGCCGAGGAGGTGGCGGGTGGAGTATGTGCGGGTGGAGTATGTGATGGGCATTTCAGGAAGGCGGGCTGGTCAAAGTTGAGAATTCATCACTGGTTGGGAGACAGTGACTCTGGGGAACAGAGGTGCAACCGTTGGCCATAAGAACAAGCAACACTCCTGAACGTTGACTTTCAATATAGCACAACAGCAGGAGTCAGCTGAACTCCTAGAAAATTCCAGGTTGTCTGTTAAGAGGAAGTTCCATGATTCACGGACAGTAATGAGTATTCATATGAATAACAAGTCATGCAGACTCAAATGGCAAAAAAAGCAAGCAAAGCAACAAGACAAAACCCTTAACTTAAATGCAAAACTCCTCTAAGTTTACTGTTTGGGGGTAACATGCGACCCCACATTGGAAAAATAACCTGGTCTGGAGTAAAATGGTTCTGATCTTGCATTACTAATAGGTTATAAAGTAGGAAGAGAGAATTCAGGAAAGACAATGCAAGCTTGTAGTTCCGCCAGGAATTTATAGTTGGTCCATCACTTGCGTATGTTAGACATTCACATTGGCTTTACCCAAATGCATTTGTTCACTGCAAAGAAATGAAGAAGTGTGCATAGATTTGAAGGAGGTGTGAGTGACAACTGGGTTAAATGAAACAATCTAAAATCAGATGAGCTGTACTTCATATGGAAAGAATCGCCAGGTCACGAGGTGGTGAAGCAGGAAGGCCCTTGGACGGGATGCCACCTGACCTTCTCCTTACACCGATGAGGAAACTGGGGTCCAGAGCAGGTGTGGGAGTCGCCTTTTATACTGTTGGGAACTAGATCTCAAGTCTTGCTTCTTTTACCTCCTGCTGTCTCCTGAGATTTCAAATCCAAATGTGTGTGTGTGCGTGTGTAGCTGTGTCAAAGAGCTGGGACTAAAAGTAACATTCAATATTAAACCGTGCTTTTAACATATGTAGTAATGACCCTACATGGCATAACTTGTGGTCTTGGTTAGTTCAATTTGTGATCTTATCACAAACTTGAATACATATTTTTTTCCTGCCTAAAATGACTAGCCCATAGTGCTTAGAAGGAAAATTCCAGGACAGGGGAGATGAAGAGTTTGGTCACAAGATGGAGACCGGCAAATGCCAGAACCTCTGAATTGATGTAGAAATCTCTATGGGGAAGAAAATAAAAGCCTAAGTAGGTTGGAATCTCTGCCGCTCCATGTGAAGGCCACACAAGATATTGACAGTAAACGTTTGGGGAAAAGTCTGAAGGAATTTGCCTTGGTATTTTTTAGTTCACTGACCATGTATGAAATTCACAAGCAATGGCAAATCTATAGAAAGAAATAAATAGTAAATTAGTGGCTGCTTGGGACTGAGGGTAGGAAAAGGGATTCATTGTAAATGGAAATGAGGAATCCAGCTGGGGTGATGGACGTGTTCTCAAACTGGATGGTGGTGATGGTTGCATACCTCAGTAGACTTTATAAAGATCACGGAATTGTACACTTGAAATGGGTGAATTTTACGATATGTGAATTACACCATGATAAAGTTGTTTTTAAAAGAATCATGGGAACTGAAAGCAGTACGATTTTAATCACTCCCCACCTTCCTGACAAGGCCGCTGAAACGTCCAATGTCTCCACCAAATTATTTAAATGGGGGTAAGAGAAACAACCATGCTTCAACTTCCTACAATTAGATATTCCCTTTAGACTTGTGATGCTTAAGCTGGAAACTTAAGAATCACAAGGAAATTCTTGAGTTTTGTGTCATTTCTAGATGTGAGAGGCACATGGGACTGAAAAGTTGATTTTCAAGTTATTTAGGAAATTCACCACTTTCTTTTCTGTCCAATGAAGGATCTGCTGTCATGGAGTACAAAATACAAATAACCAAGATTTTGGAACTGGTCCTGTGAATGCATGTTATTTCTCTCTGCTGTTAGTCACTGGAGTGGAATGGGAGGGGGAGACTGGAAGTGCGAGATGGTGTGTGAAAGTCTATTGTAACCCATATCTTTTTATAGATGCACTTTTACTCACAGGACACTTACAGGGTAAGGCTGAATGACAGCGAGGAGTATCGATTCTTTGCAGCTTCTGTAAGAAAGAAAACAAAATATTTATGATATGCGCAGAGCCTGGACTCTATCCGTGACGGTGCTCTTTTAAAACAAAATGTGTGATGTTGGCGAATGTTCCTTGGGCTCCCAGGGCAGAGAATCAAAGGGCTCACAAGTGGGCTTTCAGACCACAGAGAAAACTGGAATCAAATGTTCAGCCAGTGGAAAGCTTCCTATTCGGTTTATATTGGGTGATATTATCTGCAACACCAAACAGCAGAGCCCTAAAATAAAAATCGCTGAGGGAAGATTGGATTTTAAAAGCATCAACTCAGTCTCTCAAAATGGGTTCTCCCCTTCCGATTTTCCTTTAGCTGCTTAAAATGTCTGTGTAATTTTCTGGAAGGGGATAGAGTTTTAAAAATTCTATCAATTCATTGAATGTCAGTATCTTCTTAGCATCATGAAAGAAAAATGTCACTGTAGGTTTCTTATGTAAAAACAGTATCCCAGTAAATGTGACTTCCCATACCATGTGGCTTTCTAAGGGTGCAGTAACAATGCCTACGACCTTGGGCCGATAAACATTTCAGATGGGCGCTCATTGGGAAATATTGTTCACCATAGGGAACACTGTGTGGCCAAAAGCAGAACAATGTAATACAATGGTTTATTTAATTTCCCCCAAGTAACCCAAACCTTTCAAATAACTGGAACCCTTGGGGAAAGACCATATTATGGGTTATAATAGTTTTTCTTCCTTCCTTCCTTTGTTCCTTTTTTATCCTGAGTAGGAGAAAGGTCACTTGCCATTTTCTTGAGGTGGAGCTGACTTTTTTTACTGTAGGAGGTAATTAATTACCTGCTTTTGTGATTTCCTGCCCAAATGACTAAAGCGAAGGGGATCTGTAGCAGTGCTGTTCTCTTGGAGAAGCCACGACAAATTGCATTTCTAGCATTAAGTGCTCTTCAGCCCCTTACTATAAGCCCATTGCCTGGGGAGGACGATGTGACTTGCCCCAGCGGCGGTAGGGGTGGCCCCTGATGGAAGGAGTCGGTCGGGGCAGCGAAGAAGAGAAATCAATGGAGAGGAGAAAGAGGACTAGAATTCAAGAACTGGAGGAAGAATCGAATCAGAACTGATGGCGATGGTGGGGAGGGTCTGTCTGATCCCATCAATTCTTAGTTGCCAAGGGCTGGCGGAAAGCCCCAATAATCGGAGTGGCAGACAGTGTTCCCGTTAGAAGGACTAATAGAGCAACAGTGTAATCAAATGAGAATTCCCAGTGGCTGGGATGAATGATCTTGCTTTGCTGGTGGCCACGGAGCCCCGTGTAGCAGTTCTGGGGAGCAATCTGGCACCCTTAGGCAAACTTCGGCGTCACGAGCACTATGACCCGGCCACTCCACTCTGGTTTATATCACAAAGAAATTCTGCCACTAGCCTTTAAGGGAATGCGGGTGAGGATGTTCCCTGCCGTGGAATGCATGGAAGTGAAGCACTGGAGGCAAGGCCGGTGCCAGCACTAGGAGGGTGGGCACGTGAATGTATGGATGGAGTGTCGTGGAAAGATGCGGCAGGAGAAATCAGAGTGTGGCAGCCGTGGTGTGGGCCTGTTTGTCCTGCCTGGCCTGCTCTACCCAAGTCTGCCCCCAGAGCCCTCAGCGGCAGGCAATGGGCCCAGAACTCATCGTCAGGGCACAGCTGATTGGACCCGAGTGTTGGAATGAGGCCATCAAATGTCCTCTCTCCAGAATCAGAACTAAGAGACACAGACAAAGAGAGTTGGGAGCCGAGTCACACTCATGACTGAATAAGAAAGAATAAAGGTTACAGAACCCAGGGGTCCCCTGAGCAGGCCTGGTTCCCACCATTCCTGAGGGCTGGTTGCTCACCATTTTACATCAGTAAAACAGCTAATGTAAAATATCTCAGTATGATATGTATCATCAGTTCTGGGAATGGGCTTTTATCTCTCTTTTCCCTCATCTACAAGTACTTAATTATTACTTGCCAGACAAGGAGAATTAATGCCATGATGCTTTGGGTCCCTTAGGATTCCAATCCTAGAAGGGAAAAAAGATAGAAGCTACATGTGTTCATATGTTACAGGGTGCTACGATGATGGGGCAGATTCAGCTGAGGCCTCATGCCAATCACCCCCACATGCCAAAACAGGGTGCTGCATACTTTCAAAGGAGGTATTAAAAACCACAGTTTGGGACTCTTATTCATCTTGGGGTCTTAATCATGACTTAATTTTTAAAAATGGTAACAGGGAGAGGCCTGAGGAAGCAGCACATGCCCAAAGAGCAGAGGCTGTATTTGCAAAATTATTACCCTTCCACTGAGACGGGCCTTAAGTGTGCAATTCCTGTGGACGATATCTGGAAGACACGGCAGAAATGGTGCCCTGGGGTCATTTAATAAAGGCATTGCTCAACTGAGCTTCTTCCAGGGGCAGGAGGGCCTTAGTAGAAAGATGTAGAAGCTAAGGAGTGCTGGACACAGCCAGCCGTTGGGTACCATCTGACTCAAGGGAACTGCAGTTGGAACAACTCAACAGAGAAGTCTTCCAGAAATCTACAAATGTGTCCACGAGTCAACCTACACGATCTTCCATGGACAGAGGAAACCAATGTCGGATTACCTTAGTGCCAATCGAGTGAGAACTTTCCTGCTTTTTACCTCACTGTCCTGGCCTCATTTCAACGTGGAAGAAGCCAAAGCTAGAGAAGAATGTTGGGGAATGCCCCTTAACCCAGCGCAGGCTTCCCATGCCGGAAATAGGGGCAAGGGAGAAATTCTGTGGAGTTGGCAGTTTTGACTATTACATGACAATTGAACATTTTAATTACAGATTACAGGTTGTTGTGATTACAAGTGTCCAAGTGACTGGAGAAATTTTCTGAACCTGCTCAATACATTTGCAGACCTGCCTGAGATTTTAATGAAGACCTGGCCCTGGAGAGCTCTTCTGAACGGGCAATGGGGGAAAAGAACAGTTGCTTTACGATTCCATCCTCTGAGACCTACTTGCTACACTTATCCCCAATTTCTCTTTACTTAAACTGACTTGAATAGATCACATTATTTGAGTCCAAACGATCCTTGACTAAGACAGTCCGTGCTTAGAACCTGAAGAAAAAACGGTGAAAAGGTAAATGCAAGAATGAGGGGTATGAGGTGGTAGGATGGATGTGCCCACAAGGCTGTGGAAAAAATTCTCATTTTCCCTACAGCAATGCTCAACGGCACCGTATTTATTTATTCATTTCTGGAAAAAGAAGAAAATATTCATAGCTCCAGTGCAGTCTGTTAGGAGCAGACAAGCCCCTGGAGGAGGACTCATTATTCATCTTAGATGCTAACAAAATAAGCATAGACTGCATTAGCTTCCTACTGTTGCTGTAATAAATTACCACAACTTAGTGGCTTAAAACAGCACAGATTTGTTATCTTACAAGTCTGGTGGTCAAAAGTCTGAAACGGGCCTCTGTAGGCTAAAATCAAGGTGTCAATAGGGCTGCATTTATTCTGGAACCCTTTCCAGATTCTGAAGACTTCCTGTATTCCTTGTTTCATGGCCCCTTCCTCCATCTTCAAAACCCAGGCAAAGTAGCATCTTCAAATTTCTCCCTGACTCTCCTGCCTTCCTCTTTCACCTATATGGGCCCTTGTGATTACACTGGGTCCACCTGGACAATCCAGGAAAATTGCTCCATCCTTAACTGAATCACACCTGCAAAGTTACAGGCTCTGGGGATTAGGATGTGGACGTCTTTAGGGGATCATTACTCTGTCCTATCACAGAAGCTAGCTTCTTTAGTTATCTAGTGCTGCATAACAAATTACCATAAACTTAGCAGCTTAAAACAACACACATTTCTTATCCCACACTTTCTATGAAGCAGACAGATGAGTATGATTTAACTTGGTCATCTTTTTCAAGTCCTCTGATGAGACCACAATCAAGTGTTGCCCAGGGCTCATCTGAAAGCTCAGCTGGGAAGGATCCATTTCCTGTGGGTTTTGGCAGGATTAAATTCCTTTGGGGATTGCTGGACCAAGGGCCTCAGTTCCTTGCTGGCAGGTGGCTAGAGGTCATCCTCAGTTCCTTGCCACATGTGCCCCCTCAACATGGCAACTTGCTTCAAAAAACGATCAAAGGAGAGGGACTCCTTTGGCAAGATGGAAGGTATAATCTTAGGTAACACAATCATAATCATGGAAGTGATATTCCATCACCTTTGCCATATTCTGTTGCTTAGAAGCAAGTCACAGGTCCCACCCATATTAAAAGAGAAGGAAATACACAAAGTTATGAACAGCAGGAGGCAGGGACCATCCATGGGGCCATCTTAGATTCTGTGTGCCACACCAACAAGGAAAGAGTCACAGCCAATTAACCTACAAGTATCTCAAAAGTAGTGTCCACCCATGACTTCACCTTACACAGAACTGTTTTCTGTCAAGAATGTCAGGAAGAAGTATTGAACAGTATACCTTGTTAATTTGAAAATGGGAACCATTTTTCAAAATACGTCTATTATATTTACAGCATTTAAATTCTTTGTGTCTATACTAATTCCCTGTAACTTGCCTGAAACATAACCTGTATTGATTTTAATTTTACCACTTAAGGAGTAAATGAAGTTATCTGAAGTGAAATAAAACATTCCAATGTTATTTAACATTAGGACTGGGGATATGCTTTTCTTCCGTTTTCTCTCGCCTATAATTATTTAATTATAACCTGCCAGAGGAGAACAATTAACTCCATAATGACTTGGATTCCTTAGAATTCCTAACCCTAAGATCCTAGGAAGAAAAAAAGAAGACCTAAGCCATTTACAAATAGCCTCAGCAGGAAGATCAGACTTCAGAATGAAAGATGGCACATTCAAGTCATCAGATAACTTCTTTTTATGAAGGCTGAAAACAGCTAGGGGCTTGAAAAAAAAATCCAGTTGGAAGCACATTTAGAGAAGTATTATTTCATAATAAATGCCAAGTGAATTTTCTGCTTCTAAAGAGTAATTTCAAATTAGAGTGCCAATATTTTTTAAATGGTTGAATTTGAGAAAAACATCATTTTAATCCCTGTATCACAGTGCTGACCTGCAGAGGAAGATACAGTCTAACCTACCCTAAACCACTCCTATCAAATTTGCCTTTAATTCCTCTCTCTTCATTCATTTAACAAAAGTCTTTTATTTTTTGATGGTAAGTCCCTTGAAACATGTTTGGGACACTCAGCATCAGGGCTTGCAGGGCATTCTTCGGCACCACATCCCATTTTACAATTTCATTGGATGGGATTCTGTTGTAGCAAAAGAATAACCTCAGATTCTAACGAGGCTTTCAGTATTAAAATCCCTTTCAACAATGAAGCTAAAGTTGGTGTTTGCTTTCTTTTAGAGCAGGATAGCTTGGCACCTTTCTTAAACTGGTCTTCCCACTTCATATTTACATGATCTTTTTTTCAAAAAATAAATTTATTTATTTTTAGCTGCATTGGGTCTTCATTGCTGCATGTGGGCTTTCTCTAGTTGCGGCTAGTGGGGGCTACTCCTCGTTGCGGTGCACGGGCTTCTCATTGCGGTGGCTTCTCTTGTTGAGGAGCACGGGCTTCAGTAGTTGTGGCACACAGGCTCAGTATTCGTGGCACGCGGGCTCTAGAGCGCAGGCTCAGTACTTGTGGCACACAGGCCTTAGCTGCTCCGCAGCACGTGGGATCTTCCCGGATGAGGGCTCGAACCCATGTCTCCTGCATTGGCAGGCAGATTCTTAACCACTGCGCCATCAGGGGAGCCCTTTACATGATCTTAATATTGCAATACATAATCACATTGGCATGCGCTATTGTATACTTCCCTTCTAGACCGACTAAACAGATTCCCCTAACTCAGAGATCAATATGAATTTACGTTGTGAAGAGCAATGAGATTTCCTTAGAGACTGGGAAAACAGAACAAAATGAAGCATTAACAAAAAAACACTAAAATAAAAAGAATATATTTTATGTCAAAATTCAAGAGTCTTGCTTTAAAAAAAGTCCAAACAAGTTAACAAAATGATTTTAAACTTCACAAGTAGAAGGAATCAATTCATGAAGGCTGAAAGGTTAGGCTTTTAAAAGGCAAAATAAAGAGGTAATTTAGGGCGATATATGAAAGACTTTTGTGAACTATAAAATGACATCCTAACATAACTCGAAAGACTGATGTGTGGTATTTTTATTTGGAAAGAAAGGTGGTAAGGCACCGTGAAAGGGTGTTTGAACTCCCACTTCTAAGGCAAATGCGTGCACACGTAAGGGTCTTTCTTCTACCTGAACTTCAGAGTTCTTCAAAGAGATTAGAAGAGATTAGAAGAATATTCTTTTCTGAAAGCTAGTGCATTTCAGCCCTTAAACTCTCTGCTGGTGGACAGCCATTGTTTATGTAAATAAGAACAGATTAACAGCATTTATCCAAGGACTCTTTGCTCAGAAGAACCTTTCTTCAATCGTAAGGTATTATGAAGCCATTGGGACGCCTTCTATTTTCTCTTCCTACCTGAACCTGGAGATGTGAAAAGAACACAGAGATTTCTGGTGCCTAGAAATAATATAAAGTCAGCCTAGCCAATTGCTGGCAAAGCTGGAGGAAAGAATGTTGCCCCTCCTTTTTAGAAAAGTCACCACAGGACTACTTGAAATGTAGGTTTAATACAGTTGACCTTTCCACTGTTCTAAACAGTGACTGCAATTATCCACTGTATCGATTCCTAACAGGTACTGAAGCCATCAGCCGGAGAGAATGGAAACAGCTAACAAACAATCAAGCATGCAAACAAGGTCAACACATTAAGGCTAAGTGTGATCTGCCATGGACTTTATGAAACATTAGCACTCTCCCCATTGTTGCTGAACCTTGCTTTGCTTCCATAACTGCAAAGAAGAGGAACAGGGTTATTTGTCATTTTTCACTTAGGTTCAAGGGATGCTGAGAAAGAAAATGGGCATAACGAAGCCACCATAGTCATCAGGGCAAAAGACAGAGGAGGTGAATCAAAGAATTCACTTGATGTATAGCTGATTCACTTTGTTATAAAGCAGAAACTAACACACCATTGTAAAGCAATTATACCCCAATAAAGATGTTTAAAAAAAAAAAAAAAGAATTCACTTGTCTAGGAGCACTGGCTTGCCTTCTACCTATTGGACAGACGAGGTCTCTCCCACTACCATTTTCCCCTTGAGCGAGGGGTGATACTGCTGATGCAGTTATATGCTGCCTGTAAGAGATGAACTTCAGCTTGAAGGACACACATAGGCTCAAAGTAAAGGAAGGGAAAATGATATTCCGTGCAAATAGAAACCAAAAGAGAGCAGGGTAGGTATACTCATATCAGACAAAACAGACTTTAAGGCCAAAATGGTAACAAGAAACAAAGACGGTTACTATAATGATAAAAGGGTCAATTCATTAAGAAGATATAATAATCATAAATATATACGCACCTAAATATGTTAAGCAAATACTAACAGATCTGAAGTGAGACAAGTTTGGTAGCCAAAGAGAAAATGATGAGAATTTAAGGAAAGGAGAATTTATTACTTACTAAGTAATATGTTAAAGAGTTCACCCTAAACAACTGTATGATCATATGGTTCATCTTTTCCCATCTGTGATACACAGGCTCCAAAGATGGTCCTCAATGAATTATATACCTTTTGGTACTCACATCTTTGTGTAGTCTTCTCCTCCTGAATCTGGACTAGTTCTGTGACTTACTTTTGACAAATAGAATATTGTAGAAGTGACACTGCATGACTTCCAGGCCTTGGTTAGAAGAAATCTAGAAGCTTTGCAGTGTCCACACGGTTATCTTGGAACATTCACTCTGCAAGAAGCCAGCTGCCATTTAAGTCCAACAACCCTGTGACCACCATGTTGTGAGGAAGCTGGCCCTGTGGAGAAGCAGCATGGGGAGAGGGAGACTCGCCTGGCCAGCTGCAGTGGGGTCAGCTGTCTAAGTCCAGGCGACAACACACGCGTGAAAAAGCCACCTTGGATATCCAGTCCAAATAAGTCTTTATACGGCTCCAGCTCCAGCTGTCACTGAACTGCAGCCACATGAGCGAAAGCAGTGAGAACCATGTGAATGAGTCCAGTCAACCCACAGCATTGTGATATAAGAAACTATTTTGTTAAGCCATGACATTTGTTGGGTGGCAGTAGAAAACTGGAACATCCTCTGTCCGTAAAGAGTCTGAAAATTATGTTTTTTAAAAACAGGCAATCAAAGGAGTCAAATGGTTTTGAAATTGAACACGTCTCCCTTATCGAGGAAGGGAAAGTATCCAACCTTATGATTCCCCAGGATACTGGAATGGATACCCACACTTAAAAAAAATACCTGTCATACAGACATGTGGAAGTGTGGAAAAGGACGCTCTAACTGCCAGAGGTGGGGCTAGCACAGTTGTAACATTAATTATGGGCTTTTGGAGATTGGGGTGGCGGGGAAAAGAACTACAAACTTAAGGGAGAGGAAAAGACCTAAAGACCTGCTCAGAGTCTTGGACCAAAAATGCTTCACTACAAAGAAGAATGTTAAGAGCACAACTGGCGGTGCCTTCGGGGGTATGTATTTGAACTTTGTAGAGGAAGGATTAAAGCACATTGTAATTTTAGGTGTAGAATTAAATAGCTTACATACAACCAATGACTTGAATATAAACCTAGGGAGAGACCAAAATTCTTTGAAAAGTCTAATGCACATTTTACTGAATGCATTTAAGGCTTAGGCTGTGGTTTTCTTTGTGAAGAATATTAAGCTATTTGGTTAAAATCCATATAAATGATGCAGTGATTATCAAAATTAACATTTTAATGAAAGTGTCTCATTTCAAGCCCTTTATTTTATTGTATTTTTAAACCTTTGTAGTAAAATTTCAGGTTAGGCACTCTGATTTAGAAACTGCTACTAAGAGAGTTTTATTGGCATATAATATTTGGTTTTGGTTTGACCTAATTTTTGGTCCATTTAATTCATTTTTGTGCTGAATGAATATTGCCTCTGGCCTTTGAATTACTTACTCTTTAACTAATGGGTGAAACTGGTACTTATATTTAAGATTCATAAAGGGCAGCAGGAACTCTTGAGATAAAAACTAAATTATTTTATACACCTGTGTGACACTAAACAGCTCTTGCCTCATACATTCCTTCAATAAGTATTTATTGAGTATCTAGCAGGTGAAAGGCATTTGGGATACAGCAGTGATTTTCAATGCGGAATGATTTTGCCCCGTAGGGGATATTTAGCAATGTCTGGAGACATTTTTGGTTGTCACAATTGGAGGGTGGCTGTTACTGGCATCTAGTGGGTAGAGGGCAGGGATGCTGCTAAATATCCTACAACGCACAGGACAGACCCCCAAAACATTTTCTGCGCAAATGTCAGTAATGCTGAGACTGAGAAACCCTGGGCTACATAAGATGTAATACCCCCTGCCCCCAAGGATAACCACTATCCTGGCTTCTAACACCATAGGATAGTTCGATCCCCACTGGGAACTTATATTAATATAATCACATAGCGTAAACTATTTATTTTCCTTTCTTCTTTTACTCAGCGTTGTGTCCGAGATACATCCAAGTCGTCATGTGCCACTGTGTGAATGTACCACAATTTCCTCATCCGTTTTACCACTGATGGACATTTGGGTGATTTTCAATTGGAGGCTGTAAAGAATTGCATTGCCATTAACATCAGTCTTGTATGTGTCTTTTGGTGAATATGTGTATGCATTATTGTTTGGCATATTCCTGGGAGTGGAACTGCCGGGTCATAGGGTATGCATGTGTTCAGGCCAACACCCTGTTTTATGTGGCTACATCATTCCTTCCAGATCTCGTGATATCTGTATCTCTTTAATTCTATTGGTTCTAATAGTCTTCCTTTATCTTATTCTTTTACTCTTTCTCAGCGTCTGACTGAGCTCCTTCTATTCTGCCGGCTATTGGAACAAGCTGCAATCCATGAATACATGCTGTCATCTACACACATACTCTTGAGGGCATGTGGAGAAAGTGCCAGTATGACTGAAAGCCATCACTTTGAATAGGCGATCAATTTATGTCTCACAAAGGAGGGTTTGGAGAAGAATGTCTTAAAGTTACTTAAGAAGTAGTTAAAGCTTTGTCAGCTGAGTGAGGGGTGCAAGAAGGCACAAGCATGCAACCTGCAACAGGCCCAGGCTAAATAGTACAAACTCTATTAAAAGTATTGGGAGTCCCAAAGTCCTGGTGAGAGGTTGGTAACAGCTCACCATGACGTCTTTGGAAAGGAAAGGGTTAATCTACATCCTCTCATTCATTTCTGGCTGCTTGACTTGCTTCCAGTATGAAAGCATTCTTCCCATCCTATTCCTGCCTGTCTATATCTTCATGGATGTGTTATTTGAAGAGTCCAATACCAAAATTTTCAAAAGCACTCTAGCTGGCTCAGAACATGTGAAGAACTCTCTAAACCAATGGCTATTTACATTTAAATTCACTAAATAAAATAAAATAAAATTAAAATCCAATTCTTCTGTTACACGAGCCACATTTTAAGTGCTCAATTACCCCAACTACAGGCTATCATATTCCATCACTGCAGAATTATCTGTTGGACAATGCTCTTCTAGATGCTTATCTATAGATATTTCCCCAAGGACTACCAAGATGATCCTCCTCCAAAATTTTAGCATGCTGCCTACCTTATTCTAAAGGAAGGGGGCAGTTTGGCCAGCTGGATCCGATTGTTGGAAGGCAAACAGATAGAAATGGTGTCCAGGGACAAGAAATTACATTGTACAAACCTTGCAGCAGCCCAGTCTCTTGAAAACAATTTTTTCTAGTTTACCCCTCAAATTAAGAAATACTATATTTTTCTAAAATAATATGGTTTCTAAAGATTGTAAGTAATACTGTTTCAGTATTTCCCCAAATGTATTCACTGTGCCCAAGTGCATAGAAAACTGGCAAAAACTTTGGATAACACCAACAATCATAAAATAAGAACTAAATTAAGAGCTAATATGTCCTAAATGATTACCACATGCCAAACATTGTACTACTTATGTTACTTGTGTTCCCTAATTCAAGCTTCCCAATAACCCAGTAAAGAAGGTGTTGTCATGTCCATTTTAGAGACGAGAAAACTGAGGTTCAGAGAGATCACTTAAAAGGTCCCAGTTCACACTCTCAGTAACTGGCAGAACCAGAACATAGATTCTAAATCCAATGTCCTTAATTGTTAAGCTGTTCTGTGGAAATTCTGATACGGATCTACAAGCACAGAACTTAGAAGGCACCAGAGTGGCATTTCAGCAGCCCTGGTAATGCTTCTGAGGGTGATGGGTATTATTAGTACTTATAAGAAGCTTCTATTTCTCATATGATTTGGGGCAAATCGCATCACCCCACTGGGCTTCACTTCTTTCATCTGGAAGAGGAGGGAGCTTGGACTAAAGTAGTGGTTTCTAAACTGTGCTCCATGCAATCCTTCTGAGACAGGGACACGTGTCAGTGGGAAGAGCTCTGGATACTCCTGTGTCTTTTCAACCGGAAATCCTCCACTGCTTTATGTATGGGGACTGTGGGTTAGGTTTCTGTTGAAGAAAGGGTTCTACTGCTAAAAGCAATAGGAAAACCAATGGATAAAATGATTGCTACTGCTTCATCAAATTCCAATAAGCCTTAGTTTGCAATTCTAAATCCAATTTTGAGTTCCATGAAGGTGTCCAGCATCCTCGTCTAACTTAGAGAACAAAGGTTTATTGGATTTTGTTGCTTTTCTATTCTTCATGTTTTAAGAATGACAATAATATTGCTTGCAATTTTATATTGCAAATGTAGAGCAACTCAGTAATAATCACAACACCCTAGGAGCTAGGTAATACTATTATCCTCATTTTGCTGATAAGGAAATGAGGCTCAGAAAGGTTACAGCACTTTTAATAAAGTCACATGGCTGGAAAGTGGTAGCATTTACTTCCCTGACCCTAGACTTGGGGCTTGGCCAATGCCTAGCTTTGGCCAATAGAAGGAGGTACAGAGTGCCAGGTCAGAGCCTACACTTTTAGAGGCCTTGCGTGTTCCTTCTTGCCCACTCATGCTCTCCATTGCCATGTGCATGCCATACCCAAGCTAGCCCCCGGTCCAAAGGGGATGAGAGACTTGCGGTGTAGTCCTGAACTGATCCTGCCTCTTCCAGGCAGGCCCTCCCCAACCAGTTTTCAGATGCATGAGAAAGAAATGCTTATTTCCAGATACAAAGGACAAATATTATATGATTCCACTTTTATGAAATATCTGGAATAGGCAGTTTCATACTGGCAGAAAGTAGATTGAGGTGACCAGGGGCTAAGAGTAGAGAGGAATGGAGAGTTTTTGCCTAACGGGTCCAGAGTTTCTGTTTGGGGTGATGAAAGTTTTGGAAATGAGTAGTAGTGATGGTTACACAACGCTGTGAGAATAATGAATACCTCTGAATTGTACACTTAAAAGTGGTTAATGTGGCAAATTTTACATTATATATATTTTACCACGATAAAAAAATAGGAATGTTTGTTGTTATAAGACATTGAGATCTTGTGGTTATTTGTTATGAAGCAATAGCTGACTGATATAGCCTCTGTCTAATAGTATGACAGCTATTATGTAGAGAGAACAATGAGAGTTTGATGGGACAATGAATATGAGTAAGAGACGAAGAAAGAGGGGGAAAATATCAGACTCAACATCTGGTTTGCTAAATGAAATCTCTCCATGTTAAAAATAAATTGGGGGCTGGGCCATGGAAGGAACAGACTGTTGGGAAAATTACAAGAGACCATTTACCAGTGCATTATGCCATCTTGGGGTCATTGCCATGGAGGCGCTGCTGTCATGGGTTATGTAAGATGATCAGAGGAATTCGGGAAGCTGGAAACACTTTGAAAACATTAAAAAATTTGAAGCCAACACAAATTTGGAGGCTGCAAGCTTGGAAGAGACTAGAAAGAGACAGGTAGTGTCATCTGCCAAGTTGAAGCTGTTAGAAAGTGTACTTCATATCCCGAGACAATTCTTGAAAAAAAAATCACATTCTTATGCAATTCAAGTCAGTTTGCCTTGAGAGCTGCTTTCCATTTCCCTCTTAGTTCCGAAGATATTTATGTTTGATTCTGCTCTCTTTCAGCGCTGACTCCACCTTCTGCTCACCAGTTCTGCGGTGCTCGCTCAATACAAGAATTTAATATATTTTTAAATGATAAAATTAAACAAAGGGCCAGAGACTGTGATGGAATACGTGGCACAATCATAAATGGGAGGTGGCAGTTGAAACCTTTTTTATACATAGGCTGAGGGGCATGAGATTGTTCAAAAAATGAGGTGGTAGCCAAAAGTCCCAGCAGCAAATGATGTGATTGCAAAATGGAAATAATAATAATCATAACGGTAATAATCATAATAGGTCTGTTCAGAGGACTGTTGTGAGGACAAATTATAGATGGGGGAACTGCTTTTAGTATCTTGGAAGAAAGGTGTTATGCAAATTCCAGTTCTTTTTCTTTTAACTGCTTTTCCTTAAAGACTGCCAAAAAAAAGAAAAGAAAAAAAAAAAAGATCCTAGTGGGTGGATGAGAGCAGGGATTGAGGGAGGAAAGGGAGAGAAAATAATTTAAAGAAGCAAGTGACAGAAGTACTACTTGGCCATCGCTTTGGCTTTAATAATTTTCATCCACCTAGTCGCACAGCTATGTAGGAGGTGGGGTGATTGCGAGATTCTTTCCCCACCTCTTGTTCCTGGCCAGGAAGTATCTAGATTTTACATCCATTTTTCTAAGGGCATCTTCTCTATCTTGTTGAAATGGCTGTTGCCTTCACTTCCATCATTGTGCCCTGTGTTTTTAGCACTGACTGAGAATATTCCCCACAGGGAACTATAAATGCCGGGTCCCAAGGGCAGACACGGATACTGGGTGCTCGAGGACAGTTAGTGTGCCAAGGCCAGTATGTGCAACTGTTGTTTGAAACTGAGCATTTCAGAAGGCAAGGCTGAAGAGCAGCTTGTTGCAATCAACGGCGAGAGAAGTTAAATTCCTATCTCGGACTCCATGGAGATGGCTGACTTTGCCATGTGAGATGGTAACGAGAAGCTTATGTTTTTCACGACAACCAGGGCATGAACAGTTTTTCAAATTAATTCATTCAGGGACTTCCCTGGTGGCGCAGTGCTTAAGAATCCACCTGCCAGTGCAGGGGACACGGGTTTGAGCCCTGGTCCGGGAAGATCCCACATGCTGCAGAGCAACTAAGCCGGTGCGCCACAACTACTGAGCCTGCGCTCTAGAGCCCGTGAGCCACAACTACTGTAGTCCGTGCACCTAGAGCCCGAGCTCCGCAACAAAGAGAAGCCACCGTGATGAGAAGCCCGCACACCGCAACGAAGAGTAGCCCCCGCTCGCCGCAACTAGAGTCAGCCCACGTACAGCAACGAAGACCCAATGCAGCCAAAAATAAATAAATAAAATAAATAAAATTTAAAAATTCATTCAATAATAACCTATAATGGAAGAATCTGAAAAAGATTATATATACACATATACATATTTATATATATGTAACTGAATCACTTTGCTGTACACCTGAAACTAACACAACATTGTAAATGAACTATACTTCAATTTAAAAAATGGTTTTAAAAAAGGTAAAAATTAAATTCATTCAATAACCGTATTTGGGGAAAATGACTTTTTAATCAAGAAATAGAATGCCTCGAGATGGCAGTGGCAGGGGAAGCAGCGTGAGGAGTCGGACGAGCACTGAGGCTCATTGAAACGGGCCGCCACGGCCCTCCGCAACCCGCAGATGAATAAAGTGAGACTCAAGAGGTTGTGGGACTTCCCTGGTGGCGCACTGGTTAAGAATCCGCCTGCCAATACAGGGGACACAGGTTTAAGCCCTGGTCCAGGAAGATCCCACATGCCGCGGAGCAACTAAGCCCGTGCACAACTGCTGAGCCTGCGCTCTAGAGCCCGCGAGCCACAACTACTGAGCCTGCGTGCCACAACTGAAGCCCGTGCTCCACAACGAGAAGCCACCACAATGAGAAGCCCGCGCACGGCAAGGAAGAGTAGCCCCCGCTCGCCACAACTAGAGAAAGCCCACGTGCAGCAACAAAGACCCAATGCAGCCAAAAATAAATGAATCAATAAATAAATTTTTTAAAAAAGTTTTAAAAAAGAGGTTGTGATGTGAAGTCGCATGGCTCTTAAATGAGCTATCAGGGACTTAAGAGCAGGTCTTTGGACTTCTATCCTTTGCCTTTCCTACTTGGCCAAACTGATAAAGGCCTGATGTTTCACAGTGTGACTTCCCCCTGGTAGTTCCTCAGTGAAGGTTCATGGAACAGCCAAATGAATGAAATAAAGGTTTACATGTTTAAAGATTAAAAAAAAGAAATAGAATGCCTCTTGTTTCCTTTCTCCTTGGTCTATTTGGAAGCAATCTTGAACCATCTTACTGAGGTATTATGTTGATCACACCATTTCCCTTCTCAAAATTTCCAATAGCATCTCAGATTCAAATAAGATTCCCAATATTCTTCTCCCAGTAGGGGATACTCCGTTTATATTTCAGTTTTAAAGACCACTGGACTTCGTTAAACAAATGCTTGACAATGCCCTACTATGCATCAAAGACTGTTCTAGTCTATATGGATACACTAGTGAACAAAGAAAAGAATCCCTGCCTGTCTGGGATTGTCACTCTGTGGAAGCACCTGGGACTCAGGCATTTTAGTAGAGGATGCCCTAGCTGGCTGTGAGTGGCCTGGGCAAGCCCCTTCCACCTCTTGCCACCTGTATTCTCATCCAGAAGATACAGAAACTGGACCGGACCTCAAATGACATGGGTTTCTCCTAGAGACTCAAAGCTGCTTACCCATCCAGTGGATGACTCCCCTATATTAATCAAGCTGCTTTGTTCAATGTCATTCACCTAACACTTCCTGCACCCTCTTCTTCCACAACAAATGATACCCCAGCCTCTTTCTTCCGGACACTCTCCAGGAATCGCTCCTTTCAAGTCTTCCCAGATTACCCCATCTGTTTCCAGGCCTACTGATGTCTATGGTAACCTTTCAACATCCACGGACAACTCTGCAGGGGCGGGAGGACTCTGCTTTTCCTTGAAGAAAAGAGGGGACAGAAAAGAAAATTGGGGAAGGGGAGAAATAGCTTGCTTGGCTACCTGGAGTCACATGGCTTGGACTGCTTTTATCAGAAGGTTTCAAGATGCATGGTCAGGATCTACATGGGGACAACCAGTGATCATTTATTTCACACCTACTGTATGCTAGGAACTGTGTAAAGCACTTCACACCCAATATTTGTCATGTACTCCCCTTCAGGTATGTTAGGGATTCGGTGTTATTGTTCTCATTTAGAGATGAAGATACAGAGGCTCTGGAAATTAAAATACTTTGAGCCCAGGAGCCAGAAATTTAAAAAAAAAATCCTAATTTATCAAAGCACATCTACTCCTGCTGCAGGAGGAGGGTCTTTGCTAGAGACTCAGCGGCAGGCTCCACACTGGGCAGACCAGTCACAAGTGGCAGGATGAAGGAGGATGAGGGATGAAAGATGCCTTGACCCACACGTCTTCGCAAACGCTGCTGCCTGCTGTTGTTATTAAACCATGATTGTTATTATGAGTAATTCCTATCTCCAGAGCCCTGAGGGAGAACATTCCAGAAGATACAGAGGAGAGTCTAGCCCAGTGACGGAGTCGGCTCATTTCACTGCTGTGTAAAGCACTGCTCCCTGCCTCCCCGCCCCGTGCACGTTGCATGTTCTCGGAGCTTCTGTCTGAGCTCATCATCCCTGAGGATCCGAGAATAACTCCTGCAGGAGCAGATAGGATGCTCTAAACTGCTGTCAGCCATGAGTCTGGGTAGCCTGGGAGTGTGACGCTTTACAAAGCAGGTTTCTAAAGCAGGATCTTGACACCTGTCTAGGTCGGCAGCCTCCCAGGATGGATTTCAGTCTCCCGGGTCTGACGATCGCTCTCTCTCAGGCCTTGTCAAGTCGCGTAACACTGTCTGTTGCCTGGGTGTGCGTCCTCATCAGTATGGTTCACGTGGCAGACGATAAGGGAACATTGGAAACCATCTGAATTCAAGTCATCAGAGCTATGTCAGCTCCCATTTATTATTTATCACCGACTGCACCAGGTCTCTGCTGAGCTGCTTGACCCTCATCCTCTCTAATCTTTAAAAGCACTCTGCAAGGTAGGTTTCACTATTTCCACTTTACATGTGAGAAAACAGGCTCTCTTCAAAGAGGTTAAGCATCTTGTCCAAGGCCACACAGCTCATTCGAGGTACAGCCAGGAATCCAACCCAGGCCACCTGCGCCAACGTCCTTTCCCTTTGTCCTTGGTAAAGTCATTATCAGTAATCAGAGCGCCCACATCCCAAAGTTTTGCCTTTCTCTGTTGGCTCATTTGAGCTGCCCACTAAAGATACATGCTGTGTTCGTCTTGACAGGCTGCAGAGCATGTTCCCATATTATGTCTTTTAATCTCCATAATGCCACTGACAGGTAAGTATCACTTCCTCCATTTGGTAATTGACTAAACTGTGGTGCAGAGAGGCTAAGCAATTTGACCACGGTACCCAGCAGGGCAGGATTTGACAGCTGTAAAGCAGAGCTTCTGTCGACGTCCTGGAAACACAGAATGGGGAAAGAGCAGCTCCAGCTTGTGGGAAATAGGAGGACAAATGGTGGAGAGCCACAGGGAAGGCAGCTTTGGAGCTCGATCTGGATGGATGGGTAAGAGCTTGACAAGGAAAGGGGTTCCCAGGAGCACTGAAGGTGCAAACAGTTCTACAGGTAGGAATGCTTTGGGTCTGGTTAGGGAAGAGTGTATTTCTAAGCGTAACTAGCACACAAGATGGGTGGGTGGTTCTTGAGAGAGAGAGGAGGTGAAAAGGAAGGCTGGGGAGAGCTGAGCAAGACCCTGTTGATGCGAAGAATCCTAGAGAGAACCACTCTTCAGTAGGGGAGTCATTACAGAGGGAGAGGATGCCGTCAAATGGGAACAGCCGGCGCAAAGTATCCTGTGCATAGGAAACCAACGGGAATTACACATGAAAATTTAAATGTAGGAGTGCAGTTTGTGTTTTTAGTGCGTGTCTTACCAGCAAAGAAAGCTCTAAAATGCCTGTTGCTACTATTAGAATTTAGGAAACCCATTCATTTTTTCAGAAGGAAGCCAGACACGGAATAAAGGTTTTCAAAACCAAGCAGCCAAATAGGGATCTCATTCATCCATTTATTCATTCATTCACTTTTCTTTTCATTCAAACATTTAGGTACCTGGGACCATGCTAGGCTATAGGGAAATGAAGAACATAACAGGTTCCTTGTCCTCAAGAAGCCCACAATCTAGACTGAAAGATTAATATCATTGCAATGAAGGTGTCATGTAGAAGCATATATGGGTACATGGCGGCATGAAGGGGGAGGCGGTCAACCCTTCCCAGGGAAGAATTTGCAAACTAGGAGATGCTTCAACTGATCTTGAGGGATGGAGGAGTTTATCAGGCGGGTAAGGAAATGAAGGAACTTTCGGGCCGCGGGAATAACAAGTCCAAAGAAAACAATGTAGGAGAGAAAACCGTGCACTTGGGGGCTGCTGGAAGTCTGGTAAAGCCACAGCAGAGGACAGGCAGGGCATGAGGCTGACCAGGAGTGTGGGCCCCATCACAGAGGATCTTGAATCTATGTAAGCAGTGTGCACTTGGTCTCAGATGGCTGTGACCCTGAGGTGGCTGCTTTAAGTTGGGGACTGATAGAAGCAGTTTTATTTTGAAAGGTTCCCCCAGCCAACAGTGCAGGCAAATGTCAGGGGTGTCGGGGAGAAGGTGACTCAGTGATAAAGTCATTGTCCTATCCCAGGTAAGGCAGGATGATGGCTTAAACTAAAGATGTGGCGATGGAGCCGAAGAGGAAGGGAGATATAAAAACGATTTGAAGGAAACCTGTGTCCAGAGGCCTATCCTTCTGGATGATGTCTACGAATGAAAAGGTAAAAGGCACAGATGGAATTAGTGAAATGGAAACTACAAATGAGGTTGTTCTGGTGCCAGAAGTAGCTGGGGCTCCCAGGTGTTCCTAGCAGTTAGCGATCACAGCCACTACCTCCCAACCCACACGTATCAGAACTGGAACTCTGCAGAGCTCTGCTGGGATTGAACTTGTACTTGAATATCAATAATCAGGCTGTGGTACCGTGGAGAACAGTACAGAGATTCCTCAAAAAACTAAAAATAGAGTTGCCATATGATCCTGCAATCCCACTCCTGGGCATATATCCAGAGACAGCTCTAATTCAAAAAGATACATGCACCCCCATGTTCATAGCAGCACTATTTACAATAGCCAGGTCATGGAAGCAACCTAAATGTCCATTGAAAGATAAATGATAAAGAAGATGTTGTATACACACACAATGGAATACTACTCAGCCACAAAAAAGAACGAAATAATGCCATTTGCAGCAACATAGATGGACCTAGAGATGATCATACTAAGTGAATGAAGTAAGTCAGAGAAAGACAAATACCATATGATTTCAATTATACGTGGAATCTAAAAAACTGATACAAGCGAACTTATTTACAAAAGAGAAATAGACTCACAGACTTAGAAAACAAACTTATGGCTACCAAAGGGGAAAGCGGGGGCAGGGAGTGGTCAATTAAAAGTTTGGGATTAACGGATACACACTACTGTATATAAAATAGGTAAACAAGAAGGACCTACTGTATAGCACAGGGAACCATATTCAATATCTTGTAATAACCTATAATGGAAAAGAATACATATGTGTGTGTGTGCAACCGAATCACTGTGCTGTACACCTGAAACTAACACAGCATTGGAAATCAACTCTACTCCAACAAAAAAAAGTCAACCAAGGAAGGATTAGAAAACAATAAGAAGGCAATGGTGAGGGCTCTGAGCTCTTGTTCCAACTGATAACTTTTACACGCATGTTAGGGGAGGGGGGAAAGTATAAAATAGAGAAATGTTATTTCTAACCCTGGCAAGGAATAGAGATGATGCCATTAAAGAAGCTGTAATTCAAAGATGGCACGTACAGAGACAGCTTGTAAACAGCTACAGGACAAAATGTACCTTCTTACCAGGAGGAAAAATCAGGTTAAGGAAGAATAGGTACATAGCTCAAACACAGCTACCTGAAGACAACACCCCAAATCTGACGAAACCTAGCAATGCCCTAATCCTCTGAGAGTTGACAGATTTTCAGTCGACCACAATCATATTTTCATTGATGGGAAGAGGTTGTGGGACCTCTATTAAATTTTTGAAGTGTGCCTTCCATGCTTGAATTTACCCTCAACCTAGGAAAACAATTTACTCTAATCAATGGCTGTAATTTCTCCATGGCAAGGCTTAGAGAAATCCCGTTTTCCTGTCTATTGGGAAATACTGCTTTGAATGTGAACTTGGACCGCACTAACCTTGCAACTGAATTCTGAGACCTTTCTACTTTGTATTAATAGGGTTTCTAGGGTGCACTTGGGCTGACTATATGAAGAAAGTGTTTCACTCACAAAAGCTCTCCAATTACTACATGAAGAATCATATAAAGATAACTTTTCAAAAGCAGATATCCACTGGGGTTAAGAACAAAGAAAAAAACAAGCAAAGAGAAGTAGTGGGGGGAATCATTTCCTTGCTATAGAACCTAAGAGCATAGCTTAGGTTATTTCCCTCCACATGTCCCCAAATAATAACAGATTAGAGTTTTTGTAGTATCATTGTCTTTTCTTCTTTCTACTTTCAAGGCTATGAAGAACAGAGAAGGCATAGGTTGGTGATCTCCATTTTTAATCATCCCATATTTTCCATTCCTGCCACCAAATGGAAGCGTAATTTCATGTCCAGAACCAGAGTGAATTAAAAAGGATGCAAATGAAAAATATATGCAACAATCTTTTAAAAACACGAACAAATTTTTGTCTCTTAAACTAAGTTTTTTTTTCTTCTTGAGTTTCATTAATGTCCAAGGGGAATCAATATTCAACTAGGCAAAATAGTAAAAAAGTCCCATAGGGTGGTGAGGGGATAAGAAAAGGTGAATATAAAATTGAGTTAAAGAGCGAGAGTTTCCAAAATTACTTGATGCCTAATACAAAAATACTATGCATAGAAAAACAATATGAAACAAAATACGGCAAGGTCTGAATGGATCATAATATGTTGGAAACAATGGTAAGGGATTAGCAGGAAATATAAACTAGGTAGGAGACTATTACCATGTGAACATTGTTTTGATAATATTATAAAGCTTTGTTTTTCATATTTGATGAACAGTAGCAACATTAAAATTACCACGAGACATGATTATATAAACACACATTAGGATTTCTTTTAAAAAATGCATTTTCGGGGACCTCCCTGGTGGTCCAGTGGTTAAGAATCCACCTTCCAATGCAGGGGACGCAGGTTCGATCCCTGGTCGGGGAACTAAGATCCCACATAATGGGGGCACCTAAGCCCGTGCGCCACAACTGGAGAGAAGCCGCAACTACTGGGCCCGTGTGCTCTAGAGCTCGTGCGCCACAACTAGAGAAGCCCACGCGCTGCAGCAAAGACGCGGTGCAGCCCACCCCTGCACCAAAAAAAGCATTTTCTTTGCCCAGATGAGACCTTAATGGCTCCTTTGAAACTCATACAATAGGGCTTCCCTGGTGACGCAGTGGTTAAGAATCCGCCTGCCAGTGCAGGGGACACGGGTTCGAGCCCTGGTCTGGGAAGATCCCACATGCCACGGAGCAACTAAGCCCGTGCGCCACAACTACTGAGCCTGCACTCTAGAACCCATGAGCCACAACTACTGAGCCCACGTGCCACAACCACTGAGCCCGTGTGCCACAACTACTGAAGCCCGCGTTCCTAGAGCCCGTGCTCCGCAACAAGAGGAGCTGCCGCAATGAGAAGTCCACGCACCGCAATGAAGAGTAGCCCCGTCTCGCCACAACTAGAGAAAGCCCGCGCACAGCAACGAAGACCCGATGCAGCCAAGAGTAAATAAACAAAATAAATTTATTAAAAAAAAAAAAAGATTGCATTCTGCCTGAGTGGAGTAGCGAGGGCACCAGGGGAAGCCCCTTGCTGCCCTCTCAGCTACCTAGATGTGAAGATGAGCCAGGTGTGGGAGGTCTCGCTCAAGCCTGGGCCCCTCAGAGCACTGCCGTCCTGTCTATGGCTAAGTGCAGTTCTAGAATCTGATTTTGAATCAGGACCTGAGAAATGTTGGTGAGTGGGTCCCCCGTGGATACCTGAGACAAAATAAATGTTAGGGTGACAGCAAGAGCCCCACAACTATTTTGAATCCTATACTGTATGTCCCCAGCACTGCTCTCTGTATAGTGTATGTAGATACACATTTAATTCACATCTGAAAGATTTTAATCAGTGGCCTGAGACAGGTTTCTTATAAGATGAAGCTCAAAATTAGCTCATTTTTATGCATAATACTAATTAAATATAAACTTTGTCAAATATAAGGAACCAGGCTACACAATTGCAGGCATATCTTCCTAAAACAGATCATTTTGACCTTTTCTTGTGGCCTGATTACACAACTGCCCCACATATTGGTGTGAAAAGATTTATTGTCGGTGGTTTTGTGTGAAAGGCACTAATTCAATTGAGAGTTAAACCCATGTGATGATTACTATGGGAGGCCACATTGTTTATCCTGACAGCATGATGACATGGTCTTCAGCACAGAGTCCATGACTTAATAACAGAGAACTCTGAGCCACTTAAGCTTATCTACTCACTGAAATTATTTCCGCCAACTCCAGTTGGCTCATCTCACTGACTGACACCATCACTGACCCAGAGCAAAAGCTTGAAGTTTTAGGGGACTTATACTCTATGCCTCACTGTCCCTCAATCTCCACGTCAAATACACTGCCGAGCCCTAGTGACCCTTCCTGTAAGACGCACTTTGCTCTACACCCAGGATGACTCTGGACCAGTCACCTGGCTGTTACTTCTCACCTGGTCTTTTCCAAGAACTTCTAATGGCTTCTCTGTTTCCATCCTTGTCTCCCTTATTCCATTCTCCGTGAAGTGCAGCCAGAGGGATACTTTAAAATGCAAGTTGGATGATGTGACTCAACTGTTTAAAACTTGACAATGGTTTCCTCTTTTTCCTAGAATAAAATCCAGACTTCTTTTCACGGTCTAGATCAAGGGTCAGCATACCTTTTTTTGGAAAGGGCCAGATAGTCAACGGTTTAAGCTTTGTGGGCCAGGTGGTCTCTTGTTACTACGCCCCCCTGCAGTTGTAGCACAGAAGTAACCACAAACAATATGTAAATGCACACGTGTGGCTATGTTCCAATAAAACTTGCTTTACAAAAACAGGCAAGGGTCCAGATTTACTTACTTACTTACTTACAGGGAAGTAAGTCAGAAAAAGACAAATACCATATGATACCACTGATATGTGGAATCTAAAATATGACACAAACGGGGCTTCCCTGGTGGCGCAGTGGTTGAGAGTCTGCCTCCCGATGCAGGGGACGCAGGTTCGTGCCCCGGTCCGGGAAGATCCCACATGCCGCGGAGCGGTTGGGCCCGTGAGCCATGGCCGCTGAGCCTGCGCGTTCGCAGCGGGAGAGGCCACAACAGTGAGAGGCCCGCGTACCGCAAAAAAAAAAAAAAAAAAACAGAAACAAACAAACAATAAATAAATAAAATAAAATATGACACAAATGAACTGATTTACGAAACAGAAACAGACTCACAGACTTAGAAACAAACTTATGGTTACCTAAGGGAAAAGTGGGGGAGGGATAAATTAGATGTTTGGGATTAGCAGATACACACTACTATATATAAAATAAATAAACAACAAGGACCTACTGTATAGCACAGGGTACTCTACTCAATACTCTGTAATAACCTGTAAGGGAAAAGAATCTGAAAAAGGATACATATATATATACATATATATATATATATATATATATATATATATATATATAAACTGAATCACTTTGCTGTACACCAGAAACTAACACAACATTGTAAATCAACTACACTTCGATAAAAAATTAACAAACAAGCAAACAAAAACAGCAAACAGGCCAGATTTGGCCCGTGGGCCACAATTTGCCAACTCTTACTCTAGAAGACCCTCCATCACCCACCCAGTTCCTGTCTCTCTCTCTTGTCTTTTCACACCACTTTTCCCTCTGTGGGCCAAGGACAGCCAGGATGTTCTTATTTCTCTTCTCCAAACACTCTGAGCTCTTTCCCTCCTTCCACTCTTTGCCTGGTTGACTTTTCCCAACCTCTCAGTCACAACTTAAATGTCACAGCCTCATTGAGGATTTCCCTGAGTCTCCTATCCCTATGCCATCATTCTCCCTTACAGTGTCCTGTTCTTTTCCTTCCTGGCACATGACATCATTTGTAATTATCTATGTGTTTGTTTGTTTCACCTCTTACTGTCCATCTTCCTCACTAGACCATGTGCTTTGAGGAGGAAAGGGACCAGCTTGCCACTCCATAACCAGCACCTACTGCCATGCCTAGCACACAGTGGGTGCCTAATAAATATTTACTGAATGAATACATTTCATGTCTCTGAGTCTTAGTTTCCTCACCTCTAAAATGGCAGTGACAGTACTTGCCTTAGAGGACTGCTGTGTTGATTAAATATGTGAAGCACCCAGGGAAGTGCCTGGACTCACACATTTCCCTTGCATTTGGTTCTCTTTTACACAGATACACTTTTAAAGATTAGAAAAGCATGGTTTTCTTTTTATAGCAGGTATTTTTATAGTTAAATTAATTCACTCACCTCTTTATTCTAGAGATAATTGTCAGTGAATGTGGAATGTTGGGCTAGAAATGAATGCTGGAGTAGGTACAGGCGGTCTCCGATATTTGATTTGATGTGTTTCCAGAGGATACAACAGAACTTGAACTTCTTAGGCACCTTTGTCTGCTTAAGGTGTGCTTGGGAACTCTAGGATGTGTTGATGGAAGCAGCAGGAATAAATCAAGTGCAAGGAGAGTGAAAGCCCCAGAGGCAATCAGTATACAGAGCACACATGCGGATCCCAAGGGCTTTCACTCCCAACATCCAGCATCTGGACTGGACTCTTTGTTCAAGAAACACCCTCAGGCTACTGAGTAGTCATTGCCCGAGAGCATGGAGGGAGTGTGGTGAGCTAGAAGTACCTGGGAATTTACATTTCCCAATGGGCAGTCCCTAAACAGTGACTTGTCCTGTGGTGGAGTAGAGTTACAAATGTTCTGTCTGTCTGCCTCTGATGGGACAACTATTAGGTGTGACCTAGGCACTGCCCAGAACTCCCTTGTGGAATGAGCCAAAGTTACCTGCCTGGGACTCTGCCTGCTGTGGCAACTTTGTTGGGCTTCCTTTTCTTCCAGGTCTTACTTTCCCACTCCCCTATTTTTCCCGGGAACTTCCCTTTAGGTCACTTGCACATGATTCTCATCTCAGGGTCAGCTTCTGCGAGCCCAACCTAAGACAGTGAACAAGTGCTTAATGATGAAAACCTGGTACTTTCTGTATAAATTGTCATTTCAATCCCATGTCTTAGTGGTGAAACTTTGGGTGAACTTTTTGTGGAAGGTATACATAAACAAGTCCGGCTTACTTGAAGAGTTTAGATGAATGCCATCCAACAATTTCTGAACTAGAAAGAGCAGGAGAACAAAGCTCAAAGTATGGAGCTTGCAGGTAAATCAGAAACAGACCAGATTAAAAGCAAAATCTCCATGGCAAGGTCATGCTGGGAACATTTGCTCTCTATCAAAATATACTGAAATAACCATCATTAATAAGGATCATTCTTTCAAAAGAATGACTGGAAATGTTCCTTTAAACTGAAGAAATGCCAATCTGCATTAGTCTTACATAAAGATTTCTCTGAGCAAAGAGGTAATTACAGCCTGACAGATGCCTAAAATAGCCTTGATTCTGTGTTTCTTTTTCAATCCAGAGGTGGGCAGATACCGCCCTGGTGCCTCTCTGAATTACAGCTTGTAAAACTTAGCAGAAAAAAATGAGATCTATTGCATTGCAATGTTGACGCTACACAAGCCTTGCAATACCTTCTCCTGCTGTCTCCTCTCCTCCCTATCCTTTGAGCAAATGAAAAGTCTAAGTTTTCTTCTCCAGTGGTAATGGTTAGAATCCCTTCCTGTGTTGAAAACGGTGCTACACGGTTTCTGCGTGGTCTGGTACAACGGTTCTCAATCGGTTCACTTGGCATCCATGTTCGACCCTGGGCTCTGCTAGTTACTGGCTCTGGGAAAATACTACATTCCTTGAGCCTCTATAGCCTCAGAGCATCAAGAAAACCTTTCCTGTTAGTCCACCGTTTTGTGAAGGTGAACGGCACCCTTACTCATATATATTAATCATGGAAGAACATAACAGCATGAAAATAAGACTGGCAGAAGCAATGCCTTCAGTGGGTCAAATATTTCCCACACTACTCTAAGATACTTTACTTTGTAGGAAGTCAATTTTTAAAATCTAGGCTTTGATGTCCAAAAGTGTAACATTCTCAACATTTGAACTTCATATAGCAAATCACAAATGTATCATAAAAAGTGGTCTGCTATTCACTTCCAAGAGAAAAAAAATAAACGTTCTATTTTCCACAGAGCAGCTATGTTGTATTTTTCCATAATATATGATTGTTTTCTCTTTATTAAAAAGAGAGCAGGATTTTACCTGAGCCTGGGAGAATTACTCTCTGTTTATACTTGTCTGCTAGGTCTGCTAGAGAATTACTCAAACGAAAGTATTATATGACCATAAGAGATACTGAATGTTTACATGTACTTTTCTAAAATTAAAACTTTTTGATAAAATTTGTAGCCACTGGAGGATTATGTAAAGTTGCTAAAACAGATTTTGAACATCCTTGAGTTCTCCCATAGTAAGAGAGAAAGCAATGAAGATGGCAAAGCCGAACCGAGTGACAATAACCCCAGCAAAACTAGGTGGGGAGACATCTCTCTGAGCGCCAAATAGGAGCTGGTGGAGATAAACCACCAAGGCATCTCTGTGGGAGACCATGGAGGGAAGGGAAAGGGGCGCTGATGCCTCGGAAACCAGAAATACCCCGGAGTGCCTACAGGTCCTCACAAGAAGTTGGAGATCCACACCAGGGGGAATGTGCTGCAGACACCCCTCATGAACAGAGTGACAGCCACCAAGGCAGAGCAGTGAGGCACAAGCACATAGTTCCCTGTATAACTGCCACTCTGATCCTGTAAGAGCGAGAGGTAGCATCCACATTGGCTCTATTCTGATAAGGCGGATGTAGCACATCGATCCACAACAAATGGGGGGAGAAATTAGAAAGTTTATGAAGAGCAGAGGTAGGTCTTATAGGCATTATCATGAATCACGAGTATAACGATATTAGTTCAAACCAAATGTCCAGGGAGAGAGCAAAAAGGCAAAGAGGTTACTTAGCTAATTTCAATAATGTCCATAGTAAGAGAGCAATAGACAATAGCCAGAAAATTTAAAAGGTGAGTAGGTGGTGGTGATGGGGAACTAGGCTATTATACAAAGGCATTAGTCTAACGACAGCCATTAGACCAAAAATATACATCTTCCAAATTAGAGTGTGTGTGTGTGTGTGTGTGTGTTTAAAAACACGATGATATGATGTAGCAATTGGTAGGAGACAGAGCTAAGTGTAAAAAGCAAAGTGAATAAAAGTGTGTCTAGTTTACTACCGTTTCTAAGAATGGAGATAGATTAGAGTATGTGCTCATATTAAACATTGCAAGAATGAACCACAAAATAAAATTTAAAAATAAGTGTTACATATGTGGAAGGAAACAGGGAGAAGGGAACAGAGACAGAATTTACACGTACTTCTTTGAATATACATTTTGTAGATTTAACTTGGGAATCATGCAAATACACATAATTATAAAACAAAATTAAAGAAAATCCCTAAAAATTGTTTGTTAAGTGAAATAAAGAGCCTGTGTATCCAGTTGGTGTCATGGTTATAGTTATACATAATTTTCAAACAAAATCAAACAAAAGAGCCATTCCTAACAATTCTAAGTAAAATGAAATAATTGTACCCGTGAATCCAGTTAGAGGAAGAATGACACAGACAGGAACTATCTCAAATGATTTTAAAACAGTATTTTGAACATCCATGTGGGATATGCCATAAAGACAAACAGAACTGCAACAAAAATATCTTAAAATGTGTTCGGTAATCAGGTTATTTGTAGTAGTGCTGTCATTCTGAGGCTGGTGTGTGGAGAAATTATGATGAGAATTGGGACACACAGTTTGAGAAAAAGGAGACAAAGATTTAAGACAGATGAAGTTACATAAAAACCTTTTGTCCTGAATTTGAATCAGACATACTGGTATGGGCTCATGATGTATTTTATCTTGGAAAAGCGTAAACAAATGTCTTCGTTCTGTCAATGAGCACACTAGCACTCAGATTACTAAATATAATTTCCCACTAGAAGGAGTCACGGCTCTTTGGAGAAATGACAGATTTCAGATGTGGGCAACAAACACACAAGCAGGACCTTGAGTATCTTGTCTTATCAGAAAGTCAAAACACTAAAAGAGACTATTAGGGTCCTATTGAGAGGACTCAATAGCACTCTGGAATAGGCTCTCACCAAAGAGGAGACAAACTGAGCTTCAAGAAGAAGAAAAATATCAATGGATTTAAATAATAAAATATACTTAAATCTATGAGTTCATAATGATACTTAAAAAACAAACAAACAGGGCTTCCCTGGTGGCGCAGAGGTTGGGAGTCCGCCTGCTGATGCAGGGGACGCGGGTTCGAGCCCCGGCCTGGGAAGATCCCACATGCCGCGGAGCGGCTGGGCCCGTGAGCCATGGCCACTGAGCCTGCGCGTCCGGAGCCTGTGCTCCACAACGGGAGAGGCCACAACAGTGAGAGGCCCGTGTACCGCAAAAAAAAAACCCAAAAAACAAAAAACAACAACCTGGTTTTTGGGAGTGCCAATGAAACAACTAACTGTTTTGAAAACTGGTTTTGAAAAGTGGTAAATAACGGGACAGAATCAACTGGTTGTCCTGCCTTCCATATGAACTATTCCTCAGGATAGCCAAACACTTTGTCTTTAGAGTTATTCAGCTTATAATTGAAGAAGAAATGATGGAATTAGAGTATCACCTTCTTGTAATCATTCATGAATTGACAGATCTCGGCAAAGATTATCAACGGTTGCTTACATCACAGAAAGAGATACAGTCAGACACCATGCACCTCTAGAGGATGAAAATACACAGCATCGGGACAAAGTGGGAGAGTGGCATGGACATATATACACTACCAAATGTAAAATAGATAGCTATTGGGAAGCAGCCGCATAGCACAGGGAGATCAGCTCGGTGCTTTGTGACCACCTAGAGGGGTGGGATAGGGAGGATGGGAGGGAGGGAGGCGAAAGAGGGAAAAGATATGGGGACATATGTATATGTGTAACTGATTCACTTTGTTATAAAGCAGAAACTAACACACCATTGTAAAGCAATTATACTCCAATAAAGATGTTAAAAAAAAAAAAGAAAATACACAGCATCCTCCGTAAGACAGCAGATCAGACTCTTACAGGAAACATCGGAGGACAGATCATGTGACGTGACACTCAGGGACACAGTCAGCAAAATTCAGCCTCTGGGAATCTCTACAGGGCAAAAAATTTGTTTCTTTAAATATACATAAATTATTTTGAAAGACAATAAAAAGAGATGGAAGGAAAAACTACAGATTAAAAGAGTCTAGGGCTTCCCTGGTGGCGCAGTGGTTGAGAGTCCGCCTGCCGATGCAGGGGACACGGGTTCGTGCCCCGGTCCGGGAAGATCCCACATGCCGCGGAGTGACTGGGCCCATGAGCCATGGCCGCTGAGCCTGCGCGTCTGGAGCCTGTTCTCCGCAACGGGAGAGGCCACAACTGCGAGAGGCCCAAGTACCGCAAAAAAAAAAAAAAAAAAAAAAAAAAAAAAAAAGTAAAAAAAAAAAAAAATAAAAGAGTCTAAAAAGACATACTGACAAATCATAGAATATGGACTTTATATGGTTCTTGATTCAAATTTACTGCAATAAGAAATTATTTTATGAGACCATGGAAGATATGAGTACTGACTGGATATTTGATTCAGAAAGTACTGTTAATCTGTAAGGTGTGATAATGCTGTCATGGGATTTTATTTTTTATGAAGAATGCTATTCCTTAGAGACACATATTGCATTACTATAGATGAAATGATGCAATGTCTGCAATTTGCTTCAATGTCATCCCAGGGTGGGGAAGTGTCTTGGGTATGGATGATTGGCCATGAAGCTGGGTGATGGGAACACGGGTTCACTATGCTATTCTCTACACTTAGGATCCCGTTCAAAATCTTCCACAATAAAATGTGTCCAAAACAACCTGCAGCCACGAGTGACTAGTTGTAGTGGCAGTTGTTTCCATTCTTATAGTAACAGCCACCAGATTTCCTTTGCAGAACCAACCTCCGCACTCTTAGATACTGATAATCCAGGTAGGGCTGATCCCATCCCCACTGCATGACCTGGACCTAGCCCCTCTCCGCCAACGCCCCCCAGCCAAGGCACAGTCCACTCCCTGAGTGCCAATCTCTTGTTTAGGGCTGGAGTGTCACCATACGTGGCCAGCGAAAGCCCCGTCTGGGAAGTGTGGGTGGATTTAGTAGGAAATGGTGGTCTTTCATCCACTTGGGTTGTTAGGCTAGTGGCATGCAAGTCTAGAGCTGTGGTTCAGCCTTACCACTACTGGGAGAGAGCGCTCCAGAGAAAGAAGCCAGGGCAGGAAGTGGGCGGAGCCAAGAGATGGAGGGCGAAGGATTCCCAATTCCCTTGTGCCTGATCACCTGCACCCCACATCCTTCTGAGTCCCACCAGCCAGCAGATTCCCTTTTTTTGTTTAAGCCAGTTTGAATTACATTCCACTTCTACCTGAAAGGCTCTTATTAATCACAGCTATGCTACTTTTAGGACACACTGTATATTTGAGGGCCTAAGGAGAGGGACTTCACGGGGAAAGAAAACAAATTACAGGGGAAGGCTAATTTTAAGGCCCTCCCACATATTTTATTGCTTTGCCAAATAATGGAAACTGGTAACTCACAGTGGTTAAGAAACATAATACACACAGGAAATTAAAGGGTGAGAAATGTGCGTTTTGTTTTTTTTTAAATCTTCGCACTTTTAGAAGCTTTCTCCAAACGTGGTATTTTTTATTATAAATCCCCAAAGAGGTTTCCTTTGTTATTGTGTTTAGCTATTCAGTTTTAAAATTACCAAGCTCTAAGCTACCCAAATACCCTGAAGTGCTCTATCAGAAAGAACATTCCAAATGTTATTTCCGGAATTCAGAGTGAGCTGATGTGGCTGATTGGGTTGAATGAAGAACAGTCTGTTCCACCTCTAATATCCTTCATTTAACATTAAATATAAATGAAAACACCCTGGGGTAGGGTTTTGGAGCGTGTGATGAAAACTCAGCTCCGACATGCTACTTGTAAAAATCCAAGAATGCTCAGCCCACAAAGCAATCCCATTTATTAGACACAGAGATGTAGACTATTTTGTGCATAAAAATATAAATAAAACAGCAGCAAGGAGCTAAAAGGGAAAGAAGGATGTTTAACAGTGATAAGTTCTCACATGGGGGAAAAATGAACAAACCTTTTGTTTTCAAGGTCCTTTATTATTTAACCTAGAATCGGTAACAAATTTCACCTTGGTTGTTTAGGCTGGAGATCCTCAGAATACAAAAAAGCAAAGATGTTGAAATAAAAGTGAAATCCTATTTGGAATCATAACACATTACAATTGCTTCTGTCTAAATGACAAGATCTACAGTTTGGGGGTACTTTTTTGTCTAACCATATATATCACATGGAGAAAATGAGTCTATATTTTATCTTTTCAGGTGTTACCAAATGGCTTCTTGACTGCTTTTTAATGTCTACTACATGGTGGTATATAATTTGGCACACTTAATAAAGACTGATTTAAAACACATAGAATACTAATAATAAGCAAAGGTGTTGAAATTAAGGCCAACTTGAGAGACATGAGCTCATATGTTTGCATGTGGAATTGAAAAGTATTTCAGAGTGGACAAATGGCACTAAAGAAAGTCCCCACTTTCCTTGCTTCTGCATTTTATCCAACATTAAAACAGAAGACTAGGTAGTTTACACTAGTTGTAAGAAATATCCCATTTCTTTCTATTTCTAAATAATGTACTTTTACTCTGAACCCCTGCCCAGTTGGCTGGTGGGAAACATTCTCAGTTTTGTCTTGGGAGAGTTCCCCTCTTGCCTGGGTCATGCAAGGGTCCTGGGGGTGTTATTCAGCTCTCACTATCCAGGAAAGATCCTCTGCTGGCTGAATCCACACATCCACTGCAGACTGGCCTGCTCAGTGTCTAAGGGTCCCTTAGACAACAAGCGGCAACAGGGAGTGGACATTGGGCTGACTTCCTGGCTTCTTCAGGTATTGCTCAACTGACCTTGACCAAATCACAGAACTTTCTAGTAGACTACAGAGCCTTGCATTCAGTTAGCACTTGTCTAATCCTGTTTCCTTAACCATAAATTGAGTCCAATTACCCCCAGTCACAGAGATGTGCCAGGATTTGTGTATGTGGCCCAGAAAAGGGCTTAGTAAATGGTGGCTGCTTCCCTTTTCCTTCTTTTTTTTTTTTTTTAATTTCAGTTCAAGTGCCTGTTTCAGCAGCTTCTGTTTGCATGAAAAAACAAGGTAGCAAAAGAGTGTCAAGGGAGTACAAAATCTATCTCTTACTTGTTCAAAGAATCCTTTTCTGCCTCAGATTTGTAAGCCAGTACATTTTAATAGATCCTATTTATAACTAAAATCCACTGTCCTACCATTTTATTTATGAACATGGGGGTCTCTGCTACCACACCAGCTGGGTTCCCAGCAGGGAGAGGGGTGGATCTTGATAATTGCTACCTCCCTGGTCCCTGCTCCCTGCTCTGTTGCTTGGGAACAGGGACAGGACTTGCCTCATTACCTCTCTCCTCTCTTCTCAATCATCTCATGGATATTCTGCCATCTTGGAACCTTCCACCCACTGGAACCATTCACCTGCAGGAATTTGAAAATTGCACCCTCTTGAGAAGAAGGTAAGATGTGCTGACTACTGATCACAGTACGCTTAGGCTGGAAGCATTTCATATCAATCACCTGCAGTGGTCCTCAGTGGGGTAGGGGCGCCCCCAGTGACTGGGGACTACCGCCAGGATTCAGAGGATAAGAGGCCGCAGAGGTTAAATGCCCTGCCGTTCAAAGACAGAGAGAGCTGTACAATGAAAAATGGTCTCAGATGGGACGCCAATGGTTCCCCACCCCCACCTTCTGAGGGGTGAGGACTCTCAAGCTGTTACACGCTCATATTGACAGAGCTGCTTGGGAGATGCCTGGTGTAGAACCATGATCTCTCTCCCGGGTGCAGGTCTATTTTGCACTACCACACTCTGCATCTTAAGGACAAGAAGGGGGCACAGTGATAGTACACAGCATGGATGCTGATTCAGTTACAAAAGGAGAAGGATGTTTATCTTCAAGTTCATACGTAAATGATCACATAGGGCAGAAATATAACCCTTAGAACCCCATACAGAAGGGCAGCAAACACTGATTTTCCCAGAGGAAAGACAAGTTATTGAGTTTAACGTAAAACTAGAGATCATCTTAAGTGTGGACATAAATGTGATTCTGGTTATGTTCGGTATATGACGTGACACTGATTAAGACATGGGGGGGCAGGTTTATTCCAAAAGGAGAATTTAAACCACTTACCAAATACCTTCTTTCAAATCTGTGAATGGAGACTAAGGTGATGTGAGGAGACTGAGAACAGTGAAGTCAGTAGAAGTGAGGCAGACAGAGATGATACAGTAAATGCTACTGATGGAGTGATGGAGATGTTTGGAACATATGATGTGTCCAGGCTAAAATCAACACAGTACGCAAAAGCATGAGACAAGCAATGGACCTGCTTCTGGCTTGAAATGTGTGTAGGTAGATTCACCCATGTGGCTGCCTTCTTGCCATAGGAAGGGGAGCAGAAGTGCTGTACCCCATTCTGGGCCTGACCTGAGGAAATCTTCCAAGGTCCTTCCAGCCTCTTGCCCTTCTGCACTTTGACGGGGACAAACCAGGAGCTAGGTGTTGAAGATGGCAAAGTCGCAAAAGGGAGAGGGTCTGAGTTAGGCCCCCAGATTACCCCCTTAAGGAGAGCTATCCAGCAATCAGGAGTACGCATTCCATCAGGAATTTATGTGACTGACGAATAAATTCCTAGCGTGACTGAACCTTTGTATGGCTTTGTATTTGTTACAGCAGCTAGTGCTACCTTAATCCTGGTGCCTGTCATTAAGAAACACACAGACTGGGATTTCCCTAGTGGCGCAGGGGTTAAGAATCCACCTGCCAATGTAGGGGACACGGGTTCGAGCCCTGGTCTGGGAAGATCCCACATGCCGCAGAGCAACTAAGCCCGCGAGCCACAGCTACTGAGCCCATGTGCCACAATTACGGAATCCCACGCACCTAGAGCCCATGCTCCACAACAAGAGAAGCCACCACAATGAGAAGCCCACGCACCACAACAAAGAGTAGCCCCTGCTCGCCACAACTAGTGAAAACCTGCGCGCAGCAACGAAGACCCAATGCAGCCAAACATAAATAAATAAATTTATATATATAAAAAAACCCACACAGACTTGTGATAAAGACAAGTTTACATATATCGGTAACACTGTGTGGTACAGATTATAATAAAAATATATGTACAGGGGAATTCCCTGGTGGTCCAGTGGTTAGGACTCTGCGCTTTCACTGCTGAGGGTCTGGGTTCAATCCCTGGCCGGGGAACTAACATCCCAAAGCTGTGTGGTGCAGCGCCCCCCCCCCAAAACACACACACACACACCCCTCAGTGCATCAAGACATGGGAGTATGACAGCCTGGAGGGGTGGGATGGGGAGAGTGGGAGGGAGGGAGACGCAAGAGGGAAGACATATGGGAACATATGTATATGTATAGCTGATTCACTTTGTTATAAAGCAGAAACTAATACACAATTGTAAAGCAATTATACCCCAATAAAGATATTAAAAAAAAAAAAACAGACATGGGAGTAATTAACTACTTTGGGGGGGTGATTAGGGAGGATCAGGAAAAGCATCACAGAAGTCTTTGATGTTTATCTATTTGTTTGTCTCATTATTTTTTTCCCTTCTCTCTACCATCCAAAAAGGATTTTAGGTGCCCAGGAAGTTCATATCATTTGCTTTATCTTTATTATTATTGCTGGCAAAAAAAAAAAAAAAATGTCCAGCACCCTCTGCTTTATTTCTCTGCCTCTATGCCCTCTTACCTTCAGATCAAGTCTCTTTCAGTTTCACTGGCTTAAGTCAGGGGTTGGCAAACAACAGCCTATGGGCTAAATCCGGCCTACACTCTTGGTTCTGTAAATAAAGTTTTATCGGAACACAGCCATGCCTGTTTGTTTGCATATTACTTATGGCTGCTTATATGCCACAATGGCAGAGTTGAATTGTGACAGAGACCATGACCTGCAAAGCCTAAAATATTTACTATCTGGTCGTTTCCAGAAAAAGTTTGCTGACCCCTGATTTAGGTCATTCCTAACCTAATGTCAGCCTCAGGAGGGCACATGCCAATAGCCCTGCATCTTTCCACACCCCCTGCGCCCATCTGACATGATACTCTTGTTCCCGCCACAACACACTGCACACTTCATCCCACTGCTGCACACCTGTGTGGTCCCAAGTCAAGTTCACTGCCAATCACTGCTGGGTTCTAGCACCCCCGGGATGAGCCCTGGATGCCCTTGCAAACCCTGAGTTTCAGGGCTTTTGATTGTTCCCCAAGTTATCTTTAACCTAAAAGATGAGATTTCTACCCAGGATCCTCTCTGGTATTGGTTGACTTCCGGGTTTGTGCTCCAATCTCCCAGGAACAGCAATGACGGCATGTGACACACAGAGACCAGCTGGTGACAAGTCACAAAGCGCGCCCCTGTACATTACCTCCTTCGACCCTTAGACAAAGCCTTAGAAGTGCAAATTCTAAGCGATGATGCTGATGGTGACCTGCACAAAGACAACAGTAACTCAAATTTACGAAGAGTTCCTCATGTGCTCTTACCCTGCTAAGAGCTCTACTCACTGTGGTTTACCGAACTCTCGCAGCAATGCTATGAGGTAGGTCTTCATTTTATAGGTCAAGAAACTGAGGGATATAGAAGTTAAGTCGTTGCCCAAGGTCACACACAGTTAATCTAATGCAGAGGCAGGACTTGAATTCAGATTCTCCTGATCTCTACACCATATGTCTTCTCAATGCGTAGCAGGACAATATTTTGAAGTATTCACCGCTGTTCACCTCCAGGCCCATTTCTTTGCTCTGCTTGGTCAGCTCTACTTCTTTGACCATTTGGTCAGCCAGACCACAAAACACTCATCACTGCAGGACAGGGGTGTTACAGAAGAAAGTAGAGAAATACATAGGTTCCAGGAGCTCAGGGCTAGGAAGGATATTCGATAAATGAGAGTGAAGCTCCCTCCTCTCCAGAACGGGGACTAGTGAGAGGCTGGGGGGGATGGAGAGAGTCTTGGGGCGAGCAGAAGAGCAACAACTTGTGGGTGCCTGGGAAAGGACAGGCGTGCTCCCCCTCTTTTGAGAAGCTGATCCTCTGGGAAAAGTCACTTAGGAACCTCCACAAAGCCTTGTGGGATTAAAGAGCACAACGACGGTGTCTTCTTTCCTAGTCAGAACCCGGAAGGTGACAAGATCCTGGAAGGAATTAGCCCTGGAATTATTCAGTGTCCCAGTATGGCTCAGGAGGGGCAAGTGCACCCAAGATGACAGAGACATGGCTTCGGAAGGGTTGACAGCAGTGGACAAGGAATGACACAGTAGCTCCCTGCCTATGTGAGTGATCAAAGGTGGACCAGATGGGCACAAAGATATCTCAGCGAATTCTAGCGAGATGGACGATGTGGCCAAACAGGGGACACGCTTCACCTCTCCCAGTGCCTCCTCCCATTACACCCCCTCCCCCCAAATGTAGACTCAGCACCATGGAAAATGGGATGAATTGACCATACACTAGGATAAGGATTTGAAATAAAATCTGGATTATTACAGATAACAGATAAATAACAATACACTTCTTGCACATCTGAGTATATGGCCTGAGATTCTTGCCAACCACACCCTCCACTGTGCTGCCTGTAAAAACAGGATCTGGGGGCTTCCCTGGTGGTGCAGTGGTTAAGAATCCGCCTGCCTGTGCAGGGGACACGGGTTCGATCCCTGGTCCGGGAAGTTCCCACATGCCACGGAGCAACTAAATCCGTGCGCCACAACTACTGAGCCTGCAAGCCACAACTACTGAGCCCGAGTGCTGCAACTACTGAAGCCTGCGTGCCTAGAGCCCATGCTCCACAACAAGAGAAGCCACCACAATGAGAAGCCCGTGCACTGCAAGGAAGAGTAGCCCTCGCTCGCCGCAACTAGAGAAAGCCCACACGCAGCAACGAAGACCCAAAGCATCCAAAAATAAATACATAAATAATTAAAAAACAAAACAAACAAACAAACGGAAAAACAGGATCTGGCTTTTAGTACCTGAGACCTTCTACTAAAATCTCTAGGGAATGAGGCTTATACCTTGATCCCAAGCATGTTCTGATCACAGGCTCACCAAGATATTTTTTTTTTTTCTTTTCAGCTACTTATACAAAGGGCATGGAAGACTTTATAAATCTGTAGTTCTAAAGGAACACGGCGTAAGGCCAATAATTATCTTCCTCCATTTTTTTTCTTAATACAAGTAAGGTACTTGTTAAGTTAATACAAGGTAAGACATGCGGTAGTGTCAACCATATGAGATAACTGAAAACATGCCCTAGTTTAAATTTTTTTCTGCTTCTTCCATCTCCAACATTTATTTTCCATACATGAGTCGCCTAAGAGTATCTACAGTAATGGAGAGATTTAATGAGAGAGTGGGAGATGGTTATGAAAATCTAAGGGACATTAAAAAAATCTGGGTGAAGTCATTTTTCTCATTCATTTTCATCATTATATGTCATAACCTGTATGAACTATGGACTCAAATCCTTTTTTCTACACTACCCATATTAGAACGTTTTCCCACACTTTCCATCTTCTAGAATCGCCGACTTCTTTCTCCCCAGGATCTGTAATTTCCAATTGTCAGAAAATGTGCATGCTGCAAGTCTGTATTAGGTGAGACCACAATCTGTAGTGTCAGCATACCAAGGGGCTGTTCCTTTGTGTTTCCACGGAAAGTACGTGCTGGTTTTACTATAATAAGGCTTTATTATATCATACATCATCATGCATATTTTATGTGCAGGATGCCCCGTAGATGTTTTTGCTTTGTTTTTTTACTACGCAGCACCGTGAGGCACCTAAGCCCAGCTGAAATTATACAGGAAGGTGACCTTCCGAATATATTCTCCTGCAGACACAGTGCTCCTGGAACACGATCTGATTTGACTTTCCATTATCATTCTGATGAGGAGGGACTGACAAAAAGACAGATCTCATTGTTAGATGGGTCCCTTCTAAATGGCTTATTTCACTCTTAAGCTTGCCAGGCTCCCGCTGACCTCAACGAGCAGGTACTCCTGAGTGCTTTCTACTAAAATCAAGGCAAATGTTTGGCCAACCTGGAATAGGAGACAGGCTATTTTTGTCTAATCCAAAATTGGAGTAGAGCTGTCTATGGGGTGAAGGCACTAAGACCCAGGTTCTAGAGCTCATTTCCAGCTCTGTTCTTTGCTGGGCCCACCAAGTAAGGACTTGATATGCCAGATAGCCAGCTTGGTCCCAGTAAGTTGTATTGGCTTTCTTCAACTCCCACTGTGTGCCCCACTCCAGGCCCTGAGCAAGTGCCCAGGTTGAGCAAGTCCTTCAACCTCTCTAAGCCTCAGTTTACACTCTGTTGTGTGAGTACAATTAACAGTACTTGCTCGCTCCTGTGAGGACTACACATGATGGCCGGGTTAAGAGCATTCACTCAGGAGCCAGACTGGGTTTCCCGCCACCTCTTACTAGCCATGGGATCTTGGGAACATCCCTTACCCTCCCTGTGCCTCAATTTTCCCATCTTTAAATTAGAGTAAATGGGTAAGCATTGTACCCACTCACCATCGTGAGGATCGAATGAGTTTTAATACACAGAAAGTACTCAGGACAGGGCATGGTAAGCATATACCACATACGTATAGCTGGTCTTAACACTAAGGAAAAGTGTTTAGCAGAAGGTTTAGCATATAACAAGGACTTAAGACATGTTAAATCTCATCATCATTATTAGTTGGAATAATAACAATTATTATTATATTTAAATTAGTTTATATTATATTATATATTATAATAATATATATTTTTAAGTGTCAAAAAGTTACCCTTAACAGTTATACACAAAGCTTTGATCTTGATTGTAGAAGTGAGTTGGCTCATTGCTTTTGTAGGGATGTAAGTGTTCCAGGAAAATACAAGTCCTCCCGAATAATCTTCCTGGTCTTAAAATGAATATTTCACATTGGTTGGCATGTGTTTATGTATATCAGTTACTTAGGTAAAAGGAATGTTACTAAAAACTAGCGTTCTTATCCTCTGTGAATTTAAGTAGTGATCAGTAATTTATCATCTATTTTTATTTCTTATAGTTACTTTCTTATCGGAGAAACCCTACTGCTCCCCAGAAAAGCTCTCCAATTCCAGGTTATTAGTAGAGAAGGCGTGAGAGATGCGGGCAACCTTGTGTAGATGGGGCCACAGCTATAGCACTGCTCATTAATTAGATCAGCTGGAATAGTCAGCTTAGGTGATGAGAGAACACAGATGGAGGAATAATTAGCTGCCCCATTTCAGAGGAGGGGAGAAGGCGGAACTAGTTTCCAGTTCAAGCCTTGGGCCTTCTTATTATGGGGTGGGCAGCCCTCAGCTTCTACTGCTACAATGGAAACGGAGCCAGCATTTCCAGAGTCAGCTGCTAGGGCTCTGAAACTGGGGTTGGCCTCGGGGGGCGGGGTGGTGGTCAAGGAACGTTCTGATATTACACGCAAGACTATGTAGACATGTGGATTTTTCTGGGTGGAGGTATAAAAGTCCATGGTGTTTATCAGATTCTCAAGTGGCTCCCGAATCCCGAGACTAGCACCTCCCACCTAACGTGAGCCAGATTTCTGCTGCTGCCTTGATGAGGTGATTGAGGGACGGCGGGAGGAAATTTTGAGACTGTGGTCCAGGACGGCATCTGGGCAATGGATATTTCCATGTCTGCCAGCTGGAAAGAGAGTGTCCTTCAGGAGGGTCTGGGGCTCCCAGAGACAAGGGGAAGATCTACTTTACGACCCTCTCTCCATGCATAAACCTGCCCTTCCACGCTGGGCCAGCGGCTACCCTTTACCACATCACTACATCCCTGCGTGTCCTTGTCCGCCCCTACCAAACATTCCCACCCAACACCACCCGCCCCCCAAATACGGTGCAATTAACTAGAAGTCTCCTCCTTGAGGGCAGGAATCATGTTTTAGGTATTTATACATTCCCAGTACTCTACATGACATTTGCTACTTGGTAATGCTCACTAATTGTGAGCACTGTAAGTTAATTAAATAAATAAATTTAAAAAATGAATTTAATTAGATTGGCTAGCCTTGGGGGATGGAGCATGAATCATAATGTCCATGAGCAATTATACGCTATAGTTTTTAAAAATAAAATTCTGGAGACTGTTTTAAGTTAACCTGTCTAGTGAAAAGCCAAGGGAAATTATCCTTGGATACTTCTAAAGAAGAAAGATATGGTAATTTGCAAAGGGCATGAATTCTTCAAAGATTTCACTCCTCCACCACTACAAAGTATGAGTTAGAGTTAAAAATTTAGAAAACTATGAAATGAACGGAACTCATCTAATTTCAGTGCAGCAATTATAGCTCTTTTTGAGGATACATGAAAAAACCCAAATGTGGTTACTATAGCAGTAAATTGGTCTCCAAGAAACTCTTTCATTTTCTCAAGAAAAAAAAATTTACAATAGAGCAGCCGAATGATAAGAAAAATAATCCACAAAGAAACACAAATGTATCTGGAACCAAAAAATGATCCATGAGCAGATGTGGCAATGGGAAAAAAAAAGAACAAAATAAGACCAAACCACGGAGGCAAGTAAATGGATGCCAGTTTTTAAAGGGAGAATTTTATAGTGTTATTAAAATGATGAGTGTTTTCCCAAATTCCCTCAGTGGCTAAGAAAACGAGATATTTTTTCAAACAGAAAGGGAATTTATCTTGTGTAAGATACAGATGTTAATATCAGCTGAGAAGCCTAATAAAAAAGAGATTATTTTACAAGAGCTGAATTTTCAGGTTAGTATACATACGACAGATAGATGACTAAACTGATGGGAAGGCACAGGAAAATTTTCTAATGGATTAACTTTTTCATTAGTGAGAAGAAATACATTATTTCAAAATTCTGGTTTAATGAATTTGAAGGTATCTGCTCTTCAACACAATAACTCCACAACCAGCTGCATTTCACCTGTGTGAGTTGCACTGTATCACTGGACTTAGATTTATTTGGTTAAATAAAGCACCCTGTTACTTTTATAAAGTTAAATTTATTGCCTTGAGATTAAAAGGGAGTAAGTTTTAGGATGACGTGTTCACCATCTCAGTAGCATCTGGGCCGATGTGTTTTTATCACCAGCAAAATCCTTTCAAATCTGACAATTCCCTCAAGTGGCCAATGGGGGACTTGTCCGTCTTGAGAGGTCCCACCTGAACAGGTGTCACGTAAGCTCCCTGAAGGCTTTGGCTCACCTGTCCCCGTGGATGGGGTGCCTAGGTTGGTGGCCTGCATCTATAGTAGGTGCCGGAGAACGTGTGATAAACCGGTGAATAAAATGAATGTTTTTCTGAGGGATGGATTCATTAGCTGACATTCAAACTCACAGAACAGCTGTAGGAGGGCTTGGGGAAAACCATCTAAATCGGTCATTTCCGAAGAGCGCTCTTCAGAGCACACTCGCTCTCAACACATCGTTAGTGGGCACCTCCTATGGGCCTGGCATTGGGCCAGGCTGTGGGGACATGGCAGAGGACAACACAGACAAGCTCTCTGCTCTCACGGAACTCGGGATCCAGGTCACCTGATTCTACAACATCAAGCATCATTCCTGATTCAAACTGTGTCCTTGTCATCTAGCAGTGAGACACCAGCCAAGGGACACTCAGACCACATTCTAAAGTCAACTGCAAACAAATGGGATTCGCCAGAACTTTCTAAGAGGAGGCCCAAAGTGATGAGCTACTGCCAGCCACCTCCCCCTCTCCCCCTCTCCTTCTGGAAAGGGTTGGGGAGAACCATGGAGCTGTGAGAAGGCTGCAAGGCCATGAGAGTTCACGTCGTCCCCTCTGGGATGAGGTCAAGTGGACATCCTGAAGAATAGCCGGTCTGGCTGGTGCCGTACCCAAGAGGTCTTGTAGGAAAGCTAGTGCCAAGAGGGTACCCTCCTCTCCTGCCACCAAAGAACCCACAGATGAGCCTCACAGAAGAGCCAGCACGTAGGTACTGGGGACGTGAAGGGAGGCGACAGCCAATGCTAATCAGAGAAGCCACAGTTCACCCAGAGAGGGCTCAGCTCTCTCTCCCCAACTCCGGGGATGGGGAGGGGACGGGTTGTGACAAGGGCAAGAGAGTTTTCTGTACTTGCTTAAAAAGCATGCATGATTTCCACGCCAACCCATTTCAAACACAACCCCGTCATCAAGTATGTGGGAATCTTGTTTTAATCACAACCCCATCCGGAGAGAAATTCTCTGTGTATATATGATTTGGGGTTTTAATCTAAATCTGACTTAACCAAAGAAAATGTGATTGGTTACCTTAATATTTCCTAAAGCAGGGTATAGCATACCTTTTCAGGCAAGGCCAGATAGTCAACATTTCCGTCTCTGCGGGCCCCAGCTCTCTGCCGCGAGTACGCAGCTCTGCTACGGCAGGGAGAAGGCCTTCTTAGATCATATGTAAATGAACAGGTGTGGCTGGATTCCAAGAAAATTTTATTTATGGGCTCTGAAATTTGAATTTCATATGATTTCTCTGTGTCACAAAATATTCTCTTATTTTTGGCCCAACTCTTTAAAAATTGCAAAAACCATTCTTAGCTGCTGGGCTGTCCGAAACAGGTGGCAGGCAGGCTGGATTTGGACCACAAGCTGTTGTCTGCTCTCCCTTCTTTTAATTGGTTCATCTATCCAACAAATCTTCATTGAGCTCCATTACATAAAAAGTCCAATAGAGACTTCTGTTTACAGAGATGCCATTTTCTTCCACAGTGCATTAAACCAGAAGGGAAAATCTCCTTTGGAAAAAAAATCTGTCTAAATGCCCTGGAAGGATGGCTAGGACATGATCACATGCTTAGATGGCTTTTTCTCCGTTTCTGTCCTGCAGCCAGCAATTCAGTCACAGCAAACACAAACAGAGATAGTTTATTTCTTCTGTCATCCTCTGAGCACAGAAATCAATAGGACTGATCACAGAAGCGTGCGCCTAGGGGACAACACGATGACCGTGCAACCTGTCGTCAGCCCCCGCATGGCGCTCCAGGATGCAAGCCCACATAAGGCTCAGAGCCCGCCCGCACGAGGTGGGTGTCAGCGGGAACACCCACACGCATCTCACACGCATCTCAAGAGAGAAGAGGTTCCAGTGGGTCACACTGCAGCTCCCTCCCAAGGGCACAAAATGCGGCATCGCTCCTGACCCTTGTGTTCCTGGTCCCCAGGAAGAATGGCGGTGAGTGCCCCCGGGTGCCCAACACGAGGCGCAGGGCCCGCTCCCATGTGGGAACTTCCTTTAGAGATTTGGATGCCCCAATGAGGACAGGCACTTCGCCAGCCAGCTGCGAGGGCTCCACTCTCTGGAGCCTACACTAAAGTAGGGTGACCAGGCCCACCATCCGGGGGCGGAGGGCCGTCTCAGGATGTGGGCCCTTCGCTGCTAAAACTGGGACGGTCGGTTACCCTGGAAGTAGGCCTTCTCTATTTCTATTTCTCTGTCTTCTCACCCTTGTCCCAGTTCTTCCCAGGAGGTGTGACCATCCAGCACTTCAGTGTAAAGCAGAAGCTGAACTAGGCTTGGGAAAGCAACTTTCTCCAGAAAACCCCAGAAATACTCTACTTTTTGCCTTTCTCAGGGTACAGAGGTACCTTTTGTTATGAGAGAGCATAAATGTTCGAAGATCCCCTTCTCGGTTTGAAGTGTTCTGAGAGCCTTAACTTCTGATTCCACCTCGCCTCAAAAGATCCATTTATAAAAGACAGATGTCACGCAAGCCAGTCAGTATCCCCCAGTGCCCGCAGCATGAGGGGGTCCACTCATCTAACAGACACAGCTTCATTTGGAAAACTTCTAAAGACCCCTTTTGTCCTAAATTCACCATGGGAGTATAACTCTGGTGGGCTTCGAAGAAGATTCTTGACCAATATTTTAACATCACATAAAATACATTTCTGGCGCCCCCGTAAGAATATCACATAACAAATGATGTACATCTACGCTGAAACTAAACCAATAAACCAAGCACATTTTCAAAACTGTCCTACTTTTGACCTAATGATCCTTTTTCCTTTGTTGAAGATTTCAAAATTCAGTAATCAATCAGTCAAGTATGAAAAATCGGTGAACTGTATGTTTGTGTATCCATGGGATTATGTTTAGAAAAGTACTGCATGCTGATCTCCTTGATTATGGAATATCAATGTGTTAGTAATTTTGGAAGGAAACCAAAACGCAACCCTTGGATAGAGCAATGGAAATAGGACTGTTTCATTCAGCCTATGTACCCCGAATGTTAACAGAGCGGGCAAGTACGTGTCTCTGTTTACTTAGCCTGGTTTTTTACATTAGAGGGCAGTGCCAACAGCACTTTCAAGATGAACGTGTCAGCTGGTGTTTCTGCCCCGAAGTGGCCCATGGGAAGCCCTTCCTCTGTGGGGTGAGGTCTCAGAGCTGCACAGCCACCGGACGGGGCCCCAGTGAGTGAGTCGCCTACCTGACCAGGTCGATGACCCGTTCCCTCGGCGCGGCACTAACCGGCTCGTCGTTGATCATTACAATCTGATCTCCCGGGATCAGCTTGCCTTCGGAGGGGCCACCTGGAGACAAATGAGAGTGAAGAGCAGGTGAGAAGACAGACCACTGGTCATCCATCCATCTGTAGCCTCCTCTCCCTGTCATGATTCCTTGTGAGCAATGGGTGCTCTCAGCAAAAACAAAACCCACCCAGAGAATGGGTGTTCTCTCCATCGTCCTTCTCCACACTAGATAGAACCGGGAAGGGGCGAGCTTTGCAGAAGCTCCTGGGGCCCAGGCTGCACCCTGGCCAATGACATCAGAAGCTCCGGAGGTAGGACTCAGGTATCAACATTCCCCTCAAACTTCTCAGGTAAGGCTGAGACTGGCAGTGCTTCCCATACTTTAACAGGCTTATGAATCAATCACCTGGGACCCTGTTGCCCTGCAGACCGATTCTGTAGGTGAGGAGGGGTGCGGGGTAACATAATGTATGTCTCACAAGATCCCAGGGGCTGCTGAGGCTGCCAGCCAGCTGACCACACCCTGAGTATCGGGACCCTTAGAAGAAGGTATTCCCCCGACAGGTAGCCAGAGTTGCGACCACCTGAGCACACCTGGATTTGAACACAGTTGCATTTACTTACTCTGTACAACCAGGGAAATGGCACTCTGTGGTGGCCCGTAAGGCAGCTGAACACGAGGGTGCTAGGAAGGACTTGTAGGATTGGGTCTTGACTTACATGCTTGGGGAGGAGGGTTCAAGAAAGTGGGGCTTTGCTCTCAGCAAGTGCGGGTAATTCTATCATGAGCATTTTAATAATTCTTGCCTAAAAGGTGGGAGGAAGGAAGCTGGCATTGGTAAAGAAGCAGCAGTCCCCTGTGTCAGCTAGGAGATGAGGGCGTTGGTCATTTCTGTGATTTGGACTGTGCTGGGATGTTTGTGGCGGGGCTCACGTGTGACCACAGAGGACTCATGTTTTTGTCTTGATCCGTCACAGCCTCTTCCAAATGTTCTTCCAAGGAGGAGGTAGAGAACGAATATTTGTTGAGCATGTATTGTGTACCAGGCAACAGGCTAAGTGTTCTAACTAGTAACCTCTCTAAATGCTATAATCCTTTCCATATAATGACATAGCTGAGGCTCACAAAGGGGAAAGAATTGCCTGGAAGGGTTGAACTGGATGTCAGCTTAGGTGTGTGGACACTTCCTAGTTCAAGGTGGCCAACATCTCTTTTGAACTGGCTCCTATAACTCAAAAACTGGTCACTGCCAGGTCTCTTGACACATAAAGACACAGCTGCATGAAGCACACATCTGTATTAAATAAGACCTAAAAACAAATGCTTCGATAATATGGATTACCTTCACATGTCTAATGGAATTACTCCCCAGATACTGATCTGGTGCTATATGGTACTGGGATTTTAATTTTATTTCCAGAGGTCTATCTGGGTAAGAGGCACAGCTGAAATGTTATCTTTCAAATATTATCACTTTTACTTCATTTAGTAATTGAAACGAACACTTCACAGCCAGAATATGGAACTCATATTCATTTCAAGATGAGGGAACTGAGATTCAGTGTTTGCACACATAAGGAATTCTGAAAATCACTTGAGGGAGTTTTGATGACGATTGGATTACATATGAGCAATGACTCAAATTCAGTCAGAGAAATGGTTAGACGTCAGATGCTGGTCAAATACAGAAAAATGTCTGAACTAACTGTTTGGAGAGTGACGTTAACTAGTCCTCTGATGAGAAAACCATGTGCAGATGAACAGGGTTTAGTCTTACATTTGACCTATGCTTCTGATCAAATGGAAATACTCTCGTTTGAGCAAGAATTATGGGAGGAAGCAACACACAGTTCCTTCCAGAACATGAAACAGGGGCACACTTCAGAGAACGCTCATGCCCTTTACTCTGAAAGCTGTCTTGTCTACTATAGAAAAATCTGGTCTTACCATTGGAATCACTTATCATTGGAATCACTCAGTAGAGTCATTTTATGATAGACACAGTTTATGTGACCAGCATTTTCACTCATAAACATGACTGAAAACAGTGCTCTTTGACCTTAGTTTGCACTTTTTCTATTCTTCTCAAAATTGTCGAACAGTAGGTGAGAGAGTCTGACTCTGAGGAAAGTTGAGGGCAAGGAAGGGAAAAGGATGAAGGAATAGTAACGCGATAAATACAAGAAAGCGAAAAACCAGACCCAAATCTCTAGTTAGCTCTGGGGAGGACATACACTTTGGAGAATCCCATAACCAGAGATGTTAAAGTGTCCCAGTGTTACAAAACTGCACGCTAAATGGGACACCATTTAGGAAAAAAATATGTGTACGCACACATATACATATATATACATGTAATACATTATATGTATATGAGATACATACTATATGCAAATGTATGCGTGAAACTGTCTACTATATATATGCTCTCTCTATATATGTTAATAATGGTTAACTCTCAGTAGTAGAAACTCAGGTGATTTTTTAAAAAACTCTATCCTCTATACTGTCTACATTGTTTCTTTTTTTCAGGAAAGCATATGGATTATTTCATTATTATAACAAACAACAAATCTCTTTTATTTTTGAGAATAAAATTCTCAGTTGCATTGAGTTCAACAACTATGATCTATAGCTAATGAAATAAAAAGCTCAGCAGACAAAGTAAGAAGTTGTGTGGTGAGGCAGTGGTAGGAGTGAACAGGGAACTTACGCTTTTCTGCACAAGCCTAAAGGCGTTGACTGTATTTGCAGTGCTTGCCCTCGGGCAGAGCGTGTCAAAATGAGGAAAAATGGAATCAACTTTAATAATCTATACTAGCTCACTAGGTGGCTTTCATTTCCCTTAACTGACAGACTCAACTGGCCAAATATTTTAGAGTTTAATAATAATAATAATAATAAACATTCCTGGACTAAGTATGTACCTGGCACCCTTCCAATGCATTTCATTCCCTCCCTTAGCCCTAGAAGGTAGACACTATGATCCTCATTATCCAAAGGATATAGAGAAGTTACATCAAACTGAAATGTAGGGGAGTTATCACGGAAGCTAAAAAAAACCTAATAAGGAGCAGAGGCAGGATTCAAGTCCATCAAACCCAGGGGGTCTGACGCCATATTCTGCGCTCTTGACTACAGCGTTTTATTTTTGAACTCTGTTACTGATTTGCAAAATCCCAGAGAAAGACAGCATAGAAGGTACTTTCCTTTTGTCTGAAAAGAAATCCAGTACAAGTCCATTAAAATAAGTATATAAATACATATAATAAATAAATATTAGAGCACTGTTTCTGGAAGGCAAAGGGGCCCATGTCAGGCAACGGCATCACAGTCCACTATATTCAGCTGCGCTGATGGTGGAACATCTATATACTGAGAATGACTGAGAACAAGTACATTAATTATCTGACCGTATGGTAGAATTTAAGAGATGTGCCACACAATGTATCAGTCAGCATTTACTGTATAACAAGACACCCCCAAAACCCAGTAGGGTTTCCTCTCACGCTTATGGGTCTTTCGAATGACTGTGGATTGGCTGATCAAGGGCAGGCTTGGCTGGGCAGTTGTGCTGTACACTGAAGGTCAGCCTGTACTTAGCTCTAGACTGCAGGCTGGTTGCCCCACGTGTTCATTTTGGGGCTCGGGTTGTGAAGGGGTAACAGCCACTTCAGGGAAACTCTTCTTATGGCCGTGGCAGAAACCCAAGAAACGAGCTCAACTCCACAAGCATATTACAAGCCTTTGCTTATGTCATCTTTGCTAATATGCCATTGGCCAAAGTCAGTCCCCTGGTCCAGCCCAACAGCAATGGGGTGGCGAAATACATTCTGCCTCTAGTGGAAAGGGAGGGGAGCACATCTTTGCAAAAGAATCCAACCACCTCAATGATCTAAATCAGTGGTTTCCAACCCCCGGGCTGCAGACTGGTACCGGTCCGCGGCCTGTAGGGAACCGGGCCACACAGTAGGAGGTGAGTGGCAGGCTAGCGAGTGAAGCTTCATCTGCCGCTCCCCACTGCTCCCCGTCGCTTGCATTACCGCCTGAAGCATGGCTTACATGACTGCCTGAACCATGCCCCCGCCCCGTCGTGGAAAAACGGCCTTCCAGGAAACCAGTCCCCGGTGCCAAAAAGGTTGGGGACCGCTGATCTAAATCCTAGAGAAACTTAAACACAACCTTCTGCTTTTTCACTAAGGAGTTCGTCGGGAGCTTACTGACAACAGCACCGTGCCTGCCTCTTAACGTGTGCATTCAGACATTAAGAAGTGGGTCATTTCCATGGTTACAAATGATGGATCAGTGTTTTCCTAAGTCTGGCGATATGATGGATTAGGAAGTTTAAAACCTCGTTTGCAGAGCCATTTCTGTCCCTCTGGTGGTCTGGCTCTATCCAGGTGATGGGAAAACTCAATTAGACTCCACAGCCTGAAACAGAACAGTATGAAGCTTGTGAAATGGAACAGTGGTCATGCTGGCAGGGGGTGGTGGATGGTCCCAGAGACCGAGCCTTGGGGTTGCATGCTTACCTGGTGTTACTGAGCGGACGACCACTGGCTTTTCACTCCCTGCCACGAAACCAAACCCCAGCACGGGGTCCCTCCTCATCTCCACCCTCCGAGGAGCCGGAGGGATGATCTGGCAGCTCTCCAACCGAGGGTCGTCAAATGGGATTGCCTGTGTCATGTGACTGTGGGAAAAGCACATAGGAGAGAAACTCGGCATCAGTGTACGTGTTTGGCAATGGCCTGGCGACCGCATCCTCTCTAGTTGTAAAACCTTCTCTTCTCTGTTTGGTAGAGTGTGGGGAGACCCACTGTCATGCTTCCTTCTTCTTTCAAGGAAGAAGGCAGAATGGCTGCCTTCTTCCTTGAAAACTCTAGGCCCACTTCTGCTTGAGGCCTTTGTACTGGCTGTTCCCCCAACCTGAAATGCTTGTCCTGCAGATGTGTGTATGGCCCACCCTCACTTCTCTCAAGTCTTTGCTCAAATGTGAGCTTCTGAAAGAGGACTATCCTGGCCACATGCTTTAAAATCGCAGCCTTGCCTCCCCACAGCCAGATCCCTTCACCCTCTTCTACTTTTTTTTTCCCCATAGAACTAATCACTTGCTAACGAGCTGTGGAACCTACTTATTTTGATGCGTATTTTCATTGTTCTGCTCTCCATACTAGAAGGTAAGCTCTGTGATGGCAAGGAATTTTGTTTCATTCACTGATTTATCCCAGGTGCCTAGAACAGTGCCTGGCACGTAGTGGATTCTCAATAAATGATTGAATCAAACAGAGAAAAAGATATTTCTTTGTGGAAAACTATCAAATTATAACTGATGTGCTGAGAAAGAACCTCAGAGGGTTCTGGGCATTTAGTGGGTAACGCATACGGCTTTGGGCTCCAGTGAAATTGAAGTGATGGGGATCGTTTTGGTGGCAACAGGTTATCCTGGTGTCAAATACAGTCCCCGTTTCCAAAGAAGCTGAAGAACTAACTCTTGGCATTTCTGTTCCAGAGAGACTTTCAAATGATTTAAATGAATCTTTTTGTTAACACTTAAACTTCGGAAGTCTTATCGACAATCCAAACTTGAAAAATGTACAGCATTCCAAAATTTTCAAAATGCTTCCCGAATAGCTCATTTGATCCACAAAACAACCTTGAGAACGAAGCGCGGAGCAGGTATTATTATCTGCGTTTTGCCAAGGAGGAAACTGAGATCAAAACAGTGGCTTATTGTTACTCAGGGCCCATGGTTGGTATGCCAGAGAGTTGGGTTGAAAACCAACTTCGGTGACTCTTAATGAAGTCTTCACTCATGCACATCATCCAGGCAGACTTCTTTGGGGGAAGAGTTATTAGTTTGAACACTAGAAATCTCCTTAAATACGTAAGCCAAGATTATTTCAATGACACGGCCTTAATTCAATTTTTTTCCCACTAACCTTCTTCAATAAGTAAAAGAAGATCATTTTAAAATACCTTGAAAGATGCTACCCCATATGCCATCTGGACAACATATTGTTCAAATGTAATGAAGAAGGACAGAGAAGGAGGAATCCTATTGTCCTCCAGTGTAATGAGTAAGAGTTAAGAAAAATCATTGAAAACCCGCTAAATCTGTCCTTTTGGCATATATCGCTGGATAGGAAAATAAAAGTTTAAAATCCCTTTGAAACAGAAAGGAAGGAAATGCCTTTTAGATTTAGCAGTTTGTGATCTGGAACACTAGGAAAAAGAGAAGTGTTAGTTGCTAAGGAACCCGTTGTGTGCCACGTGCTAACACTCATCTGTTACCTTATTTCATCTTCACAGCCGCTGAGATAGACGGAGTTTGACCCCGCCCACCTCCTCTTTGTAAATGCCCAGAGAGGAAGAATAACTGGGCCAAGGTCAAACGCTTCTCAGGTGTAAGCCAGGTGCGATTCACACCAGGTCTTCTGATTCTGTGTCACGTGCTTGACCAGCTACATAATTTGCAAGGACAGTACAAAATGAGAATGCAGGGGCCCTCCTTCCAACATGATTAAGAACTTCAAGACGGCAGAAGGTGAAACCCAGCCCAGGGCCTTCTGTGACTGCATGGGTCACAAGCCCATGAAGCTGGCCTTGGTAGGGTGCTATCCCCAATGTCTCACCACCATTCTAGAAACATCCAGGTTCAGAGTGGTGGTGTTATAGGGCCAAAAGGGCAGGGGCTGTCTTCTGTGAAATTGTAGACGTTTGTCTGGACCCAGAGAGTAGACATGGCTACCATGGTGGCACATGCACTTGGGACCAAGGGAGGTGGGCAGACCTCAGGTGGGCAGAAGGTCACATGGAGAGGCCTGGCAGTCTGAAGGAAAGAATTCAAAACCCTGATTAAACCAGCAGAACCTATGTAGGGTGAGCCCCAGCGTCCAGGGTAGGAGCTGCGGATGGGGCCCTGGGCGGGAGGGACTGAGACACAGGGAACAGGTGGGGAAGTCAGGGCTGGGAACTAGGACACCAGGAGGACCTCTCATACTCCTACAGCGGGCCCTGCTGCGCGGAACTTGACCTTCCACATTGATCTCTCACAGGCCTAAAACAGGCCCAAAACAGGCCCGGCTGTGTATGCCTGAGAGAGAGTGGGGCTACCTGGGGGGTCGTGGACACTGTTCTGTTCTCTTGTCTCCTCTGTAAAACGGCTCCATCTCAGAGTGTAACAGAGAAGAACAAACTGACTCCATGTTGGATCTATTCCTTCAGCTCTAACCGTTGTGCTCTGTTGTCTGTGCTTAGTCATGCTGTCTCTGCACCTTTGTAAAAGAATGCTGCCTACAGCCTGAAATATACAGGACAGCCCATTCTCAAGGCTCTGACCTTTAAAGGTACAACACTTTCCCATTTATATACAGATTAAAAGTTGCAGAACAGAAAACAACAAATGCCTTGTTGGAGGTTTACAGGAACATTGTGACCAGACCAATATAAGAACAAAGGATTCTCACACCACACCAAGAAGTTTGCAATAATCAGACGCACCCCCTCCGCCTTTCGTACAGAAGAATTCTAACTCAAGTAAGATAGTCCTTTGGGACAGTAGTCCACCATCTCCTCGGTCTGCTGGCTTTCCAGATAAAGTCGCTACTCCTTGCTCCAACAACTCCTCTCTTGATCTACTGGCCTGTCGTGTGGTGAGCAGTGCGAGCTTGGACTCAGTAACAAGAGTGTGCTGTACTCTAGCTACATTTGGAAATGAGTCTCTCCTTTTATTCCCCAGAGGGAACAAAGGAAAAAAGGGAGGGGAAATCCACATTTTTTTGGCCCTGTGCTCTGAGTTTGCACCAGAATCCAGAGAAGCCATTCTGAATGATGAAGGTTGTAGAGGTGACGTGACTTGCTAATGGTAGTGGGAATTGCATTACAGAGAATCAAACTCTGGCTGGCATAACTCTCAATTCCAACTGTAGAGCCGGACTAGGGAAGATGAGTCCCCATGCTGCTGCCAGTACTGTGAAAAGCTTCTAGTAGTGGTTCCCAAACTTTACTGCATATTAGAATCACCTGGAGAGCTTTAAAAAGCCCTGATGCCCAGGTTTCATCCCAGACCAATCACATGAGACTATCTAGGGGTGGAAGCCAGGATCAATTTTTTAAAAATTAATTTATTTACTTTAGGCTGCATTGCGTCTTCATTGCTGCGCGCGGGCTTTCTCTAGTTGCAACAAGCCAGGGCTTCTCACTGTGGTGGCTTCTCTTGTTGCAGAGCATAGGCTCTAGGAGTGAGGGCTTCAGTAGTCGTGGCACGCGGGCTTCTGTAGTTGTGGCTCGTGGGCTCTAGAGCACAGGCTCAGTAGTTGTGGCACACGGGCTTAGTTGCTCCGCAGCATGTGGGATCTTCCTGGACCAGGGCTCAAACCCGTGTCCCCTGCATTGGTAGGCGGATTCTTAACCACTGCGCCACCAGGGAGGCCCCTGGATCAATTTTTTAAAAAGACTTCCCAGGTGATTCCAAAGTGCAGCAATGTTTGGGGATCATTCACCTGCCCAGGGAAGAGTGTGTTCTAGTGCCTTCTGGACAACAGGAAAAGGGGACTTGACTGATGTCCCTGACTACCTCCCCTAGCATCCATTGCAAATGTAAGTTAAAATATTCAAAGCATCTCTAGATAGATTATCCTCTTTCCACTACATGATAAAGTAAGGGTCTCCAATTTTTAATTCATCATTCACTTAATGAGTATTACAATATTATTTTATTAATACATGACATTTATTAAACACTAACTTCAGGCTAAGCCTTTTTTGAGATGCTTTCCATATGTTAGTTCATTTAACTCTCCAAAACAACTCTATAATGCATTCATTTATTCATTTAGTCAACAAATGTTTATTGAATCCCCACTGGCTTCTCAGTTCTGGGGGTACAACAGGAACGAAAGCAGAATAAAAAAATAAAATATTCACTCCAGTGTGCAGACACAGGGAATAACCTAATAAATTGGTAAAACATATGGCATATCAGGTATTTTAAGTACTAAGGAGAAATACAATGCAGGGAGGAAGGCTGGAGAGCTGCCAGGCGAGGGTACTGTGAGATCATGCTAGGGGTCAGGAAATGTCTGGGGGGGAGGGGCATTTCGGCAGTGCAAAGGTCCTGTGGTGAGCTATGCCTGTGAGAGCATGCCTAAGGGACGGCCGGGCAGCCGGTGGTGGGGGGAGGGTGGAGACAGTGAGGGGAGTGGTAAAGAAGTGATGATGGGCTGAAGATGACACAGGCTCTTAGAAGGACTTTGTGTTTTGTTGTGAGTGAAACAGGAAGCTGTTTGAAGGTTCTGAGTGGAGAAGTGATGTGATAGATGCCATACTGAGAACAGACAGTAGGGAGCACGGGTAAGCAGGGACGGCATTTCAGGGCCCACTGCATCAATCCTGACAAAATATCATGGTGGCTTGGACCAGGGTGAGGGCAGATATGGCAAGAAATCATTGGGCTTTTAACATATTTGGAAGCCACTCTGACAGAGCAGGGGTGGGACTCCTACTCTGGAACCTTCTTCCTGCACACACAGGACGGTCCCAGGGAGATGGACCTTTAAGCACATTATCTAATGCAAGTCCCATGTCTCGATGGATCCAAATTGCAGGAGACATTTTCTCTGGAGCTAATGCTTCACGGTTTGTACAGGAAACACACAAATGCCCAGGTATGGGGCCAACACGAGAACTGGTGTGGTAGTCTGGAATGAGACTGTGGAGCCAGACTCTCTGGGTTTGAATCCTGGTCCCACCACTTCCCAGCAGTGTGATGTGGACAAATAACTTCATCATCCTGCACCTCAGTTTCCTCAGAATAAAATGTCAAGCAGGCAGCAAACTCTCTGGCATGTAAGAAGCACTCAAAAAGCATTAGCTGTTATTTTCATCTCTTGAGGGCAATGAACAGAAAGGCATATGTTTCAGACATTATGAACCCATTCAACCTTAAAATATGAAGACAAACTCAACGTTTCAATTGCCTATAGCCCACTCTCGGTGAGATGCCTCACAAATCCCAGGTAAGCTCTGAGACTTCAATCTGAAGAATCACGTCAAATTCAATGACACAGGAAACGCAAATAGATATTGATACGCACGAGGCAAAACAGTACCAGAATACAGAAGAATAAAATCTAGGCTTCTCTAGCGACTGAATCACGGGTAGTAAGTTTTCCTCCGCCATGTTTCAAAGACTATTAAGTGACCTTGGAGTCTAGGGCTGGGGAATGAGCCCGGGTCATGGGGCAAGTGAGAAGCACTAAATCCCTTTTAGGGCGTGAGACCCAGGAGCAGGCCCTTTCACCTCAGGTGCTGCCGTCCTCTGTGTCAACAGAGAATCTGCCCTTGGTCCATATCACTTTCCCACCCCAACAGGTTTGAGACTTACAAGCACGTGCGTATGATGTGGTCGCTGCCTGTTCTAATATTTTCTTTTTTGTTTATGGTTTTTTAATTCTTTTTGTTTTGCTTGCACTTTGAGGATAACCTTCCAATGGCATTATCATATTCTTGCTAAACAGGTTATATTTTCAGAATACATTATCTAAAAATAATCAATCCCTGTCTCTTTTCCAGTAAGAAAGGATCCACACTAAAATGTTCCCCCATGAAACATCATTCTGTTCTTTGTGTTAGGCAAGTACCTTTTGGCTCTCTCCTTGCAATATTTTTTATAAACATTTGAGTACTTTTATAATGAGCTGAAAAAGCAACATTTTTTTACCTGCTGAACATGCTTCAGTGAATTCTGATGCTGAGCCTTGAAGAATACAGCTGATGAGCTATACAAACTTTCAGCCCCTGCCCCAACCTTCTCCAACAAACACACACAGATCGGCCAGAAATCTCTGACCTAAAAATCCAGAGTGCATTAATTGAGATGGAAAATGTGTCCATTGAGATCGAATGAGCAATCTTGCTATTTCTGAAAGATTCATTTCAAAAGGAATGATGGGAATCCTGCTGCCTAACTCCCCACGACAAAAGGAAAGGGCTTTCTTTGAACTCTGGGAGGCTTTCTTCCTCAGCAGAAATAAAAGACTGATACATCCAATGTATCACAAAGAATTACTTTAGCTAGTAAAATGTGCCCTGTAAGAAAACGTAAAGTAATTTCAGTTTACCATGCACTCATTAGAGCCAGTGAGGTCCTTTTTTGGAATATGTGCTGAGTAGAAAGATTCTGGAAGGAAGAACCAAGTTTAGAAGCCATTCCCTTTGGTGTAGAGTTAAAGAATCTAGGAAGATGGTGGCAGGTGGGACCCCTGGGTAGTTAAGACTGGAATGAAAAGGAGTATAAATAAACATACATGCCTCAGTTCTGCTTGAGAAGGTCATTGTTGGTGTGACCTTTCAGGGATGGGCAGCTGTGATTCCATGAGAGCATTAAGCATCAATATATAATATTCTCATCTTGGTAGCCCTGGTGTGAGTTGCAGACTGAGTTATTCTTCATTTGCTCCCCAGGATGTGATTTGCCACTGGACGCCACACTGCTTTTCAGTGCCTTCCCACTGGACACAGTACGTACTTCTCCACCCCTTGACTCTGCTAACATCTCGTTGCCCAAAGCATGTGACATGGCTGAGGCCAGATGTGACAAGCAAAACACACTTGTTTAGCTGGGCACGAGCTCTTGCTTTTCTCTTGTCACCATGAGAAGACCTTCCCAAGGCAGCTGCCACCCTTTCAGCTTGGGCTCTGGAATGGACACATGTAGAACAGACCAGAGCCGGCAACTCAGTGAGGAGCCAAGTGGAGCAGAGCTGTCCAGCACCTCAACCTAGATGAGCCAGCTGAACGAGGGGTAACAAATGATGATTGTTTCATAACACTGAATTTGGGGGATGTTTGTTATGCACCAAAAGCTCACTCATACAATCTGTAATTAGTGTTTTCAGTAGTACTTAAAAACCCTGAAATGCCACATCCCCAAAGGATTCTCTCTACCACCCCTATTCTCTACACCATTTATGGTTAAATGTGCTACATTTTACAAAAACACTATCGACACTTCCAAAGGAAACTTCTCCCCTTATTATCCCAGTTGACATGGCAGCCACAGGCACCTCATGATCCATTCTTCATGACTTTCTCATATCTCTGAACTGGACTTAGGTAGTCGTGGCTCCCAAGCCAACAATTCATAAGCCCTGTTGTGGCCTGTGAAGGGGCTTAATAAGGCTCTGGACTTCCCTGGTGGCGCAGTGGTTAAGAATCCACCTGCCAACGCAGGGGACACGGGTTTGAGCCCTGGGCCAAGAAGATCCCGCATGCCGCGGAGCAACTAAGCCCACGAGCCACAACTACTGAGCCCGCGTGCCACAACTACTGAAGCCCACGTGCCTAGAGCCTGTGCTCCGCAACAAGAGAAGCCACGGCAATGAGAAGCCCCCGCACCGCAACGAAGAGTACCCCGTGCTCGCAGCAGCTAGAGAAAGCCCACGCACAGCAACGAAGACCCAACGCAGCCAAAAATAAATAAATAAATTTATTTAAAAAGAAAGAAAGACTCTGAGCAAAAGTGCTGTGCAAGGCAAACTAGAGTTCCCCAGAATAAGAATTTAAGTAGGAAGGAAAAGAAAGCAGAAGTGTGAATCACTGAGCTTGATAGGTCACAACTGAGAGGGACTATGAGGTAGATTAGAAACCCCAAGATTGGTTTCAAGCAAGTCAAAATTACGATGATGTGTGTGGCAAAATAACATATTGAAAAGAATTTTTGCTTTGTTCTCATTGAGCTTCTTCCTCTCCCAGGTCTAGTAAGATAGGCTTCGTTCAGTCCCTTGCCTCAGGGAAGATGCATTTACCAGGGCCCAGAGAAAAAGCTGATGGCAGAAAGCCTCTCTCCTGACTTGTTTCATGAAAATCTGAGCAACTTGGCCTAGGAGTCAAGGGCAGAGGACCCCTGTGAGGTGGCAGCAAGTTCAGGAGAGAGAGCTTGGTGGTAAGTCTAGCAAAGCACCAAGATGCATAGGCTGAGCCTAAAGAAATGGTAAAGTCAGTGAACTTCAGGGGACCGTGCAGGCTCAGACGCCGGTATCTTAGGACTGAAGGACACAAAGGCCTGTTTGAATTTCTGTTCTGCAGATATTCCGGGGACTTCTGAATATTCGACATGATTATATTCCAATTGCCAAACAGCAGAAATGTAATACGATGACACTCACACACGAGTTTAAGGGTAGGATTTACATTGGCTCTGTGAGAAAACAGAAACTATGAGTAAACAGCGTCTTTGAAGGAAAGGAGAAAGGGTAGTTGGAAGAGAAATCATACTGTGGAGTGACGTCACGCAAGGAGATCCAGGAAGTCCTGCTAATGAGGGTCCTGAAGCTTCTCTGAATCTGGAACTACCTCCTAGAGCTGCTTCCCATGAGGCTAGGAGGCTCAGCCATGCGGCATTTCCATTCTCATATGTCCATGAGATTCCATCTCTCTTAGGATCTACAGTACGTATTTTTATACTCAACTCCCCCCTTCCCCCTCCCCGCTCCTTTTTTTTTTTTTTTTTAACAAATCCCAGCAAGCCTCTGTCCTTTAGGATCAAAAGAGCCCAACCAAATCCCACCAGTGAAGATGAGTTAAATTTAATATAAACAGAGATAACTGGACATGATGTGTTTCCAGGTCACACAACACAGTGAGTCTCAGGCTTTTTGCCTTCGCGAATATGCAGATTATGGGTTCAGAGGAACTTAACCTTCACTAATCAATTCCACAGGCCACTGTCAGTCAATTCCCACAACATGTCAGGAGCTTTTTTTTTTTTTTTTTTTTTTTTTACCCTCCTCTCCCCTCATCAGGAGCATTTAAAGACTTAAGAACTGTTTAGTCAAGCTTGGAAACCTACATAGTACTTAAAAGGCCAAGATAATCCGGAATGCTTAAACTTAGAAACCGCAAAATGTCTGGAGGAAACTTGTTAGAGAATTTTAGGAGGACTTGAAAGAAACGGAATTTTTCCTTAATGGGTAGACTAAATATGAAAATTTTCAGTTCTTTTCAAATTAATATATAGATTTAATGCCATCTAATAAAGGTATACCAACAGTCCTTTTAAGGAATCCAACAAAGAGAATTCTAAATTTTATATGATAATATAAAAGAACACTCTGAACAAGAACAACACTCTGGTTGTCGAGCCCTACAAGATACTGAGATACCGGGACAAACAGAAAAGTATCAAATGATGGAGTAGCAGCTGTGACTACGACAAAACAAGGTTCCACGGTAAATTTAGAGATGAATGCCCGCTTGAAAGAATTTAATGCAAGCTCTGGCACCAAAGAAAGTGAAGTGCTTTAGCATGTCAACAACACGGCTGCTTTTGAAACAAAACCATTAAAGTACAGTAGAGTGACTATGAAAATCTTTTGTCCTACACAGGGGTTGTTGGCTACCTGGTAACAATGAACTAAAAGTGTCGTCTCTTCAGAGTAAAGGAGATATTACAATAATGAATGAGAAAGTAACTTATTTTGTAAAAGAAACTTGGATTGTGGTAAGAATATTGGGAAACAGATGTTTGGAAATGATTCTACCATTCTGTGCTTGTTTTACTGAAAATTATGCAAATCTGTATCTATCAAAACAGCAGCCTTTGAAAACTTGAAAGTGAATTTTTCTAACCTGTTTTAAAAAACCTGCAAATAAAGCATTTCAGCGAACTGTGGACTCATTCGTTAAATATGATAAATGGCAACATCTTCCATTTGGTTTGTGAGAACAGTTGAAGGACATCAAGGAATATGGAAACCCTCCAGCTGAATTTCAACAAAATCCCTTGCATGGATGGAATTGAAAAACACTATTTCCTGATCTAATAAGCAAGTTGGTGAAACACTTCGTCCATTTGCCTCTTCATATGTTTCTGCAGTTCCCTTTTTCTCCAACGACAATGACTGAAACCAAGTAAAGAAATAAGATGAATTGCAACCAGACCTTCAAGATTTATCCATGAAGTGGTAAACCAAGATGCTCAAAAATAAATAAGCACCCTCAATAACTCTGCTGTCATTTAAAATATCATAATTGTTAATGCAGCAGTGATAGCAAAAATGTTTACAAGTGATTAAAATGTATATTTCACCTTCAACTCATTTTAACATCTATTCTTTACAGCCACATATGTTTTATATATATACAGTATGAATAAATGAATATATATTAAGGGGGCACGTGTTTAAAATTTTTACTAATAGGCATACAAAAGCACCAAATGTGGACATTTCTGTTCTGTATGATCTAGGGGGTTCCTGACTCAGGGTGTGGGCCCAAAGGATGCTTTATATACTCAAACATGATGGACAGAGTTGCTGAGATCACAAAGCTCATCACAACTCATGAAAAGTCCAGCTTTCACATTCAGAAACATTCAGTGGCATTTTCAGAAACCTAAAATTGAAGTTAGCGTGCTGCTTATGGGAAACGGTGCCTTTCCATCCTGCTTATCTGATCCTACCCCAGCCACCAAGATGAGACAGTGGCCCCAGGTTTGAGTGACTAAGGGACAGACAAATTGATGGTTCTTACATGTGCTCTTGCTTTGGGCTCCACTAGATTGAACCCTCTGGGGTTTGGAAATCCAACCACCACAAATCTAAGATTTCATGGATATCTGTTGCTTACAGAGCATAAAATATTGCATGGCTGGGCAGACTTTTTCTTCTTGATTGACTACCCTTTTTTTTTTTTTTTTTGACCTATAGGAAAATATATATATATATATATATTTTTTTTTTTTTTTTTTTTTTTTTATGCGTTACGCGGGCCTCTCACTGTTGTGGCCTCTCCCGTTGCGGAGGACAGGCTCCGGACGCGCAGGCTCAGCGGCCATGGCTCACGGGCCCAGCCGCTCCGCGGCATGTGGGATCTTCCCGGACCGGGGCACGAACCCGTGTCCCCTGCATCGGCAGGCGGACTCTCAACCACTGCGCCACCAGGGAAGCCCGGAAAATATATTTTTGAACAAAAGACTTGATAACGATGAGCAAAGCCTTTCTCTTTAGGTCTGAGAGTTTTTCTCCATCAAATTGGATTCTACGCATATTTTAGTGCAGTACTTGGAGAGGGGAGGGGGGAAGACAAAGGAGGTGTCCTCCCCATCCCAAGGGGCTGTTGTACATCCCTGTGATCTACACATATTCTTTGAAAATTTATATTATAATTTTATACTTAGAAAGTGAAAACGATCCCATGGTTCTTATAAATTCAAACTGTAAGAGCGTGTGTTACAGGAACCCTGATGTAAGATAATATTTTAAAACATGAATTGATCTTTATAAAAGAGGTATTTTTAGAGAGACGATTAGGCGCGCTTTATAAATTTCATGATCTTCTGATCTTTACACAAAAGATTTCAAAAAGTGATTAAGTGGTAAGGGCTCACTTTGACGACTAAGAACTTCTGATGGAAGTTAAATGGCATTGGTAAGGAAATCACAGTATCAAAGATTTAAGATAACAGTCCTGTGTTAATTAAAAACTTGTGATCTCTTAATCTCTTCTTCATTAAAATAATTATTCCTACCCCCTACCTAGAGTATTTAGTTTTCTTAGACATAAAACTACATAACTGGGCTTCCCTGGTGGTGCAGTGGTTGAGAGTCCACCTGCCGATGCAGGGGACACGGGTTCGTGCCCCGGTCCGGGAAGATCCCACATGCCGCGGAGCGGCTGGGCCCGTGAGCCATGGCCGCTGAGCCTGCGCGTCCGGAGCCTGTGCTCCGCAACGGGAGAGGCCACAACAGTGAGAGGCCCGCGTACCGCAAAAACAAAAAACAAAAAACAAACAAAAAAAACTACATAACTGCCCAAGGTTACACATCTTTTCTGTTTTGGGTTGGTTTTGTTTGCTTACGTTTCCCTTGTTCTAAGCCCCATAACAAAAGAACTGAACCTCACTTCCGCACCCCCTAGATCCACGCCTGGCTCCTTTTCTACGTGTCCTGTGTGCTGGGAGCTTTGATCCTGTAGGTGACAACATGTGGGTCCGCTGCCCTCTGGCTTCCATTGGGTTCAACCAATGGGAGGTGCTGGCAGGGGAATGTGAGGTGAGGAGGAGAAAGAGATCAGGGTATTTCATCCCCCTCCTCCGTCCTTGGTTTGGTGCAGGTCTGAAGTGACTTCACCCACTCTGATTACCGTTGCAGTCACATCAGGCCCCTTGCACGGCTCCAAGGCTCAGCATGCTCCACGCCAGGCCCCTTGAGCCCAGTGGTGCTAACGGGTCCCAGCTGCTGCTAGGCCCTGGGTGCCTTCATGGGACTTGTTGGTTTCCTTGTCTGAGCCCACACTCATCCATTTCCTGCCAGAGCCAGGCACCGTGCCTCACTCTTCCATGAAGCAACCTTGTAAGTCCCAGGAAACAAACCCTGCCCCTTGGACGGCACAGATGGAGTCTCCTTGAGCTGGCCTCCAGAGAAAAACATAATTCTAGCCTCTTTTTTGATTCTTAGCCAAGACATAATAAATACGTCTGCTTTGAGAGCAGCATTGAGATCAATTATCCAACTAATATTTATTTATAATGCATCAACCATACTTAAATTTACACCAATGGTTCTCAAAAACAAACAAAAACCCTCCCCAAAATACCTATGAAAAAAACATTTCTTTCCGAATGAAACATATTTTCCACATATAAACCTTTAAAGACAGTGAAGACTTTGAATTCATGTACTGACCACTGTGGAATCCATTTCTATTTGCCTAATTTAAATGAGATGCGAACTCTTTTTATCTTAATTGAGGAATGCTTTCTTTGTCTCTCTGTCAAAGTATTCTGAGTAAACTTTTATCTTTGGTTGACATTACATACAGTCAAATTTGCAAGAAGAGAATATCACTGAATTTGAGAGCTGGATGAGATCTTGGCTAATGCTTTTATGTTTTAGAAGAGCTGATATGCTCATTTGAAGATTTCGTGTACCATTTTCTTTCAAGTTGGCAGAAACTGAGTTTTCAAATTCAGTCAAAACCAGTCCCTTTTGTTATTTATGGTGGATCAAATGTATCGACCATTTATTCAACAACTATTTAATAAAAGCTTTCTATCTGCCTGGTGCCCAGGATGTGGCTATGTTTTAGATCAACAAGCTTATATTATAGTTCAGGTATCGGCAAACAACAGCCCATGAGCCAAATGTGATCTCTGCCTGCTTTTGTAAATAAAGTTTTATTGGAACACAGCCACACCCATTTATTTATGCACTGCAGCTGTTTCCACGGTATAATGACAGAGTTCAGTACTTATGACAGAGACTGGCCCACAAAGTCTAAAATATTTACTATCTGGTCCTTTTCAGAAAAAAATTGTTAACCCCTCTTCTAATGGAAGGACTGATACAATAAAAATCAAATAAACATGAACTATTTCACATACTGTCACGGGCTGGTAGTTTTTATGAAGAAAAATACAGCAGGATAGAGAGTGAAAGAGGGAGTGGATTGTTTTAACAAGATGGGAGTGGAGGCCTCTCTAAGGAGGCTATTTTTGAGATCTGAATGAAGTGAGAAACTAAGCTGGGGGGATACCCATGAGAAAAACATCCCAGGCAGAATAAACAGATGTATAACGACCTTGAGAGAGGAGTCTCTAGGCCATTGTTTTAATCAGGCACTCGTTCCTTTATTCAAGGAAGCTTTAGTGAGCGTCAGCTTACTGTGAAGTTCTCCTTGGTTCTATGCCTTCAGAGAAATTCCCTACCCTCAAAGAAACTCCAAACCCCTAAGAGGTGCCAGATACATAAACATCTGAGTATAACAGATTGCTAGAGGCAAATGTGATGGAAGGGTTCACCCCATACTGTGAGGGTACAAACCGTGGGGGTCATCAGTCTAACCCAAGGGCAGTGAATGGGGACCAGGAAGGACTTCACACACAAGATGCCTATGACATGAGTCTAGAGATGTGAAGCGGTAACTACCAAAGGGAAGGGAGTTATACTCCAGTCCAAGGGAAGAGTAAGCAAAGCCATAGAGGCATAAAAGAAACTGGTGTTGGGACAACTGTAAGTGTTGCTTGTTGGGTAATGGGGCAGAGTGTTTAGGAGAGAGCACAGTATCGAGGAGAAAGGAGGTTAGAGAGGAAAACTAGTAGCAGAGTTGGAATGCTGTCCAATATCAGCCATACACCCTTTATGTACACAAGAGCACATCCTTCCTGGAAAGGTCAGAGGCTCTAAAATCTATCACATGATTAGGATCTAGTATGCAATGAGTTGAGGGAATAAAAATCCTGAAATTCTCTCCATATTCTAGAAGACGAAGAGTAGGATATCTTAGAGAATAAGGTAAACATAGTCCTTAAATATTAACTTGAACCCACATATTATTAATTTTATTTATGAATCAGACTATTATTCATTTTGAAGGTTACAGTTCAAAGGACCACAGAGTTTAAAACAGAACCCAGACTGATAAATTTTTCCAGTCATGCTTTCAGTTTTAGCAAATGAGATACAATAAATCAAGGATCTATTAGGGCTTGTATAAATTAACATCCAAAATAGATTCCACTAATTCATGATCAAATTTATCCTTCAAGGACTCAGTAATATTTGTCAGTACCACCACTGAAAACCATTTCAACTAGTCTTTCATCCAGTTCATCTACTCAGAGAGATTTTTGTCCGTGTTTGATGATGAATTTAGCGCCTGCCAGATGCTTATTGACTGTGCCTTGTGAATCTAATTGTAGGATCTAAAAGGGCAAAATGTTTGTCAGTTTCCTTAAAGCTGCAAAATCCCTCCAGCTAGGCTGGTAATCAATTACATTAATTGAGTTCAATTCAATGTGTTTAAGAGATGACTTTTATGTTAATGACACTCTAATGTGTCAGAGGCAATAACAGTCAAGTCACATCCTTGGGTTGACTGAGATGCTGAGCAGAGCCTGTAGCTCTCAATCTCGCCTCTCACCATCAACTCCAGATATGCATTATTCCCAAGAACACTCAACCTTAGATTGAGATTTACTGCTGATTAAAAATTTAAAAGACTGGTAATCTAGGCAGGTAGCCACATAATAAACATTCGGAATCATATGCTCTGTTTGGCAATAATCAATATGAACAGTGTGAGATCTGGGTGAGTGTAAGTTAATGGGAATTGAATTCGGGAGAAGGCTATAGAGTACTTCAAATACCACTAGGGAAATTTCCGGAGAATTCATTGGTACAACCACATTAGAAAACAATTTAGCAGTAAGCCCAAGCTTTTTTATTCTCAACCCTGACTTCTGAGCTATTGGGTATGACCCAGGCGCATGGATCTTCAGATCATGTCAATGGTCCTTCCATGACATTTGTTAGGTAGTCCTGTGGTTTCAAGAGAGCACTCCAGCTAGACTAGAAGTGCTGGTGAGCAAGTTCAACCTCAGGGAAAAGCGCTGGGAGGAAACCAGAGTATTTCATTGCTCAGACCCCATTCAAGCAGGGAAGGCCTTCCATTTCAGCAGGTGGAAGACAACAGTCACTGAGAGTAGAATGATCATTATCTTCCAAGAGAATCAATTTCCCACCACCTGTCTCCATTTGGAAACAAAAACATTAAAGTTAAAATAATTAAAGAAAGTGTAACAATGTTCTGATATTTTCCATGATATCTACTTTGATGCTATTTACTTAAAAATATTTTAGTTTTTGGACCCAACTTAGATGATAACCTAAATCATACTTTAAAATCTAACATTACACAGGAATCTGTGTTTTTAAAAGACACTCCAGGTGATTCTGGTGCACGGTTTAGGATTACACTTTGAAAAGCCCCTGGCTTGGGGCTTCCCTGGTGGCGCAGTGGTTCAGAACCCGCCTGCCAATGCAGGGGACAAGGGTTTGAGCCCTGGTCCGGAAGATCCCACATGCTGCAGATCAACTAAGCCCATGCGCCACAACTACTGAGCCTGTGCTCTAGAGCCCGTAAGCCACAACTACTGAGCCCGTGTGCCACAACTACTGAAGCCTGTGCACCTAGAGCCCGTGCTCCAAAACAAGAGAAGCCACCGCAATGAGAAGCCTGTGCACTGCAAAGAAGAGAAGCCCCCGCTCGCCGCAACTAGAGAAAGCCCACGTGCAGCAACAAAGACCCAATGCAACCAAAATAAATAAATAAATAAATAAAAATTAATTTAAAAGTAAATAAATAAATGAAAAGCCCTGGCTTAGTGGGAGACATCCAGGAAGAGAGCTCAAGAGATGAAACAGCCAGCCAACCTCCATATATCTTGTACCTTGCAGCTCCCCACTCACTGGTGGGAATGCTGGCCTCTGTTATATTATCTTGATTCCCAGTGACTTTCTTGAGAATCTGAGTTCCCAGATGGAGAAGCATTTACGGGAGGCAATAGCAATTCTTGGTGACAAACAATCTGATGGCTTGAACAGACATTTGCCATTATGTGGGTATGAATCCAGACCTCTGTCAAGGACTGGAAAACATACAGATTAGAGGCATATGTTTTAAAATTCTTCTGTTGCACTGTTGATAACTGATGTACTAACATCTTGTGGACAAAGGAAACAGCTCTTCATTGCTTTATTTTAATTTCCTGTGTTGTTCCCACACAGACTGGAGCTGCTGGGACTTGGGAACGTTCCTACCTGAACAACTGGAGTCCAAGCCAAGTTCACTTTATAGACCTTTTGCTGTGGCCATTTGCCTTTGCCTTTTGTCTCACTAAGAGAACTTCTGGGAAAATTTTACTTCATTTTATGTTGTTAGATTCATTGGAATAAGCTCAAAATATCTCAGGCTTTCAGAGGCCATGCATGCTTAATGGCATATTGAAATTTTTAAAGAGCTCAATTATTTTCCAGAATAATTCATATGTGTCAGCAGTATCCATTTTACCAGATGCAGATTTCTTATGATCATAAGTGACGTTTAACAAAATATGGAACATAGGCATTTTCAATGACACATATTTAGCAATTTTATGCATGCCTAATTGTCACAATAGTATCCATTTAATTCAATTTAACTGAAAACTACTTTCAACCTTTATTAATGTGACACTTATTCTCTGAGCCACACAAGCCAGAAAGAAATCAAAGACCCAGGATAAAACTCTGGGAGATTTTGCCCCAATCCCTCTCTGCTTTTAAAAAAGGGCATTAAAACTTTATGCTCTTCTCTCTTCCTCGCAAGTGGTTTCCATTCTCTTCAATAATTTACATTTATTTATCTAACTTTTAAGTCATATTTTTAAAATCAGGCACCGTGCTAGGCCCTGAAGAAGACAACCAGTACCATTACAGCAGCAGGTGCTGCTAACATGCACTGAGCTTGCCAAACACCGTTCTCGATTATATATATGTATTAGCACATTTATTTTCACAACAAACCTACTAGATGTGCAGTATTCTTATCAATCATAGTTGAGGACACTGAGGAACAGAGCAGTAACATTTAAGCTATGAAAGTACTAAAAGAAAATACTAAAGAACACATTTAGAGTTGGGGTAGGAAGGGCATTTCTAAGTAAAAATGTGAAATCTAGAAGCTACAGAGGAAAAGACAAACAGGTTCAACTACATTGTAATTTAAAAAGGTAAAAACATAAGCAAATTTATAAGACAATGCACTGGAAGAAAACATTTGCAACATATAGGACAGAAAAATATATAATATACATAATAGAAAAAGAGCTTGTACAATTCAAAAAGAAAAGATAATAACCTAATTTAAAAAACTGGTGAAGTATATGAACAGGCACATAGATAAAAATAATGTAAACAGCCAATAAGGTTCTGAAAGACACTCATTATCACCAATAAATGCAAAGTAAAATAAATATATACCACTTTTTTCCCCCCTGAAGTAAACTGTAAGGTGGTACAACCTGTTTCTGAAGGGCCATCATAAGCTTTCAAAATTTAAATGCATATAATATGTGTCTTAGCAATCTCATTTCTAGGTCTGTATCCTATACGGTAACTGGGTAGAGCTATGTGCCCAAGGATATGCACTACAGCACTTTACTGGGGAGAAAAAATAGAAACACGAGAATAAAGGAGTTCTCTTGGAAATTGAATATGTAATTTTATAGTCAATTCAATAGAAAGCTTGAAGGATGAATTTTTAAAAAAAATCTTACAGAAAATTGAACAAAATGACAAAGTGTTGGAAATAGAAGAGAGAAGAAAAAAATTACAGATGATCAATTCAGAAGATCCAATATACGAATGATAAGAATTTCGAAAATAGGTGTTAACTCTTCTCTAAATGTTAAAAAAAAAAAAAGAAATTCCAAAATAGCAAGGACAAATGGGAGAAAGGAATTATCGAATAAATGAATCTGAATAGTTCATTTAGCCTGAGAGCCCTTAGCCTGACAATAAAAGCACCTTCACACCTGGATGCATCACAATGAAATTTTAATATACCAAGGATAAAAATATTATCTTTAGAGCCACAGAGAGAAAAGACACATTGAGGATAATGGGATGAGAAGCAGATCATTATCTGACTGCAGGACTGGAGGCGTGAAGGCAATGTAACTTGACTTAAATCTTGTGGGAAAATCATTTTCAACCTAGATTTCTATGTCAAGTGAGAAGGCAAAATAAAGATATTTCCAGACATGCTAAGATTTAGGAAGTTTACTTCCCACACATCTTTTCTAAGCAAGTTATCTGAAGATGTGCTCCAACAAAATTGAGGGAGAGAAAGACATGGGATCAAGGAAACCATGGCTGCTACATGGGATAAGAAAGAAGAAAAGTCACAGAATGACGTTCTGTAATGGCCTAGGAAGTCACCAATTCAGATTAGAGCAGGAGGAGAAACTGAGGAAGGAGTTGAATGGGAAAGAAGGTGGTTTCAGAGATTTGACTCTACTCTTGAGAAGGACAAAGTATTTAAGGCAGGACATGCAAGGGGGGAAATGAAAAAAAGTCAGAGACTGCTAGAAAAACAAAAAATTGTAAAATAGTTGCAATATAACCAGCAATAATTAGCTAAACAATGAATAATCTTTTCTTAGTAATAAAAATTAAAACTCTTCATTGAGTTTTTTTTTAAATTTATTTATTTATTATTTATTTTTGGCTGCACTGGGTCTTTGTTGCTGTGCGTGGGCTTTCTCTAGTTGCTACTTTGTGCTGCGATGCACGGGCTTCTCATTGCGGTGGCTTCTCTTGTTGTGAAGCACGGGCTCTAGGTGCGCGGGCTTCAGTAGCTGTGGCTCGCGGGCTCAGTAGCTGTGGCTCGCGGGCTCTAGAGTGCAGGCTCAGTAGTTGTGGCGCAAGGGCTTAGTTGCTCCGCGGCATGTGGGATCTTCCCGGACCAGGGCTCGAACCCGTGTCCCCTGTGTTGGCAGGTGGATTCTTAACCACTGCGCCACCACGGAAGCCCTAAAACTCTTCACTGAGTTTTAAAATTTAGAATCAACCTATAGATAAGGCCCAAAAGACTCATTAATGGTTACAGGACAATTGTAAATGTTTCCAACCTTTGTATTATTAAAGACAAAATATGGAAGACAAAAGGGAGGGCTAGGAGGAGTAAGCAGGAAGAGTGCATGGATTCCATTTTCATCTACTAAATGAAAATTACTAGCATCAGAACATGCTGGTTTCAGTAGAAGGAAAAAGAAATAAAAGTATAATCAATCACTTAAAATCAGTGGTAGAACTACACTGGAAAAAGAGGTGTGTGAGGAGGTGGGGGACAGTGTGACCTAGCTCTTCTCTGGCAGAGTAAGCAACAGCAGATAAGGTCTAAAGTTGGTAATCCTACAAATACCAGTACAAGCATATTATTTGGATCAGGAGTTGGCAGATTTTTTTCTGTAAAGCCCCAGAGAGTAAATATTTTATATTTCGCAGGTCATATAGTCTCTGTCACAACTACTCAACTCTGCCACTGGAGCACAAAAACACCCACGGACAAATGTATAAAGAATGCGTATGACTGTGTTTCAATAAGACTTTATTTATAAAAACTGGCAGAGGGTCAGATTTGGCCTATGGGCCATAGTTTGCTGGGCCTAGATCTAGATATACATGGGAAATCACCACATTTACAAATACAGTAGAGCATAATTTTCCAAACTATCATTAGGGACACCTTAAAGATGAACACTTCCTTCATTTAGCACCTAGAAGGAATCCTCTCTCTTGATTCTCAAAGTCATGTCAAAAGCACAAATGCTCCACTAAGATTAAACAATGGTAGCCTTTCCCCAATCCTTAGGACAGGAAAGGTCAATGAATGAAATGTACTTAAAATTGAAGCTTTAATCCAGTATCTCTCCAGGTAAATCACTGATAAGTGCCTCCTCCTGGCAATTTTAGAATCGAATACTGCTCAATTCTAAACCCCTGGAAGGCTGTGTAATATCTCTTCATTTTCAGTCTCTGCCACAGTAGAGAGCACAGAGTTGGTGTGCAAAGAATACGTGGGAAATACAAATATAATGTAGCCCAACATAGCTGTTCAGTTATTTCAGTTATTTTAAGTTTCATGTACCAATGTTTCATGGGGTTTCACAAAGAACTCCAGAGATGTCATGCATGCCCCATTTGAAATTTTAGAACCATGGTTTTAGTTTTAAACTTGCTATAGTCAACTTGGCTTTATCTAGTTCGAAGAATAGAGAAGCTATCCATCAAGATTATGAATTAAGGTTAGAAATTTTTGCAAGGCTCCTTTCAGGCTTTAGAATTTCATGATGAATAACAGGTCTTTTCATACAGGTATGTGAAAGCTATTAAAAATGTTTAAAAACCTGTTAAAAATATTTTTAAGACAAAACTCTAAATGTAATTGTTGATAATTGGCACTTTTGAAAGTTTGTGAGCACTGTCTATGACCATGGAAGAGGCAATCATACTAAAGTTTCCTGTTATTCTTCAAGACATTGCCTTCTCTCCTGAAATTAAAAAAAAAAAAAAAAAATCCTATGGGAATTTAAACTGTCGGAAATGAATTGCTTGTTTGTACAACGCCCACAAACACCAGATCAAAGTTAAAGCAAAGAAATAAACCTCTATGGTTTCAGTTCACATAAAGCCCGGTCTACACACTGGAGCATAATCATATTTCATCATTTAATTATAGATCGTTTCACATGATAATTATGCAAAGTAGACTTTCATTATGTCTCAAATTGAGCCCTGAAAACTGTGGGTTTGGTAGAAGTATCTGGAGATCATTCTACCTCTCCTTTTCTGAAAAGTGTTGCCTTTGAAATGTTAACGCCTATCAGTATTCTTTTATGAGCATTATAAAATCATGCACAATTAAGAAGCAAATTAAGCATGAAAAGGCCATGACTCACTTTTTTTTTTTTTTTTTTTTTTTTTTTTTGCGGTACGCGGGCCTCTCACTGCTGTGGCCTCTCCCGTTGCGGAGCAAGGCTCCGGACGCGCAGGCTCAGCGGCCACGGCCCATGGGCATAGCCGCTCCGCCGCATGTGGGATCTTCCCGGACCGGGGCACGAACCCGTGTCCCCTGCATCGGCAGGCGGACTCTCAACCACTGCGCCACCAGGGAAGCCCCATGACTCACTTTTGATAGCCATGTCTCGGAAAGGGTTTCATGGGGTAAAATTGCACAAAAATGGAGCTCGGGTAGGCAAAGGGTTTGAGCACTTGTTCTCGGCTCATATCGAATTTAGGGGTTTATAGATAATAATAATATAATTGCTAATACTTTTTACCTTACCTATGCTGCGTGAAAAGATAAATATTTTCTGTGTGTGACTATTACTGCAAAGCGGAATGCAACCCTTTCTGTATTCAAGTTCAGATATATTAAAATCTGAGATTGTTCACACCTGTGTGCCTGGGTTTCTGTCCCCACAGCGTTTTCCTGGAATTCTGAGAATCTGGGAAGGAGCTGCTGAGTGGATGGTGGCTTGATCTCTGGAAAGATAACTGCGCTGCCCAATTTCACAAATATTATCATTAGACAACAAAAGGTTCAAATGAAATACCCAGCTGGTGTCGGAGAATTACTCGCTGTGCGGGGAGAACTGCCACACAGTGGAACGGGTTGCAGAATCTTAGTTGTACACATTATGAATGTACTAAATGTCACTAGTGGTAAATTTTAGGTTATGCGTATTTTACGACAATAAAAAAAATGCACTGAAATATTTCCTTTTGAGGGACTAATTTTCTCCTTGAATCTCCCTTCTGGGCTCCTATGGGGCTTTGCCTGGGAGGAAGGATAATATTAAAAAGAAATGACAGCTCCCTTGCAAAGTACAAGCATTAAACTTCCTGAACCATTATGCACATGATTTTTCCCAAGGAAGGGAGTGGGAGAAGGAGGAGGGAGTAGGGTGTCTGTGAAGGAAGAATCTGGAAGAAAAGACGATATGAGTGCGACCTGCCAGTGGAAGGTTTTGCAATAATGTCTGGGCAGGTTCCTGGTCTGATAAATCATGTTTGTGATTCTGAGCAGCAGACTCCTTGCTGTGGAATTAGCTTTTCGTCCTTGTAGTTCTTTGTATCATTGAGACAACAAGTGACAGCTAAAGTCTATGTCTCCAAGTTCTGGTTAATAGTTTCAATAGCTCAATTAAAAAAGATCGGCCACTGATCCAGATCAAACTTGTGTGGGGCCTTTAGGGACTTTCCACCCCCTCACTTGTTCCCGTAAACCAATTCTTCTCCCTATCGTGCGCCACTCCTTCTCCCTATCGAAACCAATTCTTCTCCCTATCGTGCGCCACTCCTTCTCCCTATCGAAACCAATTCTTGGAGTTTTTCAGTTGACGGGGACTTGCCAGACAGCGGGTAATTTTCCAGTTGCCCGTAACAGGTATACGCCCTAACCGCCACAATGAACAGACAACTATAACGGCCAGAAGGTGGGACAAAAGTTCCTAAGCCAATGAATTCAAAAGTCACCACATTTACCCAATCATTGTGAGAATATACCCGCCCTATGAGTAAATAAACCTATAAAAAGTATGTGATTCCGCTTTTAGGGGTTCCCCATCGGCCTCCTGCGTGAGGTTCAGGGAACCCCGGTGCATCGGCTCCTAATAAACCTCTCGCGTGTTGCAGCGGCTCTCGACTCTTGGCGGTTCTTGGGCGAGTTGGAATCCCTCGTAGACCGTTGGGGTCTAACACTTGCAGGCACCACCCAGCACTGATGAACGTTCAACTCTGCAGTAAATACTAAGGGCATGGTAAGAGACCAAGATGCAAATGTCAGATCCCAAAGATGTCACTTTATGTGAGGAACCATAGGAAACTATCTCCTTGGCATCGGATCCATACTTCCCGGGTTAAATGACAGCAAAGACCAAGCTTTAAGAGAGGTTGAGACTGAAAGATGACTGCCTGAAACCAGCTGGTTGGCAGAGGTTCTAAGTGACTGGGCTTAGCTTCCAAGTGGATTTTTAGCTCTTTGAATATCTGGCCAAAGCTGGTTTTCCAGTATTTCGTCAACTCTCGGCTCCGGCAACCTAGAAGAGGAGGACGGTCACAGCCTGCAGTGTGAGGGGGCTTGATGGGTTGAAAACTGATTTCTGTCTACAAAATCCATGAAATTTAAAAAATGAAATATCAAAAGCATCGTTATATAAGGATGAAGACGTAGAGCTAAACATCAGCTGCCAGGTGGAACACAGCATGCCCAATCCAGTCCCCGACTCACGATCACTGCACCCGGGCCCCACTGGGGGACCGCAAGGATTTGCAGGCAAGGTCAGAAAGAGGTCGCTCCTGAAGCTGGAACTACTCGAAACAACAGATAGATCTGCTGAAGTAACGCTCCTTAGTAGATGGCTCTGAAATGTATCCCGGAGGAGACTAGATTCTGCAGTCTAATCCAATTAAGAAAACTAAGATGGTTCTCAAGGGCTATCAACTACTCAACTGCACTGTAACAAGTATGAGACAATTTTTGTATTACAGTAAGAGGGTGGAACGGTGGTCTGAAGGGTGTTTAAATAAAGCCGGATGGCAAAAACAGATTTTGAGACTTCATTCAGCATTGTCAAAGAGATGGCAATATTTTATCTATTATAGAGTTAGATATATTTCTTCACTTAAGTAAGGTTTTCTGTGTTAGAGTGAGGGATAGTTCATCAGGCATTTCTATACATTAGATAAAATATTTCCATGACTATCCAATTTATTTTATTTTACTTGAGTCAATACTCTTCAAGCAGTTTTTCTCCCCCTATTACTTCAGTTTTCCTGGTACCTGGATGGAACCTGGGGATATTCACTCCTTGAAAGGTGGAATTCATTGTGAATGAATAAATAACATCTGATTTGACATCCTAATTCTTTTGTGCAGCAAGGTGACACACGTATACATAGACACATGGCCATATACATATACATCATGAATTCTCTGTAGGGGTGATATCACTTCCAAGAGGGTAAAAACTGGTTCTTGGGGGGAAAAGGCACAAAAATCTTACTCTTTTTATATATAAAGCACCAATATACGTATAGTATATAAACTTATATAAAGTATAAGTGTCCATGGTATTAAAATTTCATTGAGGGGCAATTAGGGAAAAATTTTCTAAAAAGGCTCCCTTCAGCGGGGGAGATAATAGAAAAAAAAAAATCAAGAAACAGTGATACAAACATACACACTCTCTATATGCATGTACGTATGTATGTAGTTCTGAATTTCTGAATACATACTAGGTATAAACATATTTACAATTATACAATCAACTGATAGATAGATACATAGAGATTTTATATCTATAACTATTTTTATATCAGTTTGGGATTTTGTGTGATTCTGTCAGTTCAATATGATGATCATCTCAAAATGCTTCCCTGGTGGCACAGTGGTTGAGTCTGCCTGCCGATGCAGGGGACACGGGTTCGTGCCCCGGTCCGGGAAGATCCCACGTGCCGCGGAGCGGCTGGGCCCGTGAGCCATGGCCGCTGAGCCTGCGCTCCACGGCGGGAGAGGCCACAACAGTGAGAGGCCCGTGTAATGCAAAAAAAAAAAAAAAAAAAAAAAAGCCATGCCCCAACTTAGATCTGCTAATTACCCACTTCACGCAGTGGATAAAACCACACAAGACGAGTCACTAAGGCACATCCTGGGCGGATCTCAACGCAATCTCATCTCATCAGCAATGCCAGAGAGTGGGCAGCCCTCACTCCCATCGAAGCAGCGCTCCTATGTGGTACTGGGTTTAAATGACTAGTGACTCCCTCTTCCTCGCCCATCCTAGCGCCTCAGCTTTGGTGAAATTTGATGGCTTCAGGCTCTCCATACTGTCTCATCTCTCTGTCTACACAGCCCTCGTGTGGAACGTCTCTTCCACCATCTTCATCTGAAATAAACTCCCACGGACCACCAACACCCATCTCAAACGGAGCCTCTTCCCCAAAGCCTTCCTAAGCCTCACTCTAAAAAGAAGGCCTCCCCACTCCGCAAGCCCCCCTCACTTTGTTTCTACTTCTCCCACTGCACTTTTAGCATATTTTGCTCACATGACAGCTGTCTGAATAAAGGTCTTCTCTCCTCTACTGAAGTGTAGGCCTCTCTGGAAGAGAAGGTTGTTTTCTGGTAATTTATTTCAGAACTCCAGAGCACCTACCACAGTGCCTGGAATGAATAAACTGTTGTGGATTAAAACCAAACTGTCATCTCTCCCCAGTAACTAATAAACACCCTACTGAGCACCCACCAAGTACGAGGCTTTTGCTTCTGTGGGAACAGAAGGATGACGACTGAGATGTGGTTCTTTTCTTCAAGGGGTTTAGAGTTCAGTAGGTGTCTTAAGACAAGGCTAAGGATTGACGATTTCACAAGAATCAGAGGCTTAAAGTGAGAACTACCATGGAATTCAGGCCATCCTTGGTCCCTCAGAGACCTCTGGCCAGTCCAGGTGACAGACACAGCTCATTAAACTGGCCTCACAGTGAATGCCCGCTCCTACACATTTTCTTACTACAGACAGAAAGTGGCTACAAAGTGGTGAATTCTCCAAAGTAAAAGATCTTAGTTTCCTTTTCAGTTTCCAAACAATGTGCTGAAGCTGATTTCTAAACTTTCAGACCCAACACCCAAAGCAGTGGGTTGGAGAGAGCCAGGGTATGGAAAGAGCTCCATCACAGGGTCCCATGGACACCATGGAGAAGGCGCCCTCCAATCACTTCATCCTATAACTCTGACAACGGATTTGTTTTTCTTGCTTGACTTGCTAAGGAAGAGAGCCTGAGGGTGCCGCCAAAGTGCAGGAAGGGACAGACAGGTTTCTAGTTTCACAGATTTAGCCTGCAGGCCTTAAGCAGCTGAGGATGTGGTGTGGTATAAACAGAGATGCCCCTGGACAGACGGACCGCCTCCCGTCACCCTGCAGACCAACACACGTATCAGGAATCTGCATGAATGGGGGGCTCTGTTCAGAGCAAGAATCTTGTTTTGCTTTTCTTCCTCAACTTAAGAATGATTAATTAGATGTCTGGATTGACTCTCCTTCCTTATTTTGATTGCATTAAGAAAAAACTCCATCCAAGTTGAAGTCAAAGCACTTATTTTCACTCTGAACTTGGCGGTGAGTGAGAAGGTAAATGTTTTACTTTTAGAAAGAAAGAGCATTGGTGACTGGAAGTTAGGGGTTTGGGGTCTACTGCCATCCATTAAATGAGATTTGGGAACATATTTGGGGTCAGTTTTCCCCAGAATTGGACACGAGGCTGGGTCTATAAGCACAGATGTGCACTGTTTAGTTTCCTACTGCTGCCGTGACAAACTGCCATAAGTTTAGTGGCTTAAAGTCACACATGCTTGTTATTTTATAGTTCTGGAGGTCAGAAGTCTGAAATGCATCTCACTGGGCTAAAATCAAAGGGTCTTCAGGGCTGGTTCCTTTCTGAAGGCTAGGGGACAATCTGTTTCCTTGTCTTTTCCAGCTTCTAGAAACTGCCTGCATTCCTTGGCTTGTGGCCTCCTTCCATCTTCAAAGGCAAAAATGGCTGGTCAAGTCGTCTTCACATTGTATCACTCTGACGCTAACCCTTCTGCTTCCCTCTTGCACGTTTAAGGAGTCTTGTGATTACACTGGACGTACCTGGGTGACCCAGCCTATTCTCGTGTCTCCAGGTCAGCTCATCAGCACCCTCAATTCTATCTGCAACCTGAATTCCCCTTTCTCATTTCATGTAACATATTTACATTTTCTGGGGGATTAGGGCAGGGACTTCTTTGGACAGCTAATCTAATGCATCTGCCTGGGGGGAAGGGGTTACCTGCGGTCAATGGATTCCCAAGGGGGAAGTTAAGAACCACTGGATTTGATGTTAAAAGGTTTCTTGAAACTCTAACATAGTTTGATTCTACGAATGTTATTGACATGCTCCAAGGTAAAGGATTTAAGCTCATCTACCTGGGCCTCAACTTTATCCGGACTGAGTAATAAAGAGGGGCACAGAGAGATGAGCTATGGTCTGAAAAAATAGGTCTTTACTTAGAAAAATTAATTGCTTTTTTTTAGCTCATCAAGAGAAAGTGTTTTGGATGGTTTTTATAACTGACTCAACAAAGGAGGATAACGAGGATAGCTGACCTGCCAGATTCATGGAAGACTGAGAGGCAGTCCTGATGAACCAGTACGCTTTCAGCATTCAAATAATCATGCACATTAATTAGGTTCTCGATGAAGGGCACCACTGGAGGGACCCCCTTGATATGTCATTTCCAGCAGGGAACGATGGATCTGGTCGGGAGGAGAGCCAGACAGCTGAGCTGAGCTCTTGAGAAATCAGAGCTTCTCTTTATAATTCTTACGAGTTATCAGAAGGTGAATGTTGATACAAAAGCTGTCAGGAAGGGAGACTTGTCTTGATAGATTTTCCTGTTTAATGAGTACCCTCAGGAGATAGAAGGGTGTCAGAAGGGAAACCTAATTTTTAATGTGGCATTTTATTGGGTTGAAGATGTTAATGAATCCCAGCTCTGAGACTTCCAGCTACCTTTCAATGTGTATTTAAAATGCTCCTCCGTGCTGTAGGTTTCTTTGAGTTTAGCCTGATCTTTCCACGTCCCAGCGCACCCAACAGAATATTCTCATCTCTACTACGGCACTTCTTAAACTCTTGGTCTCAGGACCCCTTTACATGCTTCAGAATTATTGGCAACCTCAAAAAGCTTTTGTTTAGATGGGCTAATGTCAATTGATGTTGACCATGTTGGAAATAAAAACTGAGAAATTTAAAAACTACCTATTAATTCAATAAAAGAATAATAATATACCCATTATATTGTAACATAAACAACACATTTATAAAATATAACTATATTTTCCCAAACAAGAAAAATACATGAGGAGAGTGGTACTGCTTTTCATTTTCACAGATCTCTTTAATGCCTGGCGTACAGCAGATGGCTGGATTCTCATATCTGCTTCTGCATTCAATCTCTTGGGAGATCACACATCCAGAAAATGCCTCGGTATCCTTGTGACAGGATGAGACTGAAAAGGGCTACTAATGTCTTAGTATTATTACAAAAATAGTTTTGATATCACGCACCCCATGATGGGCCTTCGGCACTCCCTGGGGTCCCCACTTTGAGGACCGCTGCTCGAATACATTATTCATCAGGGGGTTAGTACTAGATGGTCCCTTGATAAATGACAAATAAACTAATGGGCTGCAGAGAATGTGTGCTGGGGCTGAAGCCAGAGAAAAAGTGAAGCTTTATTCTATGATTCCAAAATATTAGCACTTTAAGTGAATTTAGTCTTTAAAATATATAGTAAGAGGCAGCAACAGTTTGGGGGCTCTGGTCTCCCAGGGAGTCTCTGGCTGTTCTGCCTTCTCTCTCCACGATTCCTTCTACATGGGTCTGGTCTCCTTCTTATCCTTCATCTTGTTCTGAGAGTTTTCAAGCTAGAAGAGTGTTTAAGCAGCCATTAACTAGTGACCTAGGAATAAAAGCCAATTTCCTTTTTAGGTCCCTTTTAATAAGTAAAACAGGGAGAGCACTATTATGCTTTAAAGGTATAAAGTCAAAGCACTTCGTCAGTGTCCGCCTTGAGAATTTCCTGGCCTTGCCATTCAACTGTATTAAGCAACTGATTTCAAATGTCTTATTTTGTTCCACCTTGAATATCAGATGCTGCTGGGAGTCAAGAACAACTTTTAATATTTCATGTAGAAAATGAATTGTTAGCTACTCACTGTTAGGAAGCTTGAACGCAATGGTTTTCAAAGGGAGTAATTTAAAAAAAAAAAAAAGGGAGTAATTTTGCTCCCTAGGAGACCTGTGGCAATGTCTGGAGACATTTCTGGTTGTCACACTGGGGGTGGGGAATGCTACCGGCATCTAGTGGGTAGAGGCCACAGATGCTGCTGGACAGAGCCCATGACAGAAACATCTGGCCTCAGGTGTCAATAGTGTCGCAGCTGGGACTTCCCAGGTGGTCCAGTGGTAAGGAATCCGCCTTCCAATGCAGGGGATGTGGGTTCGATCCCTGGTTGGGGAACTAAGATCCCACATGCCGCGGGGCAACTAAGCCTGCGCGCCACAACTACTGAGCCCTCGCGCCTCAACTAGAGAGCCGCGTGCTACAAAACTACAGAGCCCACGTGCTCTGGAGTCCACGTGCCACAACTAGAGAGAGAAAACCCGCACGCCACAACTAGAGAGAAGCCCATGCACTGCAACTAGAGAGAAGCTCACACACCTCAATGAAAGATCCCACGTACCGCAATTGAGACCCGACGCAGCCATAAATAAATAAAATATTAAAAAAAAATAGTGTCGCAGCTGAAAACCCCTGCTCTAAAGAATGACATTAATTTTCAGATCTTAGAATGTGGGCATGTCTTTTTCTAAAGGCAGCATCTATTCTAAATGGGATCCTAATCACTTCTCCTTCAATCATATCTCTTAAGGAGTTTTTAGAACCCTAACATGATTATCTTAATGTGTTTATAATAAGATTCGAAAATGGTTGAGGGAATTATACGCTCAGTTTAACATATGTCACTTGAAAAGAGGGACTCACCATTATCTGGGAGGCCATGGGTTAACTAAGCTTGAAAAAAGTAAAAGTAAACCGCACAGAGTGTTTCCTTGTTGTTGCAAAAGTCACCAGAGGTTTTAAAAATCTAGACCAAACTGTAGGCACGCAATGGGCAATATCAATTGATAATTCCCTCAACCATTTTCAAATGCAATGCCTGGCACTTGGGGACCAGGGACTCCTTTCTTTAGGGAGCCCTTTGAGCAGGAGTAAATGAGGAACACACTTGGAGAAACCCTGTCTTTTTAAGGCAAAGCACGTCACTTCAGGATTTTATATATGTCAAGTGAAAAATCCAATAAATCATATCGATTTTTTCTTGCTATTTTCTTCAATTTATAAAATAGCCCCTTTGTTGAAAAGAAATAGAAATAGAATCACTATTATTTTATACCAATGTTCACTGCTGACCACACAAAATAACTCTTTTTGCAACAAATTAAAGCTTCGGTGACCTCATGATGAACAGACCATAGCTTTAGAGCTTCAAAATTTTCCATCGAGTGAACAACAGTAATTAGGCAATCCCTTTTCAAAGTCCTCCAAATCTAGGAATGCGTATCAAATCATGTAACTATACACACAATTGTTCAGATGGTGATGAGTCAGGAATAGAAGCTTCCGCTGGAAAGGTAAGAAAGAGAAGGCCATGGGTCTCTAATGGAGTGCTCCAGAAAAGCCGGAACATGGCCTGATTATGGGTGATTACAAAATGGAATTATAATTTATCAGCTATAATTATGGCACAGAATTGCTGTTCTGAGCTGCAGTCTCCAATCACTAAGACACAGTTCATCACAATAGGAAGCCTGAAATGGCTCTTAGGAGAAAGGAGAAACAGTCAGAAAAGGAGAGAAGAAAACCCACCCTTGTTTCGTTCCCATTAAGCCGTTGTCAAGTTCAATTTCATGTAAATGCACACTTAAAAAAACTACACACAGTCCATATTTCACTTAATGTGCTAAAGGTTCAAAAATTTAAAAAAAACCCGTTGCCATAGCAACACCTATCGGCAACTAGCATAAATATGTTTTCTATGCAAGGGTTTTATTGTTGTGATCATTTGTGTAGTTTTCATTTAATTTTTTCACAGAGCCTTGCCTGGCTGAAGACTGTATTATTCATTGTGGGAGAAGAGAGCTCAACAGTTCAATAAATTAAGGTCAGGCTTAACGGCTGGGTAGAGAATCTTGTACTCAAAGTTGAGGTTTGGATGTATAATAGATTACTTAGAGACATGGAAAACACAAATGGTGCTTATTTTTATTTACTGAGATAACAGTACTTCTATGTTTTGTACTGTGGTTCTGGGTAGAAAAAGCTGAAAGTAGGAACCTGTTTAATCTGTAAAGCTCAGAGAAAGAGAGAGAGAGAGAGAGAGAGAGAGAGAGAGAGCGCGCGCGCGAGCGAGGAGTTGTACCTTTTCAGAGATTACCAAAGGGACACTGCCCTAAGGGGCTGGTGGGAAGGGTGTGTGTGTGTGTGTGTGTGTGTGTGTGTGTGTGTGTGTGTGTGTGTGTGTGTGTGTGTGTGTGTGTGTGTGTGTGTGTGTGATTTGTATGGGAGAGGCCCTGATCTAAAATCTTAGGGCAAGTGGCTTCACCTACAGGCAACGCTTGGGAAATTTACACGTACCCAAATGAACTAACAATGTAAAAGTGCTTGGCCAACTACAAAGTGCTATTCAATTTTTAAAGTGATACAAAATATAAACATGAATTAAGAGTATAAGGCAAACACCCAAACAGATAACTAAAGCAATTTAAATTTACTGTTTTTTAGAAGATACCTGGTTTTAACCTAAGGCAGCTTGGAGAGCGCGGGCAAAACCACAGAACTACAAAGGAGTTGTTGGATTTAGATGAGGAAAGGATGTGGGGAAGGAAGAGAGATTATTTTATGCCATTTAGTAGTAGGGATTCTTTTGGTATTGAGCCTTAATCTATTTGATTGTTATTCACAATAGTTATTGCTAGCTTAAGGCTTATAAAGCATGCTGAGTCTCTTAGGTAAATGAAGCATGCTGGAAAATTATTTGAACTACAGAACTAAAAGTTAAAAGACTTTGAGATGCAAGGAATTACCAATATCATATAGTACCTTTCTGTAACGATTTATCATTCTAGTTGCTATACATTGATGTGCTTATCTTCAACTTTTCCTACTGCTAATATTTTCTTCCTAAACAAAAATAAAATGTGCGTGCAGATTCAAGGCTATTTTTTCAAAAGCACTATGTCCTGGTGGTCTCTGGGGGGCAGCAAAGAGGCCTCTCAATTTTGTGGCTGTCATGGCTAGATTTTTAGACAATCCTTCTAGCAATGTTGATAACTTTTTTTTTTTTTTTTTTTGCTTTACGCGGGCCTCTCACTGCTCTGGCCACCCGCAGCATGTGGGATCCTCCTGGACCGGGGCACGAACCCGTGTCCCCTGCATCGGCAGGCAGACTCCCAACCACTGTGCCACTAGGGAAGCCCTGATAACTTTTAAAATATACATAATTAGGTCATTCTTGAAACAGTCAAGAGTAGGCAGATATTATTATAAACTGAGACTATCCATGTAACATTACTGGTTAAAAATGTCCCATGTTTCACAAGCCACAGAGGAAAAAAAGTCCAGTGTCTTCTGTGTGGCAAAGTAAGCCCTTCAGAACTGTCCCAAAGGGGCCACCAATCCTAGCACAGGGAACACCTAAGCCCTGTCATGGTGAAACTAAGCAGAACCCTGTGGGGCTCCTGGGCAAGGAAGCCTTACAAACAGTTGCTAATCAGGGAAGGCAGGAGATGCAGAGACAAGGGAGGAGCAGTCAGGACACAATAGTGCAGCCTCGGGGCAGGTCCTGGCTCCACCTCAAGGGATGCACAGAACAATATCTTTAAGCTCTTCTACAGAACTAAAATCCAACGAACTAAAACTTCCAGCAAATGGAAGATGTTAGCATTCTTCATTCCAGAGAGAAGGGCATGGTTTGATAGCCTCAAGAAGCTCATCAAGAGACCACCTGAGGCCAGATTAAAGGAGTGCAGCCCCTGCACACACCCTGATCCTTATGAACAGCCCTGCCCTTGAACCATTGCTATAAAACTTCTCAGCGAATCCTCCCGGGTTGGGACGCACAGTTTTTCAGGGTAGGAGCCCGCTGTGTCCCCATTTGCCTGGCAAAGCAATAAAGCTATTCTTTTCCACTTAACGTCTTCAGGGTAGGGTTTCCTCTATCCTGGAAAACTCTACTGGATTTTTTAATCCTACGACCTAGCACACAGTAGCCCCTAAATGTTTAAAGAATGGATGAATGCATGTATGCATGAATGAATGGTTAAAGAGAGCTAGGATTTTGAGGTATTATTTTCTCAGAAAAAACAATTCTATGTCACAGAAACATCACAAGGGGACATAGGTATTTCCCTTCAGATAAAACCCTTATCTTATCTTAAACCCAAATGGCTCTGGGACAGCCAGTAAGTGGAGGGCTCCTGGTTGGTATTGTGCAAATCTGTTGCCCTTGAAGGCGGCAGTAGTGTAAGTCCACCTTCCTCAGAAATCCAGAAAAGTAAGAACACAGTCATTTACTGTGATAGCTCAGACAATGGAAATCCGTGGCAGTTCAGAATACAGCTGTGCATGATGGAAACCAGCTGAGGGAAGAGGAAAAAAAAAAGTACTTCCTTTTAAAACCAGGACAAAGAAGGAAATGGATAACGGCTTACCTATCTTTGCGGGAAGAATATACTGAAACAGAATGAAGAAAACCGGCATTAATTCCTATTTTCCATCACTGATCTTTGGGTTATAGCCAAGATAAGAATAGAGTATGCTTATACTGCAAGTGTGAAAAGAAAGGGGGCTTTCTCATCACTCAGAGCTGACTTGTGAGGGCCAGTCTGGTGTGTGAGATCTTGGGGAAACTATTTTTTGCTACTTTCTAAATGATCCCCAAACACTCCTCAAACAAAAGTGTTGCCCAAAGAATCATAATTCCTAAATCCAAAGAACAGTGGGCAGTTACTGATACCATCTGCTATGTAAAAATCCCACCCTCCACCTCAAGAGGAAGGTGAAAGAAAAACTTTGAATATATAATTTCTTACCCATTTAATCTCCAAGTTTTAGAAATTCAAGGCAGTTCATTTTAGTGCTCCATTTTTGTTTGATTTCTTTAAGTTAAATGGGAAAATATTTATTTTCCCGTCATTTCATTCCTGTCAGCTTGATAAAAATAATCATACACTAGAAAATCCATATATTTAAATTTATATGTATATAAATTTATATTATATATTTGCTTGTGCTATTGTGAAGTGAACTCTTTTGTAGGAACAATGCAAGCATATTAAGTATTCAGGAGGCAGTCACGGTGGCAATGTAAGCAGATAGGCTAGGGGTCCCCCAGGGAAAGAGAAGCAGGCATGGCGTTCTTGACATAAGAGAAGCCATTTTTGGCCTAAGCCATTTTGTGATCTAAGCCTGGCCACAATGCTTGTCCTTGAACAGGTCTAATTAATGGTCTTAAGAAAACAAAAGAATGCAGGAATGAACGCTGCTGTTACCAGGCAAGAGAAGTAACAACAGCAAAGATAATACATCAGCTGGAAAGACTCCCAGTTCTGTTTCAATGGTAAAGATTAGCCTGAAGCACTTTATTGACAGGGTTTTGCAGAATTCAACCCCCTTTCTAGGGCTCCACCGCCAGATCACCTAAGGAATGATGACGTTGACCTTTTCTGACCCTTGTGACTTCAATCAACTAAAGCTTGGACTCTGTCAACCTTTGCCCCAAATCTATGCTGAATTCCCTCTGCTGAGGCCCCTTCATGAATATGCACGTACCCTTAGCTTAAAACTTGCCTAATTTTGCTGTCTGGGGAGACACAGCTTTGGGAAAGATCCCTGGTGTTCTCCTTACTTGCTGCAAGTGATAAGCCATTCCTTCTTCCGATCTTTGGCTTGGTTGAATCTTTTGGCTTGATAACCCACCAAGAGGCAAACTCAGTTTTCGGGTAATAGTAAGATTAGAAATCACAAACAGAAAACAAAATGCATGGTATCAAGAATTTTCAAATTGTTTGGGAGGCCTGAGTCATCCCTAGGGTTTGCTGGAGGTTGGGGGTGGTCTAGGACCAGCAAAGACTCAAACCTGAAGCCAGTGACAAATCTTTTCCTGCTTTTGCCACATTCCATTCCCTTCCCTTTTCAAGGGCCCACTGTATTCATATTACCCCTTACTGGATGATAACTGAGTTCTGTAGCGTAAGACACTGGCTCGTGCTACAGAAGACACAGTTTTCAGTCCCTGCCTTCTAGGTGGTCCAGAGCTCCTCCTCTGTCGACGGCTCTACATTTGGAACTGTTTCGAGGCCCCCGCGGTTCATACACCCTCACTGCCTCCAACTGCTCAGTGCTCTGCCCGTGGAATGACTGATATGATGAAGGAAACTGTGTTTCAGAATTAATGGGGCAAAGCTTCACTTCATTCTTTTAATACATTTTTAATTTTGGAAATGTTTTAGATTTGTAGAAAAGTCACAAAGATAACAGAGTTTCCGTTTACCACTCACCCAATTTTCCCGAAGTAAAAACCCAACAACGGTACGTACGCATGAACTAAACCCCAGATCGAATTTGGATTTCATCAGTTTTTCCATTAACGTCCTCTTTCTGGTCAGGATGCATTTCAGTTGTCATGTCTCTTTAGTCTCCTCTCATCTGTGACAGTTTCCCAATCTGTCCTTATTTTTCATGACCTTGACAGCTGCGAGGAATACTGGTTGGGTATTTGATAGAATGTCTCTCAAACTGGGCTCGTCTGACATGTTCCTCATGACGAGACTAGGTTATAGATTCGGGGAAAGAATGTCACTGAGGTGATGTGCCTCTCTTATTCTATTATATCAGCAGTACCTGCTCTCAAAATAACTTATCACTGGTGATGTTAACCTTGATCACCTGGCCAAGGTGGTGCTTGCCAACTTTCTCCGCTGGAAAGTTGTTATTATTTTTTACCCTTTCACATACTCTGTTCTTTGAGCTGACACTCAAGGAAGAGGGCATGGCCGCTAAGCTCTCCCTCCTGGAGGGAAGAAGTATTTACATCAATTATTTGGAATTCTTCTGTAAGGAAGATTTGCCTCCTCCTCTCTCATTAATTTATTTATTAAATAAATAAATGGACTCATGTCTAGTCGAGATTTACATTGGGTTGTAACACAGTACTATGTGACTGGATAAACAACAAGGTCCTACTGTATAGCACAGGGAACCATATTCAATATCCTGATATATCCAATAATGGAAAAGAATATGAAAAATAATATATATATATATGTATAACTCAGTCAGTTTGCTGTCCAGCAGAAATTAACACAACATTGTAAGTCAACTCTACATCAGTAAAGTTAAAACAAAACCCAATACCATGTGATGATTTTGTTGCTCAAAGTTTCCAGGTTTGGCCAATGGGTGCTCTTCTAGGTTGGCTTCTGTGTCCCTCTGACTTGTCCTTTTTTTTTCCTCTTTTAACATTTTCTTACTTTCTAGCACTACAAGATTCTATAGGCTTTACTTTCCCATTCTGATCCCCAAACCAGCCATTTCTCCAAGGAGCCCTGCTTCCTTTTATTGGAAAATGGGATACTCAGTATAAGAGGGGCCTTAATAGGAGTCATGTGCCTTAACTTGAAAGTTGATCTTACTTACTGATTCCAAGTACAATGACATTGAATATAAAACTCACTTACTATATTCCATAAGTACCTACTTAGTGAAACTGAATACTAAATTGTGCAAATGCAGGTTCTGAGACAAGCCTGTTGGGGAAAAATTTTGTACTTATATAGCATGAATACTTAGAACTAAACAGTGTCTGCACACAGTAACATCTGGCTGAAGAATTCCTTTTTGTCAGATGGAATAAACTCTACCAGCCCATGTTCCAATTTTGTCATTGTGTTACCATAAAATAGAAATCTGAGCCATTTAGATTTCAAAAAATTATCATCCAATTAATGTCCGGTGTTGTAAATGTTTGAAGCAGCACACTTATTCGAATCTGGGAGTAAATCCCACGTAGGGCAAGTGTGACGCTCAGACAACACAGTATCATCCAACAAGCATCTTGAAGATACCTCCGTATTACAACTCAGATCTTAACCACATCTAACGTTACTTAAAAATGCAGTTTGCAGCAGTGGTTCACAACGCCATTGTCGGGACACGATGGGGTCAGAATTACTGGGGAAGTATTCCAGACCAGACAGCATTTAGGAGAAAGCCAAGTTCCCCGAGATTTCCATTGGACAGCTAAATTTGTGTGTCAACAAATTATGCTCCATGAATATTTTCATGTTTCCCCATGGTCAGCACTGGCACCTGGGTTAAAGGATGACAGAATAGCAAACTTCAAGACCGAGGCCTTGGTAGTGATAAAGTCTTGTGTCTCCCTGGAGCCCTGTGTTTACATTCCACGGTGCTGAGGATTGGACAGATGAGGCAGAAGGTCCTATATAAGCTCTGGGTTTCATAATTGTGGAGTTCCTCTCCTGTGATGCAAAGCCCAGATATACAGGTAGGCACATCTGGCTTGCACTGGTTTGCCCTGGAAAGAAGTGAGGCTTTGGGAAAAGCTTCTCTGTGAGCAGTCTGTCTCTGACCCAGAGGTCTGGTGTGTGTGTGTGTGTGTGTGTGTGTGTGTGTGTGTGTGTGTGTGTGTGTGTGTACACTTACATACATGCAACTATGACAGGGTGATCTGTTAGACTGACAGAAACATTTCAGACCTTTCACAATTTCAGACTCAACCCTGAGCACCAAGAGTCCAAGGAAACCAGGCTATGTTTCCATAAGCACCCACTGGTTTGGTGATACCTGTTATTTTTGGCTGTTATCTCCCTGATTTGCCTGTGCCCATAACTATGAACGTAGTTAAAATATTTTGGATATCACCCCTGATGAGAAACACCAAACATACTAAGCTCTAAGGTTTCACCTGGGAAATGTCTTTTCCTTATTGCATGCAAAGAGAAAAGAGATCAAGATTTACTTCTGCCCAGACAAGCCTCACGACAGCTTTTAGTCAAATCTGTTCTTTCAATGGGTCTTTGCTCTGGGTCTCAGCATGCAAGGGCAGTTCATGGGGCATGTGTTTATGTGAATTTTCAACTCAATTTCCTGTGTTTCGTTTTGTTTCCTGTTTCAACTAACACCATCTGAAAAGAATGATTTAATCATAACACTTTGTACTTCTTTTGCACATTTTTTCCTCCCAAGGAGTTAGAAAGACTTCACACTGAGTTCCTCAGAGATCAAGAAAGAAGTCTCTGAGGTAGTTAGACTGCAAGTATTTTCATAATTGTCCAGATGAAGAAAACGGGGCCAGAGATATGTTTGCCTATGGCCAGTATCAGAAACCAGCAATATGGGTCCATTTCCTGGATATCACAATGGAGAAAATTCAGAAGGGTTCACTGTATCATTTGAGTTAGTAAAAAGAACCATAAGAAAATAATATTTTCAAGTTACAGAAAGATTTATATTCCAACCAGCCCACTCCGCCCCCATACACAGGTTCATCTAAGCAGGAGGTAGGTTTTTAAGCCTAAATCACATATATTAAATTAATGGAAAATGAAGTGGAGTCCCGTGAGCAACTTTGTTTCACTTACCTAAAGAGACTGAACTGGATATTTGATAAATGAATGTGGGACTGGGATCTGTAGACGTGACTTGGTTGACGTCGATCAGAGAAAAAAATATCTCCCCAGTTTCTACATACCTACTACACCTGGGGAGGTCTACTCACCCTCTGGCTTGACGGCTACTTAACATCTAATTGTCATAGAGTCAACGAGAGCTTTCAGTGTAAGAGACCTTCACAGACCTATGGCATTATGTCTTGATTTTTCTTTTCAAATATAATGTGCCATTTAGTAAGTCCTCCTAGTTTCCCCTTACTTTTGATCTGCGCTATGGATCACCCCAATGTTCACCTTTCAAACACCACTTCCTTAGGTTCAAAACATGTGCTGCAAGGGAATGCTGTGAGAACCATGAAAGCACCACTTTTGCTCAAAGATTTTGAGGTTCACCAGGCTTAACCTCAAACCAACCCAGTGCCTCCAGCCTTAGTGGTGAGCGGATGAACCTATACAGCATATGCAAAATCCTATGTATGCATAGTCTAGGGGCAGGTTCAGTATTGTCATCAGATTCTCCAAAAGGGGATCAGACCCAAATTAATGACTTGTGGTCTAAGGCAATGTTTTCCAACCTTAATTTCATTATCATCCCTAAGGAGACTTTTAGACCTTTTTTCCTAATAGAACCCCCCATACGCCAAGAAATTTCAACATCAAAGATTTACCATATAGATGTTTATGTACTATAGTCATATATAAGCTTCATACATAAAAAGAGTAAAACAAAGCTTGTCCCCTACGAAGCAATTTTTGCCCACTTAGGGGTGACATCAGCGTCCACTGAAAGTACATGGTCTACAGGGTCCCAAGCAAATCCTTCGGCCTTGCCCCACTGCCTGCAGGTTCCGCTCACTCCAGCTCTAATCCTACCCAAGCTGGTAGTTTATCAGGGACACTGCCCAATATTCTGGCCTCAAAGTCACCGCCACAACCATAAACTCCAGCAATTCTATGAAGTTGATAGTAGATTCTTTCACTCACTGTTCCTCAAGGTATCTCAAGGCATTTCTATCTCAGCAGCTGATTCGTAGCATCGTCAGCTTTGGCGAGGTAGTTTTTTCCCCTTGGAACTCTCCTTTTCTTCCATGACACACTTCAGGCAAATATAAACTAGTAGCATGGCATAATTTTTAGGAGTTCATTCTTTGGAGTAGATGGTGGGTTTGCTTAGACCCCACCGTGATGAGATATATGATTTTGAGCAATGGCGATAACGATAATGTTTATGCAGTAAATAGCTATTGATTTTGCCAGGGACATTTCTCCTTCTCAGTTTTCTTTTGAGGAGCCATTCACCTCACCCCCCAGCCTATGTCCATACTGAGGTGAGCCCAATAACCTGGCTCCTGTGGAGGCGTATGACTTAGGTCTGGCCAGTGATCACATTCCATCAGGACTGGCTACCTACTTTGTGGGATGCAGTGAAAAATGAAAATGCAGGACCCCTTGTTCAAAAATTATTAAGAATTTCAAAGTGACAGCAGCAGAGGATTCAAACAAGCACGGGAGCCTTCTACGTGCAGGGCCCTGTGAGGCTGCGCAGATCACACACCCATGAAGCTGGCCCTACATCTCATACTTCCAGCCACAGTGAATGGTTCAGGAACAGACAAGCAACAGAGATGACTGTTAGACCTACACTTTGTGTGGGAGGGACTACTAGGAAAGAGAAGCACTCTTGCTACCAGTCCAAAAGCTTCTAAGAGGTGAGCCTGAGACTGACGGTGGCCAAGAGAATCTGCCTGAAAATGAAGCCAGCCCAGAGGAAAATAGACCTATAAGAGCGAGCAAGAAATGACTGAATTTTGAGAGCATAACATGTTGGAGTACTTGGATGCAGCTCTACCCCTGAAGACAAGCCAACAAAGCCTTCTTTGTTCTCAAACCAGTTGGAGTTGGAGTTTCTGTCACTTGCAACCAGAAGAGTCTTGACTAACAAAATTATCCTTCAGGGCTGTTGGGAGGATGGGCCCTGGAACAGATAAATATTAACTATTATAATCATAATGATCTTTTCTTCAAACTCCTATAACACTTTGCCACTCTTCTGCACTTGGTATTCATCACACACTGCTTTACGTTGCTAATTTATGTTGGGGATAACTAGATTTTAAGCATTTTGAGAACAGAGACTATTTTTATTTTTTTAGAAATTAAAAAAATTTTTAATTTATTTATTTTTGGCTGACTTGGGTCTTTGTTGCTGCGCGTGGGCTTTCTCTAGTTGCGGTGAGCAGGGGCTACTCTTCATTGTGGTGCGTGGGCTTCTCATTGCGGTGGCTTCTCTTGTTGTGGAGCACGGGGCTGTAGGCGCACGGGCTCAGTAGTTGTGGCTTGCGGGCTCTAGAGCGCAGGCTCAGTAGTTGTGGCGCACGGGCTTAGTTGCTCCGCGGCATGTGGGATCTTCGCGGACCAGGACTCGAACCCGTGTCCCCTGCATTGGCAGGCAGATTCTTAACCACTGCGCCACCAGGTAAGTCCCCAAAGGTTATTTAAAAATATATTTCACGGGACCTAGAATAGTACATGATTGTGTCAAAAATATCATGTGAACTGACTGCTCATTTAGCACCCTGCGAGAAAATTAAATACAGATAAATGTGTTTACGGTATATAACTTGACAGAGGCAGAAAATTCTCTGAGCTGAAATACAAGATTTTTGAAGTTTGTAATTTATTATGACTTGTAGCTAAAAAACTTTTCTAGGGATATACATCCAAGGGGAACATGGGATTCAATGGGAAAATATGTTTTAACTGACTGGCGTATTTATAAAAAATTGTTTCAATTGTGAATGATATATTGAATTTTTCAGTCTTCAACTCATTGAAAAAGAAATATTTAAAGAGATTTTTAGATATTCATACTTGCTGACTTCCTCAAGGCCCGTGAAAAGTAGGTGAGTAATATTCACAATTTCCATTTGACTGAGAAATTAATTTTAAAGCTGTTTCAAAAGATGAGGGAAGATGCAAACACTAGGGAGAACACCTACTCTCAGATGCTAAGAAGTGGCAACTATATATATACACACCAATTATTGTTCAGACACATGGCATGCCCGGTTTATAAAGATGCAACAATAATCTATTGAGACTCACTGGACATAATCAACATTTGCAGCTAACGAAACAATTTATTTAGCTCCAAATTTTTATTTTATTTTCCTGTTTTGCTAGTAGTAATTTCCAGACGGTATACCATTGCTCTTTTGCATTTTTAAAGAAATCGTGAACTATTTACTTTTTTTTCTTAGAATTGAGTCATTATGGAGTCAAATTGCTATAAAGCCTTGTCAATAACCCTCTTTTGACACAACAGTGCAAATCAACTATACTTCAAGAAAAAAAAAAAGTAAAAAATAAAAAGTACCCTCCTTTGAGGCCCCTCAGGTGACTCTGTTTCTGTTTTTTGTTTTTTTGGGGAATCCCTTCTAAATTCTCTCTTTCTGATTTCCTTTTCCCTCCATCAATTAAGGCTATTCATTTTTGCAAACCTCTGGGTTTGCAACTCTGTGGTTTTGGTATTTCTAAGAGAAATGAACTTCTGATAAGAAAACAGACATATATATTTGAATATAGGTTTTGACAAGGGGAAAAATATTAATTATGGAATCACAGACTTCTATATTCAAAGGGGAGCAGTTCCCAATTGTGTGTATACAGTCTGAAATTTTACCGTGAGAGTTAAATCGATATTTTCTTCAGTAGATTTTGAAAAAAGTATCATGAATTATTACTAAATAAATTCTGTCATTTCTTAAACTCAATAAATTTGAATGCACTCTGTAACCGCAAGGCATTTTGCAAAAGAAAACTTTTTTTTTCTCAAGTAAATATTGGATTTTTCCTGGACTGAAACAGGGAGGGCGTATTGAAAACAGAGTAGACATTTTTATTCTTCAGAGAACAAAACCTAATTTTGTAGACATCAACTTTCTCTTCCCTAAATTTACAATTTAAAATAATTGCTCAACTGTAACAGGGAAGAGCTAAATGGGACTCCATGTTCGATCTGCTTCCTTGACTTTAACCTTTGCTTTTCGTTGCTTTTGTTATTATAATCATACATAATGGCCTGCCTCAGGGAACCCTGCCCCTGAATGTTAAACCAAGTGCCTTTGTATATCCAGACCCTGTCCACCTGTGGATGGCTGCAAGAAGGAAGAAATTAACACATCCCCTCCCGGAGGCTGGCCGTTCCTGGGGATATTTGCAAAATTTATGGACTTTTTACTTTACTTCCTTATCTCCTTCCCCTCTCTGTGCTACAAAAGAAACTGGCATCCAAACCCTGATAAGATGGTTTTACAGGAAGACTTCCACATAGTGTACAATTAGGCCCTAACTAAAAAGTTCTTTCACTGCTTTCCCAAATCTCCCATTTTCTTGTTAACTTTTCCCAATTAAATAATCCTTTCTATAATAATTCTTTCCCTTCCTCCAATAGTTCTCTTTTGCTTTTGTTTTCTCAGAAGCACTACGGATTTGCTAGAAGGTATGTTTATTAATGAGCCAATTAACCAATAAAAGATTTGTCAACCTAAATGTGGCAGGGTACAGGATGTGGAGCCCAAATAACCCTTCTGTGCTTAAGAATTACCTTGGGTAGTGGATAGGCCATTTTGGGCAGTTTCAAAATTGGAAATTCTAACATTTAACTGATTCCTCCTTGTTCAAATCTGGATGTCAGTATAAAATTCAAGCATAAGACCTATAAAATAGTTACCGTGCCCTGAACTTGGCCTTTTTATTCTTGGAGGCTATTTTAATGTTTTCCTTCTATGAATAAATAAGCCATTTAGTCACTAAGGCTGCTATTTACTGAAAGACACTGCTCTTGCTCGGCCTTCTTATGTGTAAGAACAAACAGTTCCGTGCTTTGTCTCTGCTATCTCCTTTTTTTTTTTTTTTTTTTTTTTGCTTTACGCGGGCCTCTCACTGCTGTGGCCTCTCCCGCTGCAGAGCACAGGCTCCGGCCGCTCGCAGCATGTGGGATCTTCCCGGACCGGGGCACGAACCCGCGTCCCCTGCATCGGCAGGCGGACTCACAACCACTGCGCCACCAGGGAAGCCCTCTGCTATCTCCTTTTTAAAACAAAATGACTTTTGAAAAAAGTTGATATCTATTGTGCTATAACAGACATCATTTAGCAAATACAGTTTATATTTTAAAGACAGAGCACTTTTCCTGAAGATATGTCTTAAATGAAAAGCACACAATATCTGGTTTTCACTATAACCTTACAGTTGCAGAGACAGATAATATGCACTGTTAGTGTCTTGTTTACAAAACGACAACTTCAGTCATCTAGATGTCTCTAGGTCGTTCTTTTCTTGTTCCTTTTTTATCAATGACTTGTTTGGCAGGACCTCATTCTTTTTCAATTCCACATAATGTACCTTCAACTTTTTATAAGGGGAAAGCATATGACAGCTTTGCATGAGCAATCAACCTTGGAAATATCAAATGAAAGACATACAGGTTCATTACATCCCATAAAGGGCTGTACAAATGGTGGCCGTTAGTTGATGGCTTTGGGGAAGAATGTGTAAAGCTTGATGTACCGTTCATCTCTAATTGCAAGAGACTGGAATTTTGGAATCCTTCAGACTTATAATCAAATCTTGTGTTTACCATATACTAACCATATGACTTCAACTGACTTCATCTCTGAGTCCTGTTGTCTCATTCCTTAAAAATAAAAGGGGGGGGGGAGGGCGCAAATGATGCCTAACCCAGAAGATGCTGTTAAAATTAGATGAGTTCACTCTGTGTTACAGAACTGGATCTACAGAAGACTTAACTTTACTATCTTCTCCTTCCAAGTCTAGCCTGCTAAACAGGTAAAATCCCTGGCTCATGAGGTAGGCGTTAAATTTTTTTTTTTTTGATGTGGACCATTTTTAAAGTATTTATTGAATTTGTTACAATATTGCTTCTGTTTTTTATGTTTTGTTTTTTTTGGCCGTGAGGCATGTGGGATCTTAGCTCCGCGACCAGGGATTGAACCCGTACCCCTGCATTGGAAGGTGAAGTCTTAACCACTGGACCACCAAGGAAGTCCCTAGAAGCCGTTAAATTAATGAAACAAGGAGGCCATTAGATGGAAGTGGCTCTAATGAGGTAGAGGCCAATGTAGGCAAAGCAAAATCTAAGCCTGTAAAGGCCTCAAGTTTACAAAATCAAAACCTAAGGACAACCAGTCACAAACAGCCACCTAGTCTTTAAGCTCCAGCCAATGAATGATTTCCTTGCTTTGCTTTTGGATGTTCTCTATATAAGTTTTTACCCTGGCTCCTGTCTGTGGCACGCTCCTAGGAACTTCTGATCTGGCGTTGCCCGATTCGAACTGAGTTTTGCTCAGACGGACTCTTAAAAATTTTAATATGCCTCAGTCTAACTTTTAACAAAGGGGAGCAGAATATGCCACCCCAAAATATGCTTCTTTGGCATAAGGATTATTTTGAGAGACAGCAGACAAAGAAAAGCTCTCAAAGCAGAGAAGTTACTCTTTTGTAAGAGACATTTACCTTTAAAGGGAAATCTCCACTTGTAAGGTTGCCCGCCTCTCTGTACCAGGATGTGGAGGGTGACTGTAAATCACAACCTGAACCAGAAGGCTAGGACTTCAATCTGCATAACAATCTTACCCATGTTTACTGTGCTTTTCCTGGTCACCAACTGGCCTCCCTCATCCTAAACTTCTTTTTTCTTTTTTTGGTCTTTATCTTTAGATGGCATGGAAGGTGATGGCTTGGGCTACTTGGGGAGTTTTACTCAGTTTTCCTGGGTATTTCCCATGTATACAGGAGATATACATGTTACTAAACTTCCATTTTTCTCCTGTAAATCTGTCTTTTATCACAGGGGGTCTCAGCCAAGGACCTAGGAGGGTACAGGCAAAATGATATTTCCTCCCCTACGAGAGGAATGCCTCTGAATCTATCAGTTTGTCTGAAGCCACACACAATATGTTTTTCCAGTATATTTCAATTTGACTTTTAAGAAAGGAGTGATATATATTTTACTGAAGTTGTATATTCAATCTCAAAAAGTATATAATATTATAATGAAGTCTCCTGACATTCATAATACCATAAAGCCGGATTTAAACCAGAAAGTAAAAGCAGCTCTTTTGCCCCTTTCCTGTTTGCCCATTTCTGTTCCCCTCTAACCTTGAAAGAACCTAACTACAGGAAAGAAATCACTAGGCAATTTAAACTCCTGACTTACGTTCTCTTGAATGCACACCATGCCTTGCCATTTCTTTTCATAGATTAAAAGAAGTAAGAATGAAGAATTAAGCAGTTAAAGAATGATTAGGTCTCTACCCACAACAGTCCCCTTAGCAATCCTGCTGGCAGATCACGCAGGCAAGTTAACATCTGAAGAAAGCGTCAGCCAGTCTGTGCGCAGTGGAGAATGATGCAGAACCCAACCTCCTGCCTTGATGATTCACTGAGATTCTTTCCCCCTTTTTCCTTTTAAAAACTGTCCTGGCTGAGCAGAATCTTAGAAATTGGTCTCAGGACATGAGTCTACCTTCTCCCCAGATTGCCGGCTTTTCTGATTAAAGCAATTTTCCTTTCTATTGACACTTGCCTCTCGATTTATTGGCTTTTGAGTGATGAGTAGTTGAACCTGAGTTCTGTAACAGAGGGAGGAAAAAGGAGCCTTTTAGTTGTGTGGACTGATAAACACAGTAGAAAAGACCCAAAGGGCCCTAAATCCACTCTGACCTCTATGACTCACCAGTTATATGGGAGTTGAAGATGGAGGTGAAGGCTCACTGACAGGATGAGAAGATCATCTGTTCTCATCCCAAATCAAGAGTGATAAGTTACAACTTTTAAAAGAAAGAGGAAAAGTAATAAGAAGAGGGAAGAGGCTGGTGGATATTTTGGATGGAGCTCTGGCCCTGCGAGAAAACAGCCCACACTGAGACGAAGCTGAGCATCCCTGTCAGGGAGTGGGGCGGGTGTGACTCACAGCCACCCAGAGCGGGGGCCTCCTGACTTTCTTGATTGCCACCCTCAAGAACACAAGAAGAAATACATTTTCTTTTCTGACCTAGTATGCATGTATACATATATATTTATTTACAGTGAAACAAAAGCTTTCCAAAACAATACTGATACTAGAACAATGTACTCTTTTTTTTTTTCTATTTTAATCTACGTAATATTTTTTTTTTGTAATTTTTTTTTTTTTTTTTTTGCGGTACGCGGGCCTCTCACCGCCGTGGCCTCTCCCGCCGCGGAGCACAGGCTCCGGACGCGCAGGCCCAGCGGCCATGGCTCACGGACCCAGCCTCTCCGTGGCATGTGGGATCTTCGCAGACCGGGGCACGAACCCGCGTCCCCCGCATCGGCAGGCGGACTCTCAACCACTGCGCCACCAGGGAAGCCCCTAAGTCATATTTTTAAAGGCCTGTTGTGACTTAATGAATTGATTTCATGAGTCACAAACAGGTCATGGCTACCTTCTGAAAAAAATGATGACCGGGGCTTCCCTGGTGGCGCAGGGGTTGAGAATCTGCCTGCTAATGCAGGGGACATGGGTTCGAGCCCTGGTCTGGGAATATCCCACATGCCGCGGAACAACTAGGCCCGTGAGCCACAACTACTGAGCCTGCGCGTCTGGAGCTTGTGCTCCGCAACAAGAGGGGCCACAACAGTGAGAGGCCGGCGCACCGTGATGAAGAGTGGCCCCCGCTTGCCACAGCTAGAGAAAGCCCTCGCACAGAAACGAAGACAGAACACAGCAAAAATAAATTAATAAACTCCTACCCCCAATATCTTCTTTAAAAAAAAAAAAAAGGGCTTCCCTGGTGGCGCAGTGGTTGTGAGTCCGCCTGCTGATGCAGGGGACACGGGTTCGTGCCCCGGTCCGGGAGGATCCCACATGCTGCGGAGCGGCTGGGCCCCTGAGCCATGGCCACTGAGGCTGCACATCCGGAGCCTGTGCTCCGCAACGGGAGAGGCCACAACAGTGAGAGGCCCGCGTACCTCAAAAAAAAAACAAAAACAAACAAAAAAAAAAAAAAAAAAAAAAAAAAAGACCCAGACAGCCTTTGGAAATCTTCCACAGATATGGTATTTTAGCAATGATGCTAGATAATGTCTGTATATGACAAAAGTCTGTATAAAACACTATATTACACATAGATTTTCCTCTGCCATATTTTTGATATGAAAATAAACAAAATTAAAGCATAATATTAAATATACATACATGTACATATAAATAATCTTTTTCTCTTACAAGGAATGCATTCTTTATAGCGGAATTGACTCCTTGCCAAATTCTGAAATCTGCTTATATGTCTCTTAATATGTCTTTTGATTTACAAATACACAAATGTAAGCACATACTCACACTCACAATAAAGAAAGAAACCCAAAGACAACTACTTCTGTTTTTTTGCCGCCCTGAGATATAAAGTTACGAAGCAAGGCTCTGCCTTCTGTGGCTCAGATTTTCCCATATCAAACCCCTGAAGCCAGAGCTTCTGGGGTCAGGTCACTATTTCTGGAATCCCCTCAATATGTCATCATGGTAAAGAATATGCTTTAGAGACTGTTGGAAAGCTACAGTCAGAAACATTTTTCAAAGGCACTGATGTTTGTAAACGTCCTGTTAAGTGAAATAACATGGTGTGTTTGCATGTGTCCTTCTAGAATGCTGACATAGAATAGATACAGAATAGGTGTGTGGCAGCAAGACTTCAGCTTTGTAGAACTAGAATGACTTGATCTTCAATAATAATAATAAAAAGATATCTACCATAATGTTGATTTTTTTCAAAAATCGTTTTAAAAAAACAAGAAAAAAGTGTAACTATGTAGGTTTATATACTTGCTATAAGTGCATCATAAATTAGGTACTAAACTTTCTGGAAGCAAATGCTGAGGGAAATCTAGCTATGTACATAACTCACGTTGTCCATAAGATGAACTCAGACCATTTATGAGACGAGCAGCTACTCTGAACACTTAAATTACACAGAAGTTTCTCCTGAAATGCTTCTTCATGAGGAGGCTGGGCAAGATTATAGACACAACTAAGACTCCAGTTTTAATGGAGCTGGTCTTTTATACGATCTAGCAGGACCAGGGCCTGTACAGACAAATGCCAACTACAGCTTTGGAGGGTTAGGGTGCGGACCTGGGTAAGTGGCAGGGCGTTGAAGGCTAGTGTTGAGGGGAAGGGACCGGAGGAGAGGCAAAACGTGGTGTCTACACTACATGGAGTATGTTGCTGCAGTTAAAAGCAGTGGACTAGATATACCTTTGAATATAGATGGATCTCACAAAGTTAGGGTTGCACGGCACTATTTCTAGTAGCATGAGACAAGAGACAACCCAAATGTACAGCAGTATTCTCTGTAGCTGCAAAACGGAGTGAGGATTGTGCCTATAGATCTCTAGAAAGTGATCTCCAGAATATATTGTGAAGTGAAAAACATGGTGGAGCAAAGCATCCTTTGTACACTTCTATGTATTTTCATATAAACATACGAATACATATGCCCGCTTATGTTTAAAAACAATGGGAGGATAGAATAAAAAGTAGGAAAAAAAATAAAGTAAAATATGACCAATGAGTAAGAGGCTAAACAAGGTGGAGAGAACAGGGAGAAAGTTTCGTCTCTGTATACATCTTATTTTGTAGATAGCACTTTGGAACCAGGTAGACATTTTAAATAGTTATACAACAAGATTACACTTAAAAAGGAATTTTTATAAATAAAAGCATAATGAAACAAAGGAATCTGTGAATTGAGTTGGTGGCATATGTGCAAAGAAAAGAAACATTTCAAGTAGATTTAAAGCACAGAAATTTGACTAAACATTTCTAGTGTTTTCCTAGGACAGAATAAAATGAAATATGTATATATATATATACATATATTCACATAAATACATATGTATATGAGATATAGGTGTACCATATATATATCCATATATTGATATAATATAAAAGGGAATATATTAATATATTAGAATATATGTACTATATTCATATATACTTAAGCTTTCAAAGAGAGAATATAAACACATAGACGTATACAGATATATATTTGTATCAGGACGGAGATTTATATGGATCAAAAATGATTAACGTTCTATGAGATGAGGAATATTACTAAATCAATCTTCTGCACCCAAAGTCCCAAAGGAAAAGAAGTGCTGTGTATATACAGAGAACAATTGTTTTTGCTACATCATTTGCCTTAGAAAATGAATGCTCTTTAATAAATGAGTTGGAAAACTGCTTTCAAATTTGAAGCTGCTAACACGGTACTATGGGTCTTGCACTTGACATGCTATTCTGAAATATTCAATAGTACACCTCAGTGAACGCAAAATAAGTCATTCCCCTCTTTTCTGGGGAAAGATATCAGATATAACGCTCTTCTTCATTTTTTTAAATATTCATGAGACTTTTATTCTTCAGAGAAGATGCTAAAATCTTTAGGTCATTACACATCATTTCAGTCCAGGAACTTTTTTTAACACTTTGGCTTGGTTATTTCCCATACCTAACATAGAACTCTACTCTAGAACTTACTGTTTATTATTATTTACTTACTGTTTATTAATTAACAGAACTTACTGTTTATTAATTTTATAGGTTTTAATTATGGTTTGAAAAACGCATGAATCTGAAGCCTCTACTACACGCCAGCCACTGTCCAATATGTAGTTATAGCTTGTTACTTTCCTCTTAGAAAAGCATTTCTCCAAGGTCCAAAGTGCTCTATTTAAGAAAGACATAAATTAAATCTTTTGATTCTCACTAAAATTGCCCTATCACATATGTAAATATTTAAGCTATGATAACAAAAAAAATCATAGATCCTTAGGTTAGGAGATATAAACCTCACTAATTAATTTTATGTATGAGATGCAGTTGTGTCCCCTGTAAATGGACTACATCTAGAGGTGTTTTATAGTAAATAATATATCAAGGACATTACTTCTAAAATAAAGGCATGGGTTCTGTGGTTCAAAGAATTTGGAAAATGATGGGCTGAAAAGCATGAAAATGCTTTCTTCACTCAGAATATAGCATGCTAATGAGCATTGTGATTCTCAAAAACAAAAAAAAAGGCAAAAAGTAAGGCAGAGTTTTCCAAACTTGTCTTCCTTGGAATCACTTCCTTTCACAGATTTTTGCTGGACTAGTGTTCAGTAAAACATTTAGGATAATGCCGGTCTGCTGGTGCCTGGATACTGCCAACGACAGGTAATTAGATTCAGCAGCGTGATGCCCATTAAATCTTTCTGTAGCTCCGATTCAGAACTTCCATTTTCTGAACCAGATGCAGAAGTTGGCAAATTTAGAGTAAAGAATAAATCCATTTATGAAGATACACTCTGGGCTTTTGTATTAGAGACCTTGTACAAAATACACACTCATTTTAAGAATTAATCAAGAAAAGGCACATTAATATCAGCGATAGAAGATAAAGGAAAAGTATCTACAATTTGAGTAATCTAATTTTATGGGAACTTAAAAACACTTAATATTGATATAAGAAGTAGAGAATTTTTGAATGTGCATATTGTAGGAATCAGATTTGTGAAATAAATCACTATTTTTCTTCTCAAAAACTTGGAATTAGGCTGGGTTGTTAGTACTTCTGAGTTGACTCAGAGGAGGAAAGCTCTGGGGGGACCATATGCCATCCCCCCAACCCATGATGGGATCCTTTGTCGTACTGGCTAGAAGTGATGGCTTTTCTATCTAATAATCTGGGAAATCTTATGTGTGTGGACATCTTCAGAAGAAAGCTTATTTTGCTGGTGACAGCATTCTCCCAACGCTGCACAGAAGATCTCTGAGGACACAGGAGAGAACAGGAAGTTTTTCAAAGAAGTACAAGTGCTGCAAAAAAATCAACCCGGGACTCTGAAGGAACCAAAGTGTGCTTCAGAAACATTTACTCTTGTGGGAACTGTCCATGGTTCTGAGCTGTCTCCTTGAAAAATCATGATGAAGGGTCAAGTCCCCTAGCTGTCTAGGCCTTATTTACCTTTTTTTTTTTTTTTTTAAACCAGCCTTCCCCAACCCATGCCTGGCCTGACACAATTAAAGCATATACCTTCTGCCTGGCCCAAACAGACAAGACCTAAGCTTGTCTACCATGCCTTCAATTGTTGACTGCCATGCTCTAGACTAGTTGCCTAGCTAGCTCCTTACTAGTTACCAGTATATTATTTCTCATTCAAGCAGGCCACAGAGAGGTGGAGAAAAAGCTGACAGGGATGTCATGAATTAGTGACAACTTCTAATGAGAACCAACAGACAGGAGTGGGTAGAATTCTGTCTGATCACCATATTGGCATGTTGAGAATCACGTTTTCTATAGAATGAGATATAATGCCAGACTCTAGCATTTAGCAGCTGCATGACTTTGAACAAGTAAGCTTTTCTGAGCCTCAGATTTCAGAAAGTGTTAAACCACCAGGTTGCAATGATTGACTGGAGTAAGGTGTGAAAGCATAATGCAGAAAGCTGGATTTGTACACTAGAAAAAGAAGGCCCTCTTTGTAATCATTTTAAAGGTTATAAAGCCCCCTTTCCATTTAAACTCATTTTCCCCCCATCTTACAATGCCCAGATATCAATGAGATCCCTTTATCTTTAGTTACAATTTAGTAAAGCGATACCTTGCAGACACCTTGCATTTCAATAACAGTAATGTAGTAGGGCAGTATAACCCATGGGGCAAATTTTCACTTGAGGATATACACATTGAGAAGTAACTAGTGACACAACAAACAGAATTTTAAGTCTGTATTTTCCCCTATTTTAGAATTCAAAAATATATGGAAAATAAAGATGCTGAGAAATATATGAAGATCATAATTATGGGTCTTATTTTTAAGTACTCAACAGTGATTTACACCCAGAAGTCATTAAAATGGACATAATGTAGTCAGAACCTCTGATCCTAGAATCTTTCATTAAAGGTCTATTGATTTTTTGACAAATTAACCTATCCTGTGCCAACTTACTTAATTTTTAAAGTTGGCTTTTGTTATCGCAAAAACTGTACTTGATCATTGCAGAGAAGGTAGAAAATATAGATTTTTTAAAAAAATCGCTCATTTTCCTACAGCCAAATTAAAATTTGTTAGAGTATTTTCCCATTATTTTCTATGTTTAAACATTTTATATAAATTAGTGGGATCATACTTCCTAATGTCATAAATATTTTGTCATAAAATTTAAAATTCTTTATAAGAATAATTTCAATGGTTGAAAACCAGCTTGTAACAGGTCTACCACACTATTTAATGTTTACTATAAAGTTAGGTATTAAGTTTGCTTTCAGTTTTCTCTATTATTAAAAATATTCCAATAATTTAGTTTTATACATAAATCATTTTTACATTCTTGACTATACCGAGAGGATATATCCCTTGAAGTAGTACTACTGGGCCAAAGGGAATGAATTATTTTTTCTTTTAGTTGTAATGTTTTATATATTTTATTCCTATAGTATCAAAACAATAATTTTAGGCCACAAAGTTTTCAAAACGCTTGATAATCGGCTTACACTATGTAAGCGACTTGAACCATTTATTTGATTAGCACTATAAAAAAGTTTACCTGGGAAGACGGGGAGCCCAGCAGAGAGTGGCAATACACAAAGCTCAGGCATTTAGTGCTATTTCATTGAGACATTTTTGGTTGAGGCAAGTTACATCTGACATGAAGTCTTAGTGTGTTACATTTCAGAGAGCTTGCTGAACAGAGGTGAAGGGGCCAGTCAACATGGCCTCAGGTTGGAAGGTAGCAATCACTGCTTATTCTCCACACAGGGTCCCTGGGCATTCACCCTACAGACCTAAAATTTTCTGCCTGAGGGCTTTTATTTTGGAAACAGGGGCACCTTGGCCTGAGAACAGTACAAAAAGGTGTCAAAGTGTTAACGCTCCCTGGGAGTCATCCTTCAATCCATGACAAAAGCCCTGCATGCCTGCCCCTTGGTCGGATAACTGTGAGGTTTGTTCTACCCTGGCTCCAGAGGCCTCCAGTGGGAATGAGCACAGGAGTCATGTATTTGATAGTGCACCTTCAGCTAGTTCCTTTCCCTCTTTGTGTGTGTGTGTGTGTGTGTGTGTGTGTGTGTGTGTGACAGGGTAGGTCTCTTTGGAAATGTATCAATTGAGTAAACATTTGAAGAAGACAACGGAATGAGCCTCATTTATTTATTGATTTATTCTCCCGCCCATCAGCATTTGGGTGGTCCCCAAGTTTTTGCTATGGGAACACTGCTCTGAATATTTTTGTGCAATCTCCTAGTACACCTGTGCAAGAGCCTCTCACCTGTACATACCTCTTCTGCTAGATGTCAAATCCCTCGATTGTAGAGAAGCGATCCCTACAGGCTGGGGAGAAACACTCTGGTTAGGAAGGGGTCCCAAGTGTCCCTTGCCGTTGATACCTTCAGCCCCTCCAGGCTGCTGGATTCCGAGCCCCTCCAGTGCCCCAGGAAGATGCTGTTGGTCTATCTGGAGCCCTCATCACTGACATGTCTGTGTGACACTGACATGTCACAATACCTTGCCATTCTGGCTTCCACGTGTACACGTGTACACAAGCAAAGCCTCCAGGACAAAGCCTTTGATAGAGCCCTAACCTAGCTGGCTGCTGGGGGCTTATAAGCACGCGCTGTCACAGGGGTCGTGAAATTGGAGACTGGGCTGTCTGGCATCCTCTGAATGGGAGAACCTTGACTTTGCAGCAGGCACCCCAGAGTTATAGCACCAGCCCCAGCACTGGGAGCAAGACGAATCTGTTTTTCCAAATGCCAACATTTACTGAGGATTTACAATAAGATAGACATTGGACCTGACAGCTTTTTGCACACTAAAGCGGAGATCAGCCAACTTCCTGAAAAGGGCCAGATTGTAAGTATTTTAAGCTTTGCGGAACATAGGGTCACAACCACTCAACTCTGTCATCCTGGCCCCAAAGCAGCTATAGACAATAAGCACACAAACAGGTGTGGCTGTGTTCCCATAAGACCTTATTTATAGACGCTGGAATTTAAATTTCTTATCAAAATATGTGACAAAATATTCTTCTTCATTCCCTCCCAACCCTTTAAAAATGGTGAAACCATTCTTAGCTTGCACACCTACAGTAACAGATGGTGGGATGTCGTTTGTAGGCCCCTGCGCTGCAGCGATCCAGAGCACGGCTTCTGCAATCAGACGACCTGGGTTTGAATTAGTTCTGCCATTTGCAAGCTGTATGACCTTGGGCAAGCCACTTAACAGCATTGGGGAAGTATCACTATTTTGGAGGATTGTTGTGAGGGTGACTTGATCAATGAAGGATACGAAATAAACATTTAATAAATATTAAGTTTTTTAAGTTTTATTTTTGGCTGTGTTGTGTCTTCGTTGCTGCGCGAGGGCTTTCTCTAGTTGCAGTGAGAGGGGGCTACTCTTCGTTGTGCGCGGGCTTCTCATTGCAGTGGCTTCTCTTGTTGCGGAGCATGGGCTTTAGGCACGCGGGCTTCAGTAGCTGTGGTGCGTGGGCTCAGTAGTTGTGGCTCACAGGCTCTAGAGCTCAGGCTCAGTAGTTGTGGCACATAGGCTCAGTAGTTGTGGCACAAGGCTCAGTAGTGGTGGCTCACAGGCTCTAGAGCACAGGCTCAGTAGTTGTGGTTCACCGGCTTAGTTGCTCCGTGGCATGTGGGATCTTCCCGGGCTCGAACCCGTGGTCCCCTGCATTGGCAGGCAGATTCTTAACCACTGCGCCACCAGGGAAGCCCCTGTTTGGTTTTTTCTTTTTTTTTTAATTGAAGAATATGAACTGTTTTTAATCATTGGTCTTGCCATATTTACATGTAAACTCCACCACGATCGTACAAGTCAGGCACCAGTGTTTTAGTGGAGGACGTGGTCAGCAGCAGGTCAAGGTTCAGCTGGACCCAGCTCCACGGCGTTTGCTGGGGGGACCCATCTGCTACTTCTCCCCCCTGGAGTAGCAGAGTTGAAATTAATGGATCATAATATACTGTTGCATGGGAAAAACAGGGGGAAAAAAATCCCTGTATTCCCAACTGCAGCTAAATTATATGGTAACCAAATACTTTTTGTGGGCTAGCCTGGAATTTTGCCACCACTTTTAACATTATTTCTACGGCGAAGTACATTCCATATTCCACCTTCTGGCTTACAAACCAATAACTGGGAAACATTCTAGCCATAAGAACAGACTACAATAGAGCTGCCTTGTGAGCTATTGAGAGAACAGGAATAAAGACAGTTGGGAAGAAATAAAACTCTCACAATTTGGGATACAATATATTTCAGTAAATGATGACTATGATATAACTAAACTTCATTAGGAAACGATATGCCAAAATTTGGACAGCTCTTTCATTATCACTCACTTTCCCCGCACTCCTCCCCCCCCAACTCCTCCCCACTGCTCCTCCTTCCTCCCCGGCAGGGCAACTCATGCCACACAGTTTCCAAGGGAGTTAGGCCCGTTTGAATTAATCTTGGAAAATCTTGGGGGTTTATCCTCTTTGAATGTTGTTCTCTGCTACTGCCCTAGGGCACCCACCATCCAGGAAGGCTTTGATGTATCTTATACTTTGGTCCTCATGACAGGAAAACAGAAATGAGAAAAAGCACTTATTCTGCAGCTGATCCAGGGGAAATGGCTGAGTTTGAAGGAGCTGGGGAGAACACCTCTTGAATCAACAAAAGTCTGTGATTCTGTGTGCTAATACAAGAGCCTTACAACTTGTGGTGACAGGCCAGACAGGTAGGTAGAGAATTCAATCGGATCAGATTTCAATATCCAAGAACAGGTTGTGTCCTGAGAATATGAAAGAAGCAATATTTTACCAAGTTCAAAAATGTTAAAATTACACAGAAAGGGTATTTATACTTCCATAGAGGCAAAACTATGCAAATCCAGTCATGTGATGAATGATGGCGGGGTGGGGGTGGGGGCGGCGTGGTTGCAGTGTTTCTGAAGAAAGGACTAGTTATCTTGTATAATTCAACTGCAGGGAGCTGGGCTACCTGACTGCACCCTAGCAACCAGCAGCAGCTCGCCATACAGCGCTGGACAACCCATTAAAGTTCCTGAGAAGGACTTGGTGAGTTCCTGGCTGATACTGCTGCTGGTTCAAAATCTCCAGCATGCTGAGAAGGCCACCCCCAGATTTCAGGGGATAAAATGACAGTGAGTGTGAGAAAAACCACCTTGGATGTCCATTCCAAGTTTCAACACCCCAGTTAGAATCTCTGGTCAAAAGTCATCTCAGTAATTGACACTGCATTTGACTTCCTGAGTGCCTGAGCATCTTTCAACCCTGAGCGGCTTTAGAACTGAGAGCAGCAATAACTGAGAGATTGGAAACCACCATATTATCACTATTTCTTGGTTAAGGCATCTGTCTGTCTTGTAATAGTTAAGAGAATTGGGCTTGTTAAGAAGATAGTCGTGACTCCCAGCTAAAGTATACAATTGAATGACTGGTTTAGCTTTTTAATTTTAGGTTGAAATCTAAATAAATTTATATGCATATTCAAAAAATTTAAAACACACCTCTGTTTCACCATATTGATAAGTTTAGTTTATTAGCTTTGTAAGATTTATTTTGAACCCAGGAAGGTTTTGTTAATAAATTCAGATAATGCATGCATTTAAAGAGTAAATAGAATATATATATAATTAATATATAAAAAAATATATAATTGTATATGTAAAATTAAATACTTTAACTTATTGAAGATATTTAAATACTGAAGTGAATAAATTGGACCAATATTGTTTAAAGGCTACTAAAAACTGATTGCTCAAATACCCTATACTCTACTTAGAAACTCAACTCAAAAGCCAGAGGGAAATTAGTTTGCAGTTTAAACTGTAAAGCATTGAATGATAATTATTTATATAAAACAACCCCCTAAAGAGTCTTTTCTGGAAATAAAAGATGCCCTTAGAGGCAGAAAGACCTTATATCGATAAGTGAAAGGGGATAACAGTCCTACTAGGTGGCTCACCCTGGACCAGGCAATGAGCTGAATCTTCACACTTTGTGTCTCTTATCCTCACAGGTATACTCTGAGTCAGGATTCAACAACAGTTTTCTGTGAAAGGCCAGAGAGTAAATATTTTGGGCATTGTGGGCTGTATGGCCATGTTGTAACCAAAATCTGGCCATTATACAGCGAAAGCAGACACTGACAATGTGTAAACAAACGGGCATGGCTGTGTTGCAAGATAACTGTTACTGCCAAAAAGAGGCTACAGGCTGGACTGGGCCCTTGGGCCACAGTTTGCTGACTCCTGCTGTAGGTGAAGGACAATTTTACCCATCTTGCAGATGAGAAAACCAATTTCAACTTTCTATGGTCTGAATGTCTCTGTTCCGCAAATTTCATATGCTGAAATCCTAACCCCCAAGGTGATGGTATTAGGAGACAGGGCCTTTGGGAGGCAATTAGGTCAGGAAGGTATTACCCTCGTGATTGGGATTAGGGCTCTTATAAAAGAGACCCCAGAGAGCTGACACCTTCCTTCTACTATGTGAGGACACAGTGAGAAGGTGCTGTGTATGAACCAGAAAATAGGTCCTGACCAGGCACCGAATCTGCCAGTACCTTGACTGTGGACTTCCCAGTCTCCAGCTCTGTGAGATTATACATTTCGGTTGTTCCAGCCGCCAAATCTCTGGTACTTTTCATAGAAGCCCAAATGTAGTAAGACAAAGAAAAGGTAAATGATCTGGCCAAAGTCCTATAAGCATTAAGGGTGGAACAGGCACGTGAACCTTGTCCGATTCCATGATGTCATGTTGCCTTGGGGTGTCAGGTAGTTGACTTCAGTTTCCCGGTCTACAAACCAAAAGATCTCAGTTCCAATCACCTTTACTACCTCTTCCTCATACTGGAGTTTTTAAACACTTTTTTTGCCATGGACCCTTTTGACAGTCTAGCAAGGCTATGGGATCCCTTCTAAGAACAAAGTTTGTAAATACATAAAATACACAAAATTACAAAGGAAATTAATTATACTAAAATATGGCCGTCAAAAATATATTTTAAAAATGGCTGTAGCAGGCTTCTCAGTCTCAGCACTATTGAAATTTTGAACTGGAGAATTCTTTCTTGGGGGGAGGGGACTGTCCTGTGCACTGTAGGACGTTTAGCAGGTCCCCTCCCAGGTTGCAACAACCAAAAAGTGTCTCCGTATACTGTCAAATGTGCCCTGTGGGGCAAGATCTTCCCTTACAGACAACTACTGCCCTATTAATAGATGTGTTACTTCGTTAGCAGGTTCAATGAGAAGATATAGTGGAGGGTCTAAGAAGCACCCAAACTGTGAAGCAGTGGCGAGCATCATGACATTTTGATATTTACAAAAACTCTAATGTGACATCAGATATATTTGTGCTTTCTATTGGTGACCAAGTCGCAGGCACTGCAAATACTACTCTAGCCTGTTTATATTCCTGACTGAAGAAAATGCTCACTGACAGTCGGAGGTCAATGAAAGTAAAAACGGAATTCCACCCCTTGCCATCCCCAGCCCCTCGCCCCAGTGAAGGTTCATGGAGTGTGTGAATTCTGGCCACAGAGTTCTTGGAGATCCATGAACCTCATGTTGGGAACCTGTCTTCTAGTTGAGACATATAATGAAGATATGACACTAATAGGTCAGCCTGTATGTACATAATTAATTTTAACAGATGATAGAGATCATTTAATTTAATGTGCTATATTACAGCAAACGTTGACTCAGGTAGGGTAAGCGGTTTCCTCAAGGTGAGGCAGTTGCTTAGCAGAAGGCTTGGGATTGGGCTGCCTTGTTTCTAGCTAAGCCATCATCCCCCAGTGACCCACGCTGACTGCTTTTCTCATTTGTTTTTGTTACATACATTGCCGACCTTCCACACACTGCCAATTATCAGACCTGAAATTCCTACTCAAAAATTGGACTTGATCCCTGACCTGTGAGCCTTAATTGATTGTGGATGTTTGAAGACCTTAAGGAACAAGAGACTAAAGGTTAAATCTGAGGATGTAAATAAAGCATTAAGCTAAGAAACGTGAGGGGCCGCAGAAGGGTGTGGTGAGAAGGTCAGCTTTGATGGCTTCATCAGGGATCTGGAGGAAGGGAAAGATAGCAGGCTGGCCTCTCCTCACATATTACTATTGAGTTGGAGGAGTTGGAAGCATTACGGAAGGGGAAAGGTAATAAGAAGTCACCCAGGGATGCCATGAACAAGGGCAGGAGGTAAATGAAATTCTGGATTGATATAGGTGGCGGACAAGGTGACTGTGTCAACAACAGAGGTATCAGCCAAGTCACTGATATTGAATGACACCTGAAGAGCCTTGCCATTCAAAGTGTGGTCCATGGGTCAGCAGCAGCAGAATTGCCTGGAACCTCATTAGATATAGAGACTCTCAAGCCCCAGCCCAGGCCTCAACAAGAATCCACATTTTAACTAGATCTCCAGGTGGTCCGCTTTAAAGTTTGAGAAGCACTGCTTCAGAAAATCTGAAGTCCAAGAAACCTGAGAATTGCCAAGAAGTATGATTGTACCATTGATAGAAAGTTAAAGGTAAGGGTAATGTAGGATCTGAAAAGAAGTTACTTTTTGATTTGAGTTTCTGGGAACATTTTTTAAAATATTCCCATATCCCTTACTACAATTGAAGGGATGCTAAATGGCTTCAATAGCCAGACTAGTAGTTGCTTTGCACAATGTCTTAGGATAAAGCGCTGAGAAATCTAACAGGTTTCCAAAATGTTGATATGACTTGCACAAAGAGTTTTGTTCTCTAAAGAAACTATTCTTTCCTAAAATTTTAATGTTAAAGCAGGTGGAATAACAAACTGCCGACGAAAACCATCAAAGCCATGGATATCATTAAAAAAAACCCGAGTGGGGGGCTTCCCTGGTGGCACGGTGGTTGGGAGTCCGCCTGCCGTTGCAGGGGACACGGGTTCATGCCCTGGTCCGGGAGGATCCCGCATGCTACGGAGCGGCTGGGCCCGTGAGCCATGGCCGCTGAGCCTGCGCTCCGCAACGGGAGAGGCCACAACAGTGAGAGGCCCGCGTCCCGCAAAAAACAAAACAAAACAAAACAAAAAAAACCCGAGTGAATTTTCTACTTGCCTTCCTCTTTGTACTGTCACCTTAGCCATCTGAGGGTCTTATGACTTCCTTCTACCCATTCTCTCCTCTGTCCCAAACTGATTTCTATCCTGCATTCCCTTGCATGTTTAACCACACCATCTACATATCCAACCACTCATCCACCTATCCACCCACACCCACGCATCCACCCACCATCCTTCCATCCATCCATCCATCCACTCACTCGTCAATCCATTAAGGGCCAACCATCAAGTACCTGGCACCATTAAAATATTGAGATTCTAAAGGTAAATAAGACATTGTCCCTCTATTAAGAGGCTTTTATTCTCCTGAGACAGAAATTACAGAGAAATCCTTGGCTCTCCCACATCCCTCCCTCATTTCTCAGATCTTACCTGGCTCTGATAATCCTGTCAATTCTACCCCGAAAACATCTTCTGATTTTGAACTTTCCATCACCATGGCCTTCTTTTCTCTGTATCTTATTTTACCTAATTATCAACTCTCCTTGAGATATTATCTTAGCCTCTATCTAATATCTCCAGCCAATTCTCTACCTGCTTCCACAGTTCCTTTCTAAGGCATGTATCTCACCGCATTACTGCACTAATCAGAGATCTTCCAGCGGCTCTCTAATTCCCAAATGGTAAAGCCCAAGCTCTGTGGTATAGCATTCAAATTCCTTTTCCTAATATGACTCCAATTCATCTTTCTAGACTCATTTCCTCCCACAACAATTCCCCATCCCTGACCACATCTCCAACATTCTAGCCATAGCTCCTGGAATATATCACACAGCATCACATCCCTATGCTTTTCATTACGCTGTGCTTTACACTTGGAAAGCCACTCCTACTTACTTCTTAAGATTCAACTCAAATGTCACCTTTTCTGGGAATTAAGTTGGGGAAAAAGAACTTTCTCTGAGTGTCAGAGAAAGTTCCAGAGAATAAGTGACATTATGTTTATTTTTAACTGTGAGAGAAAGTGGCATTCCCATTGGGGGGTCCATCATGAACAAAGACATCCCTCTTTTCCACATTCTCATTGGGTTTTGAATCTGACTCTACTATAAGGTTTTCTATGTCAAATTAGAGTTAAAGGTTGATGTACTCATGTTCCCAAGCTCATTGTGAGCACCTTAAAGACAAGGGCCACTTATCAACACAGTTGCACTCTACTGAAAACATCATAACTGATAAATGTTTGATGAAGAAAATAATTATGAATCCAGCTTCTAAGATGGCCCCCAATGATCCCTGTCTCCTGATATTAGCTGCCTTGTGTAATCTCCCTTTGGGCAACTTGCTTGTAACTGACAGAATATGGCAATGTTGAGGAGATATCACTTTTGTGATTAGCTTGTAAAAAGTATGGTTTCCATCTTGCTAGCAGACTGTCTCTATGGACTTCTTGGATTGCCTGTTTTGATGAAGTGAGCAGCTCTGCTAGGGAGGCCCACATGGCAAGGAGCTGAGGATAGTCTCAGGCAAACGGCCAACGAGGAACCGAAACCTTCAGTCCATCAAACCTGGAAGAGCTGAATCCTGCCAATAACCACTGAATGAGCTTGGAAGTGCATCCTTCCCCAGTCTAACTTTCAAATGAGACCCCTAGCCCCACCCAACCCTTTGACTGCAGCCTTTTGAGAGATTCTGGGGCAGAGGACGTACCTTAGTCATGTTTAAATTCCTGACCCACAGAAATTGTGAGATAAGAAATGTGTGCTGTTCTAAACCGCTAAGTTTTGGGGTAATTTGTTATTGTAGCAATAGATAACTAATACAGTGAGCTGGGTGGGTTGATAAATAATAATGACTCAAGAATACTTACGAAGGGCTTCCCTGGTGGCGCAGTGATTAAGAATCCACCTGCCAGTGCAGGGGACATGGGTTCGAGCCCTGGTCCGGGAAGATCCCACATGCCACGGAGCAACTAAGCCTGTGCGCCACAACTACTGAGTCTGCACTCTAGAACCCGCGAGCCACAAGTACTGAAGCCTGTGCATCTAGAGCCTGTGCTCTGCAACAAGAGAAGCCACCGCAATGAGAAGACCGGGCACCGCAACGAAAAGTAGCCCCGCTCGCCACAATGAGAGAAAGCCCGCGTGCAGCAACGAAGACCCAACGCAGTCAAAAATAAAATAAATAAATTTGAAAAAAAAAGAAAGAATACTTACGGATGATCCTGGATGCTCGGTTAAAAAAGTGAGTATGAAAAAGAGTCTTTTTAAGGTGAGATTTAGTTAAGGACTCCTAATGCTGGATTTTTATACATAATGCATCCATGCTATAAAGAATAATCCCTTGGAACAAAGGTCAGGATACTTCAAAGAGGAATCTTCCACTTAGAAACACTTGCTATCTTTCTTCTCACCTTGGTTAAGTGTTTCTAATAGGAGGAGCCCAGTGCAGTCTGGGGCAGGTCATGGAGGCTTTGCAATCATATCAGAAGTGACAGAAGCCACCAGAAGATTTATTACTGTGAGGCAGATGAGACATCTTAGCTCTGTCTGCTACCTCCTCCTGGAGGCTCTGTCCTCTCTCTGATATCCTCCTGCACTGCTCTTAGATATAATTGCTATGATTATTTTGCCTCAACTAGATTATGTGTCTGGGACACACTAGATGTTTAGTAAACATTAGTTGAATGAATAAATAAGTAAATAGATGAACAAATTTAAGCTTCTTGAAACCAGCGCCACATTTCATATTTTTTCCTACTTCTCGAGGTACCTAACACATCATTTGGCATATGGTAATTGCCTAATAAATTCCTGTTGACTGATAGGTTGCTGGGTAACAACGAAAAGTTTTTAAATGCCACAAGTTATAACATGAGAAAACATTTCAATTTCCCCACTAAGACAAAGAGATTTATGATGCTTTAAAATTTCTTTGGAATGAAAATTTGAGAAGCCTCATCTAACACCTTAGGAAAAATCCCAACCATGGCATCTCAGCTCAGTAAGGAAGTTGACCAGTAGAACAAATAAATATAGCAAAGCACTGTGGTGATACATTCTAGACAGTTTGGAACTAATCTTTGCGTAGGTATTTCAGGTGTATTGACCCAATGAAGGTTAGGCTTTAATCTACATCTGACTGTCCTACAGGAGATAGTTAAAATGGGAGAAGGCTATTTTTCTTGAGTGGAAGAGTTCTCAGAAATGCAAAGGAAAATCAACCAACTAACTACAAACAAAAAAACACCCAGATTCCAAGGGCATGGTGTTTTTCTTGTACTTCACAAAGAAGGAAGGCAAAAAACAAACTGTAACTCAGATCTCTGATGTTGGGTAAGGGCCAGTTAATATTGCAAGCCCTAAGCACAAGGATTAACAAGGATCATTTACAGTAACAGAAGTAGTACCATTAAGATAAACATTAACAAAGGAAGAAATGAAGCTAAATACAAGGTGACATAAGTGGAAATACCTCTAGTGAGTTCTCTAGGCGAGGACTCAACCAGAGAGGTGCCACTAGCATGTCATTTTCCAGCAAGTGAAAAATCACGAACAGCTTTAATAAAGCACCATGAGGTATCCGGGACCACTGTAGTTATTCAACGGATATTAATCCCTCAAGAGATGTACCAATTATGAGTTTACAATTTAAAAGGCAAAATAATCAACTAAGGCCAGTCTTTTCTTCAGGGTTTGCTTGACTATTTCTTCCTACCTTTCCAAAATTTGATCTTGGTTATATGATAACCCATGAAGCTGACTGTATGTAGCAGATGAGGACAGACTGTAGATCAGAAAAACCATTCTTCCTTTTTTTTTTTTTTTGCGGTATGCCGGCCTCTCACTGCTGTGGCCTCTCCCGTTGCGGAGCACAGGCTCCGGACGCGCAGGCTCAGCGGCCACGGCTCACGGGCCCAGCCGCTCTGCAGCATGTGGGATCTTCCCGGACCGGGGCACGAACCCGCGTCCCCTGCATCAGCAGGCGGACTCCCAACCACTGTGCCACCAGGGAAGCCCTCTTCCATGGTTTTTGACATCTAATTCTAGGACTGAATCTCAGGAGCTGCACTAACAACCAAATGTGTTGTGAAAGATGAAGAATTTAAGAAGTGCCACCTGTGAGTAATTCTTCTTAATATGTACGCTGATGTACAAGGCAACAATATTATTTTAAAGCATAAGAAATCTTTTTGGCTCAGTAGAAAATTAGACTGCTTTCTCATATGATAACCTCTTCTGGAAATTTAAAACCTTTCTATTGTCACCCATAGATGATCTCTCTTGAAAACACAAGGTGCTTCACTGGTTACAATTTCCACAATGTTGTCAGAGGCACTTCTAAGGCTCATTTGACCACCATACGGCTGCTGCTCGCGCAGGAGGAAGATACAGAGAGTGTGTTATGAAGGTTGGCACTGGAGGGCCAGGGAAAAGGGTCCAGAGAGAGACATCTGAGGAGTGCAAGTGACATTTGGGTTACGCTCAAGTCCTTTCGAAATGGACTTCTCCGAGTCAGCAGTTTCTGCACACCTCACCTCAACAGCTAACACTGCCACTTGCCCCAAGGGGCTCTTTGTGAACCAAGAGGCAAACTTGGGATTGTATGAAGAATCATACACCAGGATAGGATCTCAGTATAGGCTCCTGTCACTCATTCTGGCTGCTCTAGATTTCAGGAGCAAACATTAAGACCGAAGGTGCTCAAAATTACAATTCAGGGCACATGACTGCTAATGTTAGATCCAGCTCTCGCTGTTGGGAGACTGACACAGACAAACTACACTTTGATGAACTGGTCGCACAGAGGGAGGTGACCCAGCAGGGTAGCCTACAGAGGGCTATATGCTTGTGGGAATTGTTATTCAGGGCTGCTTCTGCGACAAGGCACCTCAAAGGCCCCAGAACATTAAACCATCTCCTCTATAGCACTCTCAGACAGAAAAACATGCACTACAAAATGTTTCAGGAAATAAATAAGGGATGTTTTATCCAGAATATATAAAGAACTCTTACAAATTATTAAGAAGATAAATGATGCCATTTAAAAATGGGCAAAAGATCTGAATAGATATTTCTCCACACAAGATAGATACGTGGTCAATAAGCATATGGAAAGACCCTCAATATCATTAGCCATTAGGGGAGTGCAGTTAAAGACAGATAATCACAAGTATTGATGAGGGTGCGGAGAAACTGGAACACATACATTGCTGGTGGGAATGTAGAATGGAAAACAGTTGGCAACTTCTTTAGAAGTTAAACACAGAGTTACCATATGATCCAGTAATGCCACCCCTGGGTATCTACCCAGGAGAAATAAAGTCATATGTTCACACAGAAAGATTTTCACAGGAGTGTTCAAGCAGTGGAAATAACCCAAATGTCGACCATCTGATGAACTGATAAATAAAATGTGATGTGTCCATACAATGAAATGGGATTCAACCATAAAAGGAGTGAACTACTGATACATGCTACAATATAGATGAAACTTGAAAACATTATGCTAAGTAAAAGAATCCAGCTGCAAGAGACCATATATTATATGATTTCACTTAGATGATGTGTCCAGAGAAAGCAAATCCATAGAGACGGAAAGCAGATTAGTAGACACCCAGGGTTGGGGGGTGAGAACAGGAAGCGACTGCAAATGGGCACAAAATTATGCTGGCAGTGACAAAAATGTTCTAGAAAAAGATATTGGTGACAGTTACACAACTGTGAATTTACTAAAAGGCACTGAATTATACACTCAAAACAAGTGACTTTCATAGTGTGTAAGTTACACCTCAAAAAAGTAGAATAAAAACATCTTTTATAGTTGCATATATCCATGCTCATTATACTCCCTGATCTTCTTTATTTCCTCCCTGATTCACTGGCTGTCCAGGAACATGTCCAATTTCCACACATTTGTGAATTTTCCCATTTTTCTACTGCTACTGATTTCATACCAATGTGGTTGGAAAAGACATCTGATATGTTTTCAGTCTTCCCAAATTTGTCAAGACCTGTTCCACAGGCTACCACATGACCTATCCTAGAGAATGCTCCATGTGTGCCTGAGAAGAACACGCACTCTGATGCTGCTGGATGGCACACTCTGCGCGTGTCTGCTAGGTCCACGTGGCTCACGGTGTTAGTTGAGTCTGTTGTTTTCCCCAGTGATCCTGTCTGGATGATCCGATCACTGATGAAGGTGGGGCATTGTAGCTCTCTACTATCATTGAATTGCTGTCCATTTCTCCTCTCAGCTCTGTTCATTTTATGTGTCAACTTGAGTGTAAGGGATGGTCACATAGTTGGTAAAACATTATTTCTGCGTGTGTCTGTGGAGGCGTTTCCAGAAGATATAAGCATTTGAATTGGCAGACCCAGTAAAATCAATCACCTTCAACAATGAATGTGGGCAACATTCAATCCATTCAGGGTCTGAATAGAACAAACAGGAAGAGAAGGGGTGAATTTGCTCCTTCTGCTTGACAGGGAATATCCATTTCTTCTCCTGTCCTTCCTTGGACAGCCTCCATAATTCTGTGAGCCAATTCCTTGTAATAAATGTCTTCTTACATATATCTCTATATACCCTATTGGTTCTGCTTCTCTGTAGAACCCCGACTAATACACCGCCACACCTAGAACTGTGTACATTTCAAAGTGACAGGTATGAGGGATGGAAAATACACATCTGTTTCTACGCACCAGTCCCACTGATGAAATTCAACTTGAAGTCTGTTTAGAGAGCTTGCTTCCTAACTTGTTCTCCTCCTCCTTCTCTTCCTAATAACTATAATAATAATAAATAAAATAATTAACACTTAAGTACTTCCTGTTCTTAGCACTTTACATGAATAAGTCATTTAACCCTTCTTCAATTCAACAGAGTGGGTGCTACTCTTATGTTCATTTTACAGATGAGTAAAAGAAGGCACAAAAGGTTAGGCATCTTGCCCTCCATAATGTGACTGGGGAATGACACAGAAGATTCAACTCTAGGCAGTGTAGATCCAGAGCTCACACTCTTAACCACCTGGCTTTCCTGTACCTTAGTTTTTATTCTACAGGTAATAAAACCCCTCCATCATAACATTATTTGGAGGACACTTTCCTGTAAATGCACCCATATGGAACACAACAATCAAGTGTTAGAAGGGATATGGGTAATCTTAACCAAAAGAGTGTTTGAGCATCTCAAGGAGGTATCACACAACCTGAGCGCTAAAACTTAGGTTCGTATGTTTCATGAGAGAACATGAGGCCCTTGCTTAGAGTTGATTAACTTTTATCTCAGTAAACTGGTTTCCTGGTCATGAGCAGATTATAAAGTATGAATTAAAAGGGAATGAGGAAGTAAGATATTTGGGGAAGGGGCTGCTATGATTGGAAGGCAGATTTAAAGCTCGAAGTGAGCAGTTTGCCATGTGGTAGTCCTCCAATTTAGAAAACAAAAGAAAGGAAAAGAAACAAAACAACAACAAGACCCTAGACAGAAAACAAACAAACAGCAAAGGCAAAATGGACCCGCTCGGAAGGAGGACCAAAGGGAACCCTCCCTTCTGAACCTGGAGTGTGGCTCAAGAGCATAAAAGGAGGGAATCGTACATTTGGAAATCTTTCCATTAAACCAATGGCTACAATAAAATTCTAGAGTTTATAATTTTAGCCTGCCAGTATTAGAATAATTTAGTTTTGTGAAGAATTAGACAAATGAGCCCTGAATTTGATATATGCATTAGTGTCAATGCAGGTGAATCCCCCTGGTCCCTCATAGCCCTCTCTCCTAAATGGTCCTTGGACCATGTTTGGAAGTTCCACCTGGGGAACAATTATTCGAATGCACTGCCACCCCATCAGGTGTCTTATCAAAAACTACTTCAGACCCAGGCCAGTGCAAATGGCTGTGTGTGGGACCTGGTGAAAACGCCGAATGGGGGTTGAAACTTAGCTGCCTCACAGAGCTCTGAGACCCTTGAAACCCAGCACAAAGATGCCACTGGCTGGGACACAACAGCCCAAAGCGGGTACCATTTGTAATTCACATAAGAGCTGCACAGGCTATATGAGGCTCAGACGTTTTTTAAGAAGTAGGCAGATCACAAGCAAACAATGAACATATTTTAAAAGTTATCATATGCGCTAAAGGTATTTGGACTATAATTCAAAGGCTGCCAAAATACATTTGAACAAATCATTCCATTGTTGCGCATTTTAGTTATAAAACAGATCACTGCCTTCCTACAGCCCCGCGCTATTCCCATGCATTTTACTTTCTCCCAAGCCTGTTTTCTTTTCATCTTCCTCCAGAGATCCAGTCAACCCCTCCTCTCCTTGTAGGAATTTAAAAGCTTCCTTTACTTTATCCTCCCTTTGCTCCTTTATGGTTCAGTTCTATTTCCCATCCCTCTTTCCCCAGGGTCACCCTCTGACCCTGGAGATCTTCAAACCCATATTTTTAATACTTACTTCAATCATTTACATAATAGCACTCTGACCAATGACTGGAAAATAAAGCCTTTAGGAAATATGTCATCCTGGAGACAGTTCTAGTCTAATAAATATTTAACCTAGAAAAAAAGAGACAGAGCTAAAGGTGAATAAAAATAGGAAAATAATTGCTTAGCAACATGACGGAGTTTTAACCCCTCTACAAATTGTACTGCAGATGTGAAGGCATCTTTAATTTCTAATAATGGTGGAGGGAAAGAGTAATTATCTTGAATATTTAACAGTATACTGTCCTGTATGTCCCAAGTATTCTATGGCAAGCAAGGTATTATGACTACTAGGACCCACGGAAAAAGAAAAAGAGACTGCATGGCTTTCCAAATGCCTTTTTGCAAGACAGGTTGAGGATTTTGAGCCGAGGGTCATCTCATTACAGGTATTACAGAAAAGAGGAGTGAAGGTGACCCAGGTAAAGTTATGAAGAAAAATCATCACTGAGCTAAGAGAGATTATTTTGAACCAGATCTGCAAACTACAGCCTGTGGGCCAAATCCTACCAGCCTCTGTGAGCTAAGATGATTTCATGCCTTGGGGCCAAAAAACCAAAACACAAAACAGAAGCAATATTGTAACAAATTCAATAAAGACTTTAAAAAAGGTCCACATCAAAAAAAAAAAAAAAATCAACATAAGTATAATATTTTGTGATACATGAAAATTATATGGAATTCAAGTTTCAGTGTCTGCAAAGTTTTATTGGAACACAGCCATGCTCATTCATTTAAAGTCTACGGCTGCTTGGTAAGTCGCTAAACCACTCTGAGCTAATGGCATCAACCTCACAGAGTGGACGAATAAACCTCCTTTATTCACTCATTCCACACGTGTCAACTGAGCACCTACTCCATTTGGGTCCTGGGCTAGATGCTGGGAATACATCAGAGAACAAGACAGATGCTTTCCTTACTGTCATGAAATCTGCCACCCAACTGGGGACCCAGACAATAAACTAATAAATACACACACACACACACAAAATAAAAAATAAAGTCATGGGCTTCCCTGGTGGCGCAGTGGTTGAGAGTCCGCCTGCCAATGCAGGGGACACGGGTTCGTGCCTTGGTCCGGGAAGATCCCACATGCCATGGAGTGGCTGGGCCCGTGAGCCATGGCCGCTGAGCCTGCGCATCCGGAGCCTGTTCTCCGCAACGGGAGAGGCCACGGCAGTGAGAGGCCCGCGTACCGCAAAAAAAAAAAAAAAAAAAAAAAAAAGTCTATGTCTGCTTTTATGCCATGATGCCAGAGTTCAATTGTTGCAGTGGAAGCCATATGACCCATCAAGCCTGAGCTATTTCCTATATGGCCCCTTTACAAAAAAACTTTGCTGATCCCTATTCCTGTTGGGAAACCATCTCTCTCCCAAGTGGTCCAGGTAGGAATGAAAATGATTCAACTCACACTTTGGGGGTAGGCTCTGTTTGGTGTAAGCCAATCAGCACCTCCCATGACCCTTGGCCATTTTGATTGGTTCAGGTGTGGCTGTGTGGCCTCCAGTAGGTTCAGTGAGAACCCAGGGGCTGAATCTGAGAATGCTGGGACACAGCTTCTCTCTCTTCTGGATGGTGAGTGTGAGGATGGGAAGGGCTGCAGCCATGAAGAACGAAACTTGAGGAGGAAGGCAGAACAGAGGGAGCCCAGAGAGATGGAGCAGAGCTCTGATGACTCGGAGACGCTCTTTAAACCTCTTTTGAAGCTGTCCCTGGCATTCTGGGTATTTATAAAATGGTGGTAAAAAACACATATAATTTACCATCTTAACCATTTTAAAGTCTACATTTCACTAGTGTTTTGTATGCTTACATTGTTGTGAAACAAGTCTCTAGGACCTTTTAACCCTGCAAAACTAAAACTTAATACTTATTAAAAAACAACTCTCCTTTGTCCCCTCCCCCAAGACCTTGGTACCCACCATTCTACTTCCTGTATCTATGAATTTGACTACTCTGCATACCTCATATAAATAGAATCATACAGTATCTACCCTTCTGTGAGTGGCTCACTTCACATAGAGTAATTTTCTCAAGGTTCATCCACGTTGTAGCATGTCAGAGAACTACCATCCTTTTTAAGGCTGCCTAGTATTCCATTGTATTTACTTATCATATTTTGTCTATCCACCTACCTGTCAATGCACATTTGGGTTGTTTCCATCTCTTGCCTATTGTGAATACTGCTGCTATGAACATGGGTGGGCAAATAGCTCTCTGAGACTCTACTTTCAATTCTTTTGGATATATATCCAGACATGGGATTGGTGGATCATATGGTAGTTCTATGTTTACCTTTTGGAGGAACCATCATGCTGTTGTCCACAGTGGTTGTATCATTTTACAATACTGCCAGAAATGCATAAAGATTCCCTTTTCTCCACAGTCTATGAGGCCACCATTTTCTGCGAGTAGGCATCCTAATTATCTCATAGTGGTTTTGATTTGCATTTCCTTGATGATTAGTAATGTGGAACATCTTTTAATATGCTTGTTGGCCATTTGTATATCATCTTTCAAGAAATGTGTACTCAAGTCCTTTGCCCATTTAAAAAATTTAGTTATTTGATTTTTTGTTGTTGAGTTGCAGGAATTCTCTATAGAATGAGCTAGGAATTGTCACCTCCTCTTTAATTTTCTGGAAGGCTTTGAGGAGGATTAATTCTTTATATGTTTGGTAGCACTCTCCAGTAAAGCCATTTAGTCCTGGGCTTTTCACTTTGGGGAGGTTTCTCATTACTGATTCAATCTTCTTACTAGTTATTGCTCTGTTTAGATTTTCCTATTTCTTCACGATTCAGTCTTGGTAAGTTTGTATGTTTTTAGGAATTAATCTACTTCTTCTGGGTTATCCGATTGTATAATCCTTTCTGTTTGTCACATTGATTATAATATCGTCATGTCTCCTTAGGCTATGACAGTTTTACCACTAGTTTTTAGGTACATAAACCCAAAAGATATTCTTTTTATTGTTTAAGATAAATTGGTTAAGAATTTTGTTTCTTGTAACTCACAAGATTCCCAGCTGACACAGTTTTCTAGTATAGATCATTTTATATAATGAGAAAAGTGAGGCCCATAGTGTCCAAATGATTACCCAGCATCACACAGCTAGTACTAAGAGCTAGAATCCTAGCCCAAGTGGTTTTACTCTTTAATCTCCGTGCTTTATGATTCTGTGCCACCTGTTGCTGGGAAACACTGCAATCAAACTACCCCAGAAAGGTACCTTCATTATATCCTGAATTTTGGAGCTCTTATAAACAGCCACACTAAGATATGGATCATTGACAAGGCCTCGATGAACTTTATAATAAGACCAAATTTTGGTAGTGAAATTTCTATATCAATTAAGTTAAAGAGAAATAATTTTCACTCACTGACTTGTATATCAGCATCTTTCCTAACAATGTACTGAATATATAATGCTTTAGGAAAAGGTCTATTCATCTATCCAATAATGCATCCATCCACCTACTCATACATACACACATCTAAATATTTATTGAACAAACATTTATTGACCACCTGCTATTGCCCAGACAATACTCTGGGCAGTGCAAAGCAACCCCTGTTGACCTCTTTTATCTCCTGTAGTGGAACAGTCATGCGTCTCCAGCAATTTTTGGATTCAAACCAAATGGTATCAACATATTTAAGTTCATGAATCCCTTTTTATTTTTTGTGGGTTCTACGTAGAAACATAGGCTTGAATATGTGAGAAATTAAAGTTTGAATGTTGAGCTGAAAAAGAACCAGCTAAGGAGACATGAGAAGGAATCCTCAGTGAGTTTGGAACAAAGGAAGGGGGATGGTGTCATGGAAGCCAAGAGAACCGCCGAGAACAGAACAAAAATAAACTGGGGACCTTTATATGGGAGCTTTATAAAATTCCAAAAAGATAACGAGTAGAATTTCTTTAAAACATTATGGACAATTAACGTTTTGAAAGTACAATGGGGCTCTTTCTCCGTAGACCATTAGTATGAGCAAGTTGCTATGTAATTTTCACCTCCCTAATAATTATTTGTACTTGCATTCAGCATTCCATTGTGACTGGGCCTCATAATGCTGTCATTTCCTGTCCCTCCATCTTCCTCCCACGAAGGTGTTGGCTGAAGGTGGGGGGCAGGGAATCGTGATACTCACATAATAAAAGTTCTACTTTTCTCATGGATTTTAACAATGCTATTCCTAGAATGCCTTTCAGAGGTAGGTCATGAATGTCAGAGCTGTACAAGAACTCTTACTGACAATAGATACATCATAGAGCTTTCTGGCAACAACTAGGGAAAAAATGGGGCTCTGGAGTCCTTTTTTAACTCCCTGCATGACTCAGAGTGCAACCTCAGAAAAGGTTTCTTTTCTAATTTCTTACATGTATGAAATAAGTGGCAGCTCTCCATTCCACGGGAGGGTTTTGAAAATTTATTAATTATTGAAATAAAAACATGAGAATGGGGTCAAACGCATGATGCTCTAGAGAAAGGTTTGGCAAACTATTACAGCCCACGAGCCAAATCCAGCCCTCAGGCAATTTTTGTAAATAAAGCTTTATTCGAACACTACCATGTCCATTTGTTTACACATTTCCTGTGGCTTCTTTCTCAATACAGTGGCAGAACTGCATTGTGTTGATTTGCAAGAGAACCCACTCGGCCTCCAAAGCCTAAAATAATTTGCTGTTCGACCTTTTATAGAAAAGGTTTGCTGACCTGGCCCAGAGAAGTAAGGGCTGGGGGTAGGGGAGGAGGGGAAGTGTATATCTTAGGGTGACAAAAGCCATCCTTGACAGGGCATGGAGATTGCTTTCGGGGGAGCCAATAGCTAGAGGCAAACTTTCCTCTTTGCTAGACCTTTACTGAGAAAGCCACATGAGAAATGTTTTTTAAAAACCTCAAGAGGTGAGGTTGGGAGGTGAAGGCCGAAGGCTAATTAGTTTTTAACAGATGTAGCCCTCTTAGAAACATGAATGATCAAGGAAATCCTGCCATATACTCTCTTAGTCGTGTTACCGCCCTGTACTGGTCATCCACTGACACTCAAAGTGATGACACAGAAGGCAAGGGAAAGATAGAGGCACACGTAATTTCCTTTCCTTTCAGTTATTCTCATCCATCAGCAAGCCACAGGTAGGGAGATTTGGTAGAGTGTGCTCATATCAAGAAGTAAAACAGGACTTTCCTGCTGGCGCTGTGGTTAAGAATCCACCTGCCAATGCAGGGGACACGGGTTCGAGCCCTGGTCTGGGAAGATCCCACACGCCGCGGAGCAACTAAGCCCGTGTGCCACAACTACTGAAGCCTGAGCGCCCAGAGCCTGTGCTCTGCAACAAGAGAAGCCACCGCAATGAGAAGCCCACGCACCACAATGAAGAGTAGCCCCCGGCTTGTCGCAACTGGATGAAGCCTGCGTGCAGCAACGAAGACCCAACGCAGCCAAAATAAATAAAGAAATAAATTTATTTAAAAAAAAAGAAGTAAAACAAAAACTACCGAGTTAGTTTTGTGCAACATTTCTACTTTTCTTTTAAGAATGAAACACATATACATGTGTACCTTACGAAACACAATTGTGTGATTTCGGCAATTCCTCATATGAGTTACATGCTCTTATATTTGCATCTAAAACCCACGTTGCACAATATATAAATGATTGGTAACATTCATGTTAATAATTGAAAAATTTAGTTTTTCATTACTTAGAATGGCATTCAATAGCATATAAAAGACTATGACATGTTGACAGAGAGACAAGAAGAAAGGGAAAATCTTTACATTTTAGTACCTTTATGAGCACTTTTTATCCTGCTTTTTGAACAAGGGGCCTGCATTTTCATTCTGGAATGGGTACCAAAAATTCAGTAGCTGGCCCTGCATATTTAGCCATATCCTTTAATATCCAACAGATTTGAGAGTCTCTCCCGGCCTTCCACATTGGAACTGCTATCACCAAACCTGTGTTCCGGCAACGACTGAGTGGCGCACCCTGTGACACAGCTATGGGACACGGCTACTCTTGACTCGTGCTCATCTGAGCGTCCACTGCCACAAAAAGGACCACCATCCCTCATCCTTGCAATTGAAGAGACTCTTCCCTAGAAAGTGGCTATTGATAGCAAGGTTTTACTCAAGCTTTGCAAGGAAGTAGAGGACAGGGCTTGGGAGGGAACTGCTGTCTCCTACCCTCTGGTGGAGCACAGTAAGGCACTCTGTCACCAGCCTTCTGCCACTCCTCTTAGGTAGCAGCGCAGACAGTAATGAAAGGACACCTGCCGCAAAGGTGATGCCTTTTCCTCTTCAGTTCAGCCCATTTACTTGGCAGTAATACCCACAGGCCCCACTTGGCATTTGGGACAGGCCAGAATTTCCTGCCTGTGTCCCAGCCTTAGGTGATCATATCAAAATTGCTCTCTGCAAGGGCTGGCTCAATCCAGAAAGAAGACATGCAAAGGCCACTCAAAGGAACCAAGGGGTGGTAGGCAGCCCCAAGCTAGTATTTTAATTACAGGCTGTGATGGAAACCTGGTCATCCAGGTGCTTCTCATTTTCACAGGCTGGCTGTTCCTGTGATTCCAAATGGACTCTGTGACCCACCTCATGTACATCCCCAGGGGCTACATAAAAGCTCAGGAGAAGACAGAACCCACCCCGTCCAGCAGCTAACCTGCTGTCTATAGCTCCGCCTGAATGTGCATGTCCCATATCTGCTGGAATCAAGTGGCCCAAGGAACTTCAGATAATTACAATCCCTTCAGATACCTTGGCCTGCTGGACAAATATGCCAAGTGTATTAGGGAGTTGTCCTAGAATGATGGCCAGATTAAGTCCACCAGCAAAGTTTCAAAAACAAATGTGCAGGGAAAATGAAACCACCACCAATAAGGGAGAAGTCTGCTGAGCACAGTTCGGTGTGCCATGTGCTAAGTTAGAGCTGGGAGGGAGGGGTCATTTCAGAGCTTTCCTGTTAAAAGCCCTTCCATCAGCTCTGCAAACTTCCCTTCCAGCTGGGAGCAGTGATTATTAACTCAGCGGAGAGGTGCTTTGTCAGATTTGAAAGAAAACAAATCTGCTTCAATGAAGGGAATAAACAGCCCCTAATGTTCAGCCTGGGAAGCTTCTGCGTTGACATGACATAATTACCTTTCATTTCATGTAATGATACTATCACATTTACTTTGTTCCTCCAATTCCAAAATTATAATATACCTCCCTCCCTTGACTGGGTGCTTGGGATCCTAAGGAGCTCATTTACCTAAATGGCATTTGCTCTTGCAATGAGGCAATTATTTGCATTTTATGCAAAATTCACTGTGTGCACTTGGAAGTGAAACATTTTATCTAAGAATTCTTCATCAAAAACACAGAAAATGAGGCAGACTGCCTCTTCTCTAATATAAGGCTAGTTCTTAACTCTTTGGATATTTAAAACCACACAAAATAACAAAGCAACCCACCTCAAATAGATCTCTCCTATTGCCTTTATTGTCACAACTGTTGATTTCTACAACGATGCTCTGCGTTTTATTACCAGAAACAAAGGGTCACAATTTGAGTAACCTCTCAGATTCGTTTGTCCTTTGTTGAATGTGAGTTAAAAATGTAAGCTTGATAAAGCAGGAAACTGACATCTGCTTCAAATATGAAATTAACCCAGGGGTTGGGTGGTACAACCACAATACCCACATCCAACTTTATAACTTAACTCTTCTTGACTTTTTTTTTTAATTTTTACAGAAGGAAAAGCTCAAGGGCACTCATCACAGAATAACTGATTACTGGACTCATCCACAGAATAACAGTAAGACTCTCTTATGAAATCTTGGGGTAAAAATCAAGAAAAAAGTAGCAAAGACTAGGCCCTAGAACTACCAAACAATATTTGAAAATAATCAATTACTTCTTTCCTCTTTGGGACATTTCAGTTGGACTAGATAAAGCCTGGAGGGAATACTTAGAGGCTCACACTTTAGGATGATGTAAGGTTTTGTCATTTGTAATTTTCATGATGACAGAATCCTATCACGTTGACTTAACTGTCTTCTGGTTAATAAAAAGGCACATACAGTGCTTGTATTTCTTCAGATTATTCTTTTCTGGAGATAGATGAGCCAAAAACACATTTCACATTGGCCACTGAACTGATGGGCAGATAGCAATGGCTAAACATCTCCCAAAACAAAGTGGAAGTTTCCACACCTCATTACTAATCCCCAATATTCAGGTTTCAGAACTGAACTCTTCTGCATTAAGAAGATAGTGACTTGGTTCAACTACCCCCCGTGGGAACTGATGGTAGAATAAGAGAACAGTGTGTCTTGTCCAATACGCTCGCAGGACTACATTTGTGGACTTACAGGGTGAAAGTAGCCAGAAAACCAGCAGGCCAAAAAAGACAAAAACCAAAAAAGCCTCTTCATTTTCGAGCTTGACAAACGAGGACATGTGGTTGGGAAATGACCCTCCAGCCTCTGCTCCCACTATCCACCCCCATCCCTTTCCCCAGACTCCAACGTGGCTCATCTTAATCATGTATTTTGCCAGCTAGTGTTTTGATGTTTATTTTGCTCACGTTTAAATTTTTCTTCAATCTACAAAAACCGAATTTCCAGATTTACGAAGCACATTATTTTTGCATTAACTCTACCCACCTCCACAGTTAAGTAAGCATGTATTACTCCACTGAACTCAAAAATGGAAAATAAGGAACTCACGGCGCTCCCTATTCTCTGACTACGAAACATACTATGTGTCTATAAAGAGCTTAAAAAAGACATCGCTTGGTTGAGAATAATGGTTAGTAGTGGTAGTGTGCGGCCCGTGGCAACGACCTGCATCCTCACACCCACTCCCAAAGGATAGGATTGTTTCCTCCTTGGGGCCTTCCCCTGTATCTACAGCATATTGTATTATTTCATATATCACTTCCACCACACTCTAAGATCCTGCAAGGTAAGACTGTATCTTGCTCATTTTGGTAACTTCATCACTTAGCAGTGCTCAGTAAATGTTGGGGGAAACACACGTTAGGTGTAACCAAGGAGTGCTTTTGCGCATGACCAGACAACCAGGCTGCCCAGGCCATTTCTAAGGATGCGGAGGAGGGGAGGGGATGGCAGACACAGGTGGAGATGAGCAGAGCTGAGCATACATTGATTGGGCTGGGGAATTCTAGGGGTGGTGATCAAAGCTTACTACGGATTAAGCTCCGTAACAGAGCCAAAAGAACCGAGGCCTTTGAGTCTGACGGTGTGGTGCAAACACGGGTCTGACTACCCATAAGGACATGGAGATACCAGCCTCTGTGAACCTCAGCTTCTTCTTCAAGAAGGAGATTCCTCTATGTGCTTTAACTACCTCACAGGACAGTTGTCAAGATTAAATGCAAGCTTACGTCTTGCAAGAATTTTCTAAACGTTGGTAGCGTGATATATAGAGTTACCTTATGTTATCTAAATCAGAACACTCTGAGAGCAAAGGGAGGTGCCATCAGTAATTATGTGAGAACAACACCCATAAACCAGGACCCTCCTGGGCAAAGCTGGTTGTACGGTCACTGGTCTGTCCATCCATCTCTATCTATATTCTATATCCATTGATATCTATATCTACAACTCTGTATATTTATAGCCATCTATATCTGTATCAATATCTCTGTAATTATACTCCATAACTTTATCTACATCTGTATCTCTTCTCATATCTACAACTATATCTATATCCACCTCCATCTATTATTTATCGATGCTATTATTATAAGAACCATCTCAGAGTACCTCACTTTCTCTTAAGTTCTCTGGCCGTCCATTGCTCCCTCTATTAGCCATTTCTCACCAGGACACTCTCTTTCCCGAGACTCTTCTCTTGGTAGTTTCTCTCTTCCCATCTGCTTCTCTCCCTTCCCTTCTTCTGCTCTCTTAACTGGTAATAATAAGGACCAAGAAATTTTTATTTTGTATCTGTCATGTTTCTTACACAATGTTCTTTGCTCCTCAAAAAACTGTAATTTGTATTTCTCTAAGAATACCAACAAAACCTGTCCTTTCTTAATGGAGAATCCAGTGTATTTGAACGAGCAGTAGTTTGCGACTTGGTACACGTGTGTAAACTTTGGGAAAGCCTTCTGATTAGTCTGAGATTCAGTTTTAGCATCTAGAAAATGGGGTAATTATTCCGCATTAATGCAAAAAAAGTGCTTCAGAGCAGCCGCAGTAGCTGTTCATTAGAATCAGCTGAGGAGTTTCTGAAACTCTATTCCTAGGCTCTATCCCAGATCCAGTGCTATGGACTGAATGTTTGTGTTCCCCCAAATTCTTACGTTAAAACCCTAATCCCCAATGTGATGGTATTAGGAGATGGGGCCTTTTGGGAGGTAATTAGGTCATGAGAGTGGAGCCCTCATAACGAGATTAGTATTTTTATAAGAAGAGACATAGAGAGGTGATTTCTCTTTCTCCTATCCTCTCTTTATGTGAGGATAAAGCAAGAAGGCAGCTCTCTCCAAGCCAGGAAGAGGGCCCTCACCAAGAAGCCGAGCACGCTAGCACCGTGATCTTGGACTTCACATCCTCCAGATCTGTGAGAAATAAATTTCTGTGTTTAAGCCACCAGTCTCTGGTATTTTATTATAGCAGCCCAAATGGACTGAGACACCCAGGCATCACGATATTTTACTGCTCCTTGGGCTACTCCAATGTGTAGCCAAGGTTGAGAATCACTAGTCTGCAGACTATACAAAATCATACAAATGTACATTATCATGTGTATAATGGCATTTAAAAATTTTTTAACCCTATGGATTAGTAACTCAATAGAAGACAGATTATCCAGCCCTACTCTAAATAACTGAGGATAGGAGAGGAAAGATGAAATTTGAACACACTTTGAACTACCCTGGGTCATATTCTGAAAGATTCATAACAATAGAATTATCTCATTATCAACTCTGACACTCTAACTTTGAATAGGTGGACCCTGGTTCCTCCCATAGCTTTGTCCATCACTTAAAAGTAGCTGTACCTCCATCAGAAAGAATTGTCTGATGTGTGTTATCATTTAGATCTTAAGACAAGATAAAAAAAGAAGACATCTCTTTCAAAGAGAAAATGTAAAAGAGTGGGAAATTAAATGCAAAGGTGCTAATTACCAACCACAGATTAGCTTCCAAATTGTTCTTTTAACTTCTACAACTAATGAGTAGAGATATACTCCATACCGCAAACCAGGCTCCCTGGAAACTTTGGTAATTAGAGTATCTCTTTGTAACGGACATCGCTCAATAGGTAAGAGAAAAAATCAGAATGATTCTCATTATTTATAAAACTCATTAGTGACAAAGAAACAACAAGCACTTGTACCAGAAGTACCATTCTTGACATCTTAAAACAGTGTCTCTGACAGGACTGCGGAAATTTACTTTTCAAGTAAAAAAGCTCCACGGATTTAAAAAAGTGACACCAGTGACTTTGGTTTTAAAACTTGCTGTTTAGTAATCAGTGCAGGTTTCTCTATGAAGTTGCTGATCTGCTCTTTCATGTTGCAACAGCTGGCATCCGGCCAGTGTAAATGTTAAATTGACACTTGGGCTGGCCCCTAAAAATGTCAATGACATTGATGGAAATGCATACCTGTAGAGCTAGCTGGGGATCCCAGAATCTCTAAACAATAGGGCCATAGTTTGGGTTTTTGGCTATTGATCAAATGGCTTGGAATACACAGGAACCTCAATCCAACCAGGGACAAGGAAAAATCCATCTTAATCAGAGAAGACTGAGCTGTACCTTCCTAACTTCATAATCCATGTCTTTTAAAACTACATTTCTTTGGCAGAAATTTTTATTGTTTTGAGTTAAAGCATCTAGGCCACCTCAACTGTGCCAATTACGTAAATTCATAACCATGTTACAAAATAGATGGCACAATATAATATCAAATAATATCATCTTTCTACCATTATGAGGGACTTAGGCAAACTATTAAAATGAATGAATCAGGGCTTCCTTGGTGGCGCAGTGGTTAAGAATCTGCCTGCCAATGCAAGGGACACGGGTTCGAGCCCTGGCCCGGGAAGATCCCACATGCCGTGGAGCAACTAAGCCCGTGCCCCACAACTACTGAGCCTGTTCTCTAGAGCCCGCAAGCCACAACTACTGAGCCCACGTGCCACAACTACTGAAGCCTGCACGCCTAGAGCCCGTACTCTGCAACAAGAGAAGCCACCACAATGAGAAGCCCACGCACCGCAGTGAAGAGTAGCCCCCGCTCACCGCAACTAGAGAAAGCCCGCACACAGCAACGAAGACCCAATGCAGCCAAAAATAAATTAATTAATTAAAAATAACAACAATAAAGTAAAATTAACGAATCAGAATCTAGGATGTAAACAAACGGTTGGCCTTTCTCCATGTCTTTGAGCTTTCTGAGAGATTCTATCCCCACTGCCAAGATTTCCACCATAATTTCTCTATGAGCACATCCTCAGGAAAGCCTTGAAGAGCCAGAGGGTCACTTCACACAGGCTCCCTGGAGTGGATCAGATTCAAGGTCAACTTTAATCTTTCCAGGATGGACCCAGGAAACAAGCCCCTCAGCCACCAACTGTACTCTTAAGAGAGGTCCTCTCCCCTCTGCAAATCCAGGAAGGGGAGAGATCTGGGCTGCAGAGACTAGGAAAGAAACCACTGACAACACTCACGTGAGTTTTTCCCTAGCTACTTTCCAACAGTCCTAATTTAGAGGTGCTGGGCTGTCTGAAAGACCAAATACTCAAAAATCAATCTTGGCAGATATTTCTATTTTTATAAAAATGATCCCCTACATCACATAGATCCTATATTTGCTTATCAGTCCATAGTCAGCCTGGTTGGAATACAGAATCAAGCCTGTGGTATTGAAAGATTTTTCCCCCCGTGGCCTCCAACCTCTGCTCACTTGTATCAGGGTAGGCCAACCATGCTTCCTGATTTCAAATCTGTTTCACTAACTTCTCATAATTAAGAATATTTCACTTTGGAGAAGCAAACAGTGTGAACTCTTGCTGCTTTGAGAGGTGCAATATAAGCCCTTTTTTCATACAACTGCAGAAACCCAGACACCGCAGCCTCTGTGACAAACAGCTTGGTCATTCTCGGAAAAAGTAAACATCAAAGTACCGTATGACCCAGCAATTCCACTGCCAGGTATATACCCAAAAGAATTAAAAGCAGGGATGCAAACAGATACTTGTATACCAACGTTCACAGCAGCATTATTCACAAGAGCAAAAAGGTGGAAACAACTCAAATGTCCCCTGACAGATAAATGGATAAAAAAAAGTAATCTATCCACACAACGAAATATTATTCAGCCTTAAAAGGAATGAAATTCATGGATGTTCTACAACATGGATGAACCTTGAGGACATTATGCTAAGTAAAACAAGCCAGATAAAAAAGTACAAATACTGTATGATTTCACTTATATGAGGTACCAGGTGCTGGAGGGAGGGGGAGTGGGAAACTCTTGTTTAATAGAGACAGAGTTTCTGTCGCATAAGATGAAAAAGGTCTGGAAGATGAAAGTGGTGAGAGTTACAAAACATTGTGAACGTAGTTAATGTCACTGAATTGTACACCTAAAGGCAGTTAAGATGGTATATAAAATTTACCATTATGTTACATACAATAGAACCATTATATATATAACATAAATAACATAACCGTTATGTAATATATATTTTACCACAATTTTAAAAAAAAGAGCACCACAAAAAATCCAAAACCTTAACCAATGTTAGTGGGACCAATTTATAGTACAACCTGTAATGCACATAATCCTTTCAGCTGATTCTTCTAGTTGCAGATGAGCCAGTAACATTCCTGTCTTAACCATTTCTACAAGGCTTTCCAAATGACCCTCCTCCATGTCAAACTTTAGTTACTAGCCTCGGACAATCAGTACAACTGGTCCAGGATTCAATAACATACATGTTTGCTCTGGCCCAGGAGTACCTGATACCCTGGGAATTCTGAGCCTAAAATGGCGCATGTCCAAGAACAAAGCAACCTCATGTCACAAGATATGGAAGGCCCAGGGGATCACCTGCTTGAGTCATGGCCTCCAAGTGCCTAGGAGTCCTCAGTTTAAGTATGCTAATTCTCCTGAGCTAAGGGTCCAAACAGAGACATCCCCAAAGCCAAAGATTAAACTATTTATGCCGTGTGTTCAACCTACTTGATGAAGCAGTCTCGTCCATCCCGGTTTGCCGTCATCTCCCATCCATAGGGCGGCACCTGGTTCAAGCCCCAGGTTCCCGAGGGAGGTGGCCAGCCTGAAGACTTTGTCCTGTGGCTGGAAAAAAGAAAAGCAAGGCATCATTACACCTGACTCCGGAACACTTCTTCTGAGACAAACCCCAGAAGGGGCACAGGACTTGCTCGTCTCCGTTACAGGCTGTGTCCTCAGCTGACAAAATGAACGATTAGAATGTTTTTGTGTCAGGTAGCATGCTCAGTATCTTTCTTTATAGTATCCTGCAAGCTGTTCCCAGCTGCCCTGTGAGCTAAGTATACTCATCTCGTTTTACAGATGAGGAGATGATGAATGGCTCACAAAGCTTAGGTAACTTTCCTGAGGACACAGACGCCAAATCTGAACAAACGTTTAGCACACTTTCCATGACACTAGGCATTCCTGGGACCAGACATTAAGACGGTTTGGCATATAAACAGATATCACACCACAATACAAATGCACAAATGAAAATAGATTCCTGTTTTTATGGATCTTAAACAAATAACCCCAAGCCTCAGTTTTCTGGACTCCTGTGACCAAAATACAAAATTTCCACTCATATTAACCATACTCCAGTCAAGGTGACTGGTCATAAAACCTTAGACAAACTCTCCATTTATGCGGCAATGAAAATCCACACATTAACTTTTACAGTTTCTAGTCCACACCTGAAATGTGACTCGCCAGCAACATGAAAGGGTAGGTTAAGGAGAATTTTCTAGAAGCCTTTCCAAGAACAAGAGGAAAAAGGGAGTGACTTCACGTGACAAGCAGCTGTGATGGGCAGCGTTGCACAGTGACAATGCCCATCCAGAGGCCTAAGCCCAGTTTCTGGAACACTGCTGAATCCTGGCCGCTGCTCTGCGGCCTGGGACCTGCAGAAATTGCAGTGTTCTCTCATGAGCACCAAAGACTCCTTCAAAGCTCAACCGTGGGGGGAAATACATGCTGCCATTTTAGGCTCAAGCAACATCCGCCGTCATTTGTCCTTTGGCTCCAGGTGAAGTTCCCCACTCTGGATGGCCTGTTAGATGTTCTAGGCGGTTCCAAATTGCAGACAGGAACCAAAGTGTATATGTGTGTGTTCGGGAGGCAGTGAGGACACTTCCAGGGCCTCACAGTCAGCATCTCAATAGTGAACCTGGGAGCCCTTAGAAAGAGGCCCCCCCACCCCGCACCAGGCATAACATGCACAGCTTGTACAACTGTCCATGGCAGCCCTCCTGCAGCAAACATCGAAATCAGGGGTGTCAACCTGTCTGTGAGGAGGGGAGGCTTTGAACTTCCCAGGATGCAGGGCATCCCACCCCCGACCTCCACCCTCACCCAACTCACACAGCTGACCATGAACCGATGCTTCTCCTCAAAGGAAACCAGCCCCACTTCCCGTAAGTTTTCTGGAGAGGAACTAGTTTGCAGAATTTTAATGACCTTCGTTGCCTTTCTTTAACTTCCTTTCGGTTTTCCCACATCCTTCAGAAAGCGTGGGGAGCAAAAGAGTTCACAAATTTAACACAGGTCCCGCCAACTTAGAGGCCCACCACAGGGCTAATTCCCACCCGTGGACCATTACACGAACAGACATGCCAAGTTTTTGTTCCTCTTCTCTACACCCAAGCCAGCAGTGGCAGTCTCCCCTGGTGGTGTTTGAAGAGCGAGCTGCTTGCCTGCAGCGAGAGCCCATGGCTTGGTCCCCCTGAGGTTCTACCAAAAGCCCGCCAATTTCTCCACAGCACCAGAGGACGCATTCGGACCAAGCCCTTCGAGGTATGAACACAGTGTATACTGTTGTTAAAACGTTTTGCAAAAGCAAAAGCAAAGCTACAGTAAGAGATGATGCACAGAACATTCCTGTAAGTGAAAGGAGGCCTATATAGAGAATGCAACAATTTATTCCGGATAACTAAATTACGTCCAGAATCAGAATGTTCATCTTTCCCAGAGGGGGCGAACTTACTAAAAACAAATATAACTGTCTTTTCTTTTCTCTTTTCTTTCCTTTCATTCTCTTTTTTCCCCCTGAAGTCTAAATCACTAAAAGAAAGATGCTGGCTTCCTAATATAATTTACATGTAAAATACAGGGTTATAATAATGAGCAAAAGGGAGCCTGAATTTTATTATAAACTACATTCTGTCCCGTAAGGTGTGTTCAGGAAATAGTAAAAAAAAAAAAAAACAACAGTTCAGCAAGATGTTTTCAAATAAAGCCTTTTGTCATAAAACACCAAATACAGTGCTAATACTGGAAAAAACACTCACTGAGTTAATTCGGGGCAAGGGACATCAACTGATATAAAACAAATCACTGAATAATCAGAATCAGACACGACTACATGTTTACCTGTTAATATGTTGACATAAAATACATGGGTCGGAATGACATTCACAGAACTTAGCAAATTAAAATTAAAAGCAAATTAAAGTGCCAGTAGGAAAAAAAAAAACCAAAAAACCTCTTTTCTAAGTATCTAAGCATACATCCTCAAATCAACGACGAAGGTCAAAATTAAGGAGGAGTTTGGCTCCTATGTCTGTGTGGTGTGGTTACTGGGAAGTTCACCCCAATATACAACCTTGGAAGCAGGCAGTTGCTCTCCACTGGGAAGATGCTCCGGGGACCTCCTTTCCTGGCTCCCATCTCTGTGGCTGCACCAAACTGTCTACCACTCCCAACTGCCCCCCACCCCAGTGCAACGGAAAGACAGGTTTTTTTCTACCAGGAGTGCAAAGACCTGGCCCCTGGAGAGCAGCGGCAGGGCCAGTGCACATAAATGTAGAGTCTTCTGGGCCTTTTGCTTTAGAGCCGCCTCAGATGCAGAGGTTATCCTCAGGATGGACCAGGTGCTGCTATGAAAATACAGTCCTGTGCAGAACTCCTCACTTCTGGCTGTAACACTGACCCGGTGTCCCAGTGTGAGATGCATGCCCTTTATTTCCCCCCATTTCAGAAAAGGTCCACTCTGAGTTCCTGGGCATCCTTCCCAGGGGCTGAGGCCTCTTCAAATTTCTCCTCTTTGAATGAGGTCTTACTTTTCTTGTCCAAAAACCTATTAGCCTCAAAGGTTCTCTTGACTCCCTCTGTGGAGGCTAAAGACTGTCCTGTAAATAGGAACCCTGCAGCTCTGCTCAGCCGCCGGCATGCAGGTTGGCCCCGTGGAGATTATTTGAAAGGACCCCTCTAGCCTAGGGTTTGCCAGATTTAGCAACTACAAACACGGGACACCCAGTTAAATGTGAATTTCACACAAATATCAATTTTTTAGCATCAGTGTATCTCATATAATATCGAGGAATACGTACACTGAACAAATTATTCATCATTTATCTTAAATTCAAATTTAACGGGGTATCCTGTATTTTATCTACAAACCCTACTCCAGCCCCTCAAATAAACGAGCACCCAGATTCTCTGGGAGTATCAAAGAGGCTAAAATATCATAGCCTAGAGTCTTTCTGATTTGTCTTTACCTTAGTAGCAGGACTGAATACTGCTACCAATGAGTCTAAAATGTGAAAAGAAGCACCCTCAGCTACTTGACTAGATTCAAAACAGACAACAACCTCCTAATATGCGTCTGGGGGTGCATGAGGATTACAAGTGGTCAAAAGCCAGCATTTTCTGTATTTCCCAAATTGAGCTGACAAGAACCCATCTTGCAGTTTTTGTTAACGATTACCAGGCTCTAGAAATTATGATTCAGCAGGTCTGAATTACAACCAGGAATCCATGAGTGAGTGTGTGCGTTTGTGTGAGTGTGTGCGTGTGTGTGTTGAAACAAGTAATCCCGATGACTCTTACCTTAAAGTAGGGTTGCTAAATTCAGCAAAAAGCAAAACAAAATATAGAATGCACACTTAAATTGAATTTCAAATACTTTTTAGTATAAGTACATCCCATGCAACATTTGGGACATAGTTATACTAAAAAATAATTATTTGCTATTTATCAAAAATTCAAATTGAACCAGGCATCCTATATTTTACCTGGCAAGCATGAGGTTTGGGAAATACTAGTCCTTGCTACTCCAAGTTTGGGCTGAAGTCCAGCGGCACGGGTTTCTCCTGGGTGTCTGTGTGAAATGTAAAATCTGCATTCAGTAAACAGCCCTAGGTGATTCATATACCCACTAAAGTTTGCTAAGTGCTGCCTAAATCAGCAAAGCCTGTGAAGCCTCACCACACACTGGAACCACATGGGGGAACTTGTAAATGACAGATGCCTGGGACCAAGGCCACGCCATTCGAGTCAGAATATGTGCGGATGAGGCCAGGCCTCAGGGATTTATAGCCCGACACGGCTGCTACTGCCCAGTCATTCTACCATTGCTTTTAGCTCACAAGACGTAGGAGAGGCAGCCTGTGGCGGTCAAGAGCACGCAAGCTGGAGCAGGAGGTTTGCCAGGTGTGGTCTGTGGACCAGTGGCGGCATCACCCATGAACTTGTTAGAAATGCAAATTCTTGGGCCCCATCCAAGACCTACTAAACCCGAAATTCTGGGGATGCGGCTGACTCAGCAATCTGGGTTTAACCAGCCTCCAGGCTACGCCGGCGCCCACTTGAGTTTGAGAACCACCGAGTTACAATCAGACTCTCTTCAATTCAGGCATTTATTTTTCATAATCTCGAGTGCGTTACTCAACCTCTCTAAACCCTTCAGTCCAGCTCTTCCTCTGTAAAATGGTGGTAATAGGACCGCATCTTGGGGTGGCAAAATGCATTTTGTAAAGATTTCAGTATGCTGCCCGCCACATAGTATTATAGTATGTGCTATAAATTCTCTGCTAAGTAAATCTCTACCTAACCCTCAAGAGAATATAAGACTTGGGGTGGTTACACAAGTATAAATGGCTTCATCCATTCTCAAAACAGCAGAAGGGTGAAAGGCTCAGTCATCTACTTTTTTCCAGTCTGGCAAGAGCAGGGTAGGAAGGGGCTGAAGCAAACAGTTACACCTTCCTATACGTTAAGAAGTGGATGAGTTCAGCAGAAGTAGAAGAAAATATCAGAAATTCGTTTTGTTTTTTAACCAGGAATCATGCGTGTGTGTGGATCCATGGTGCCGAGGGTCAATTTCCACTTGTCTCAGGCCAGGGTTTGAGATTCCTTGCAACTCTCATGTTCTGTGACTTCAACCTGAGATCATGGCTGTGTGAACCACTTTCAAACGCTTAGCTCAGCCTTAAAAATAGCGACCTACATTGGCAGGGCTATTTAAGTCATTCCGGAGACTCCCAACAACTGACTGAACTGGTTTGCAACTTTGTGTTATGTTTGCAAGAGACTGAAACTGTCCTGGACAACAAAGGTCTTTATATTTCATAAGAAGTGAGAGCAGCTATGAAGGGCACAGGCAAAGGTACAGAACTTTTTATGCTGAGACCATTCGAGGAAGCAACCCATGGTCACTTCCGGCGTGCATGCCTCTAAATCCTGGGCCAAATCTTGATGGCAAATCTTCTCTGGGAGAAGCAGTTTATGAGAAACCACCCGCGGGCCGCTAGAAACACACCTCAGTAACAGATAAAGGGATGCTGTAGGGGAGAAGGAATGTGAGGTCCGGTTCCCAACTCCCAAGTCAGACAGACTCAAATTCTGCCACTTACTAGCTTTGTGACTCTGGACTCTCAATTCTTTGGGTCTTATTTTCTTCACATGTAAAACAGAATTGGTCTCACTCAATGATTCCCCCCCGAGACACGAGGCAACATCTGGAGACACTTTTGGTCGTCATAACCAGGGGAAGCGGTACTCCTGGTATCTAGTGGGTAGAGGCTGAGGATGCCACTAAACATCCTGCAATGCACAGGATGGCCCCATCACAAATGACAAATGTGCCCCTGCTTAGCTCATAGAGTTGCCGCCAAGAATAAACCAAGTGATGAATGTACAGTTCTTAGCACGGTTCTTGTAGGTGCTCAATACACTTTAGTGGGGGGAAAAAAGCCTTCTCAATGTTTCCACTGAAAGCCTAATCACGATAAGTAGAATGCATCTTTACATCAGAGAGAATCCATCTTTACATCAGAATTCACAGTCACTTAATAGCTTCTCGGCTTTGGGTGAATTACTTGGCCTTTCTGGGTTTTAGTTTTGCATGTGAAATGGAAATAATAATATCCACCTCATGGTGATGTTATGCAGAGATGAGATACGTACAGCCCTGCAGTGCTTGACTCATTTACAATAGTCTCAATAAATGGTATGTTGTGTTATAAGTGGCAGTCATAATAGTAATGGAAATAACTTTTGTATTTGACCGAATAGTTTAAACAGCACTTCTATATACATCATTTCTTTAGATATTCACAAGCCTGTCTCAACATGTAACAAAATGCCTGATAAAGCATTAGTGTTTCCATTATAAAGAGGAAGAAACCGAGGCGCAGAGAGAAGGTATAACTTGTCCAGCGTTTGGTGAAGTTACCAGCTTTTCTTCACTGGGGGAAATAGGCACCGCGATCTTGCTGGGAGACAAACACCGTGTTTCACATAGAATGTACGAGGGATGGAAACGGGCAGAGAAGGGCAGAGGCCATCCAAACTCATCTGATGCAAAGGGTATCCAGGACTGAACCCTGAGGCTTCCTGATTCAAATTCCCTCTAAATCACACTGTATCATAATTAAGTGTAACTTCAACTCATGGGCTTCCTCATATACCTGGTAATACTTAGGACCAGTAGCCAGGATGAAGCTGCGTCCTCTGAACTTGGTGTTGAGAAATGAATTTTCAGGTCCGTTTCATGTATGAGAAAACCTAAGCCACAGTTATTCATCCCCGATATCGAATGGCTCTATACAAATCCAGTAAAATAAAACGTGACCCAGAATTTGATTATCCTTATCTCTTTGGACTCACAAAGATGATTTTCAGAATAACCCAAGTTATAGAGTGCTAAATATGGTATTACAAGACTTAAAGCACTTCCTCATTTATTTTGCTCTAAATGGTGGCAGGGTTACGGTACCCGAAAACCTACAGAATTCAGAACTTCACACAGCATGCAAGCAGATGACCTTCAAGGTTGACGTGCAATGTGGGTTGAGGTAAAGGAAGCAGAAGGAGTGAGAAAAATGAACAAAAGATGATTCTGGATGAATTTTAAAAACTCCAAATTTGGTGGCAGCCTTGTTCCTTTGGTGACCAGCCTGGTGGGCCCCACTGGGGCTGGAGGGGTTCCTGCTCTTCAAGGTTTCTTGTCCCCATGGATCAGTGAGGAACAGACTGACATCCGCCCGCCCCCCAGCCTTTTGGTTCCAGCTAATCATGCCGTTGAGACACAGACACCTTCTGAATTAGGTGTATTCTCTCCCGTCTCAGAACTAAACCTCTTCATGCAATCAGGCTTTACTACAGTACTAACAGCATCGCAATCTTATACAAGAGGTAACAGCTTTCCATCCTATAGCCCATTATTAGCAGCTCCTAGGGCAAGTGCACGTGAAGAAAGCAATGTTGATAGGGTGAAAATAACATCAAGGCCTTGCACACACAGAAGACAGAATCATCCCACCAACTACTGTGAAGATTTCACTTCTGTTTTGACAAGGAGGACAGGAAAATACAGTAAAGGGGGAAAAGCAGGCAATTCAAAACTAATTTACATATTAATACTAAGCCTCATAAAAGCAGAAACTTAAAAATATATTCATTACAAAATCATTTTAGTCAAGCAGAAATGTATTATTAATCAGGAGTTTAACTACAGTAAAAACATTTGGATGTATATTTTCATTACCAAATTTAAACATTTTTCTGATTATTTTCATCTGCTTGGTTGAATAATTTACCAACCCACACAAGAAAACTAATTGTGCGATTATATATCCATGGTTTTCACTGCAAACCTCTCACCAGCCTGCTGAATTACTTGTTTCCCAATTGCGTATGTGGGAGAATTACCAGGAGAATTAAATTTAAGCTAACTGGTTCTCCTTCTCCAAATTTGCACATACACACTTGAGCCTCACTCTGTAAACAAGCCGGTGACACACTCAAGACATCCTAAGACTCTGAGGCCACATACACAGCCGACCGTGAATCTGGGAGGACAATTATAATTAGCCCTGTATTGTACAGGAGAAAATAGATGCAGACAGGCCGGGCTGGCCAAGGATGCCCTGAGAGGTATTACAGAGCTAAATGTGGGAACAGTCAGCCAATGCTCTGGAGCCCCTCTCACTGGAACGCTGGACTATGTGCTCACGAGCCTGTAGGTGTGGCTCCCGGGTAAGCACGTGATGCCAGGTGCAGATGCTACACTCGGTGCACCCCCGTGAGGCCAGGACCATGTATCCTCCATCTTTCTATCTCTGTTACTCAGACTAGTGTCAGCACACAGGAGATGTTCAATGGAAACTGCACTCATAAAGGAATCCAAGGTACATGATGGTCCTGGCCTAGAATCTTAGGCATAAGACCCCGCACTTCCAATGTAGGGGGCACGGGTTCAATCCCTGGTCAGGGAACTAAGGTCCCATGCATGCCGCGCAGCGCGGCAAACAAAACAAAACAAAAACAAAAACAAACCCCACCATAGCTCCCTGCCTAATCAACGCATATAACAAATGCTGGTTGAGCACCTAGTATGTATCACGTGCTGTTCTAGGTGCTCGTAATATATCACGTCAACACAGAAAATAAACACCCTCAATCATCTGGCCCAGATCTTCTTTTCCAGCCGAGCAACCCACTAATTTTGCTAAGAATATGCTGCTACTTTTAAACTAACTCACCTATATTCCCTGAACACGCATGTTTCCCATGTTCATATCTCCACGTCTTCGTTCATGCTATTCCCTCTGGTTAAAACGTTCTCCTTCCCCCACTCCAACTCCCTGACCTCTCCATATCTGTCCAAAAATGATGAATCTTCCAAAATGCATATCAAATGCTACCACTGCAGAAAGCAGTCCCTGAACCCCCTGCCCTAAAATCATTACCTTGTTGCCCTATGCTCGTGGGAAGCGACTGTTTGCACTACTGAGGTAGCATCTACCTTGTATAATTACCGATAACTGGGAATACATGTCTTCCTAGATTGTAAGCTCTTGAGCGTTAATACCACTTTACAAAATTCTACCTACTGCACATAGTTGGTGCTCAACAAACACTTATTTGTTAATACAGTCATTGCAACTTGAACTCTTCTAATTAGCCTTGCCACCTTCAATTGGAATTCTCTCTTGCCAATTGTGATTCTCTTACCCAACTGTGATTTCCTTAGGACAGGGGCGAGTCTCCTTCATGTTTAGATCCCTGGAATCCACATTTGGCAATGGTAGGTGTGCAACATATACTGTTTGTTAACTGACGTGTCCTGTTATACTTGGTTTACTGAGGGCTATGAAGTAGTACAGAAATAGGAATTTTATCATTGCTTTCGATGGGGCACATACATGCATGGAAGCAGTAATATAACTTCTGCATGTCACCCTCTATTGTTGAATGGCTAGGGGGCATCTGTGTCTCTGCATGATGAAAATGTACAGACGTGGGACTCACGGGATTTGCCTCACGGAATTCAGCCATGACCAACAAGCCCACACTCGACGTAATTGGATCCAAAACCACAGTCCCTTTTTACATCAGAACTGAGGGCAGGATTTGGCACACGGAAACTGTTTTATAATAGCATTTGTTTGAATAGACGAATGAATGAATGAACAGCAGTCAAACTTTGGAGCATCCTCCAAAAGGAGCCATATGACAGTGTGACTAGGCAGGTCCAGGATTTCAACAGACAGGACCCTGCAGCCCAGAAGGCAACGCCAAGATAGGAACATGCTGCCTCGGCATTCCTGAAAGCCTCCTGCTTTTGTGAAGACAAAATTGCAATTTGGAGGCCCCAGATCAAAATCAAAGGCCTTAAATCTAAACCTCACTAACGCCAAATGTTTAAGCCTTGATCAGTGTCCTTGATAGAAGGTCGTTTTCATTTTTCTAGTTCAAGGTTTCCGTAGCTGGAAACGGCTCTTCACCGATGACAAGCTCCCCATCATTACCAGGATTGTGTGCTCCCCCGACTTCTCATTCTGTAAAATCCAGTCACAGAAAAGTTGAGGGCAACAGTCATCCTTGTGCTCATCACCTAGAGCAGAGGTCCGCAACAAGGGGCGATTTTGCCCCCCAGTGGACATTTGGCAGTGACGGGAGACATTTTTGGTTGTCGCAACTGGGGGTGGTGGTGTGCTACTGGCATCTAGTGGGTAGAGGCCAGGGATGCCACTAAATATCCCACAGTGCACAGGACGGCCCTGCAACAAACAATGATTTAGCCTCAGATGTCAATAATGTGGAGGCAGAGAAACTACGACCTAGGTTTATCAATTACTCGTATTTTTCAACATTTGGTTTTATCCCCTCTCCCTTCACTCCTTTGTCCACTCCCTCTGTCTCCGTTTATATATGTGAAATGTTTACTTGAACCAACAGACATCAGGACATTTCACCCCCAAATTCTGCAGCAACTCTCTCTTAAGAAAAAGGATATTCCCCTTTAAAACCATAATCCCATATTGCACTCAAATTTAATATTGATACAATATTATCTAATATATAGTCCATATTCAAATTTCCCCAATTATCCTAATACTTTTCCTTCATAGATTTTTGGGGGATTTGATTTGGTATCCAATCAAGCTTTACCCTGTGCATTCAGTTATCCTGTCTCTTTATTCAATCATGTTTTAAAGGTGCAACATTATCATAAATTTAAGACTCGAGAAACGATGATGCAAACTTTTGCTTTAAAATCCATCGATAATGGTCACTGCATATAAATCACACCATAGAGCCTCTTCAAATGTGACTCCAGGAGTTCACACAGGGTCTGGCAATGGTACTTGTGCACCAGATACTGTGTGTGACTTGAGGTGACACACAAGTCCTTAGAATCTTTTATCCAAGGGCCATAATTGTAGGCAGCTGGGACTGGGCCCCAAAGACTCCTAGGATTTTTCAAAGGGCAGAGTTCAAGATGGGAACACAAATTAATAACTTAGCAGCAACCAGAAGAAAGAACAAAAAGGGTCCTAGAATTGATGATGAGGAAACGAGCCAGTCACAGATGAGAGGCTCCCACTCTCTGGTTGTTAGGGCAGGATGGGCAAGGGGGAGCCGGCACGGGCACACAGCAGGCATCGCAACGAGGGTTTTGACATCAAAGAACATTCTACCCCAGCTAAAAAGCCCCTCACAGATGTCTTGATGTGCCAGGAGCCTGGGCACAGCCGGACTAGGTTGTTCACCTTTGCTGGAGAACGCCAGACCAGAAGGGATCTGAGATGGCAAAGGAATCTCTTGAAAAAACAGGACAGTTGCGTTGAGCTAATTACTGGAGGGAAGATTGGCCCATCCAGATGAAGAGAGGATTCCGAGTGGACACAAAGGGCATTGTACAGCCAAGCCTCTACAAAGAGAGACTTGTGAGGTCAATAAACAAACATTCACTGAGCATGGACTCCTCTCTGCAAGCTTCTGGGGTCGGCCTTGCGTATGATGTCACAACCCTAGAGTAGAGTTCTTACTCTCTGCGCTATAATGTAGTCTGAGCACGCTTCTTCTTTTCCAAGCACCAGGTGCCCTAATGAGACTACGTTCACTCATTCATTCAATCATTCAAAACATGTTTTTGAAGACTTTTGTGCCAGTCCTGGTGCAGAGCTAGAGCTGTGACAAGCAGATAGGAGTTGGTAACATTGATGAGGAAGGCTGGCCTCGTGGCTCACCCTACCTAGGCACGGTCTGGACACTGGGCTTTGTCCTGAGCTTTCACTGAAACTCCTCAGGTAGGAGTCCCACATTGGGAAATTCAGGCATCAGGAAACAGGGAAGTCTTCCTTACAACTCTCTATTTAGCCCACATGGACAACCATTTCATCCATACTGACCATTAAATACATTTCCTCCTTCACCTCGGGCCCAGTCTTTCGCTCTGAGCTGTAATATGGAACCCGAACACACCCTCAGGACCCAGCAAATGCATCATGTCATAAAACTGAACAGTGATTATATGAGTAATGAAACCCAGCATTGGCTGCACCTACCAAATGGCCTAATCTAATTTTCAAATGTGTTGCGAAAACGCTTTTGCTAACACATCATTTTGAGAGGCAGCATTCATGTTCATATTTGACTTATTTTATAGATGACTCACGACCTAATACTGCTACTCACCAGCTCAGCCAAGTCCAACTGGCTTCCCAGGGAACATCCTCATGAACCATATACGAACAATTCAAACACTTTCTGAGTTAGCTCTCCATTGTGAAAATTATATTTGCACTGTCTGTTGGGGACATGCACATATATTCTGATCATTTTAAAATTTTTATGGATTAACATATAAAGTATGTACTTATATGGACTGTAGTTTTCTTAATCTTCTTAGACTCGCTTAATGACTTTAGAATCCTATGTTAAAAGTGTACCTAAGAGCTATCTCTCATTCCATTAAGTCTTCTTTCTCATTCTGAGTAAGATAATTAAATATTACTTAAAAATTATCCTCAATTAGGTACCAGCAGGAATAAAAGGAAACAGATTATAAAAGTGAAGAGAGAGAAGAAGAAAGTGCATTGACTATATATGTACCTTTGGGGAACTAAAAGTGAAAAAGAATACAGAACACCGGCCTGGAAGGCATGAGAATAAGTTCTAAGTCTACCGTTTATAGCAGGGATCAGCAAACATTTCCTATAAAGAATCGATAGTAAATATTTTCAGCTTCAAGCGTCGTGTGGTCTCTGCGGTATTTACTCAACTCTACCGCTGGATCTTTAGTAGCCACGGACAATGTGTAAACTAACGGGCACAGCTGTGTTCCAAGAAAACGTTATTCACCCGCCGCCCACCAAGATTTGTATTTGGCTCATTGGCCACAGTTTGCTGGCCCCTGATTTACAGTGGCACCTTGGAAAAGTCATTTATATTTCTGTCCCTCGAGATTCTGATCTGTAGCATGAAGGCGCTGGACTAGATGATTTCTGAGGTCCCTTCAAGCTCCAAAATGTTCCCCTCCATCAGCTAAACAGGTCTCTTTCTAAAAGGCCATAATCTTTAACAGGACAGAAAGAAACCCAGATACACAAATTCCGCAAAATTCGTATTTTTCACAGCATTTGACCCAAAGGTAGAACATTATAGTTCAATCCATCACATAGCTGAGTATTTATGGGGAGTTTTAAACCTGTGAACCATTGATCTTGTCTTATAAATAGGGTCACTATCTGGATGAGTGGTGTTTCAAATATGTAATATGTAGGCAGTCTAAAATCGTAATGAAAAACTGGCTATAGTGGCTGCTTTCCAAAATTCAAATCAAGATTTTGGGGGGCTTGTAGAAAGAGTATCAGGAGCTGATTTTTCTTAGGGTTTTCAAATGTGATGCTATAAGAGGGTTTTAATATCAAGATGTACGATGCCTAATAATATCTACCACTGCTTTAGCCTTATTCACATTTTTAAACCACCAAAGGCCATTCATTTTCCAAGCTAAAATGTGTCCATTTTCCATTGAAAATACGCTTGAGTTTGGTTTGCTATTTCAGTGCCTGCTGGAGACTTCTTCCTTTACTGCTGATTTCTAATCCTTAAAGAACAGATGTTTAGACTGCACCTGCTCACACCCTTAACACGGGAAGCCAGAGAGTTACAGCACACCCTGGCACACCTAAGCATGCTGGAATGCGAAAATGTGTTGTCTGGCTCCCTTCCCCAGAGCTAGACTGCATGTGTGATATTTTTAATGGGTTATTTATAATATCAACAAGACACATCGTCTTAGTGTGCTTTTTTTTGCCATGTCGCACAGCTTGTGGGATCTTAGTTCCCCAACCAGGGATGGAACCCGGGCCCTTGCCAGTGAAAGTGCAGAGTCCTAACCACTGGACCGCCAAGGAATTCCCTAGTATGCTTTATTTTTCTCTAATTCTAGGAAGATTTCTGGTGGCTTTTCATTTAGTGCTATTTCATACAGAGACGCATGGCTTTGCTCCCGCATTTACATGACCATCGCCTCGCCCTGTCACAAGTCTGAACGCATCATGCAGTTTCATGGCTTCTCTTCATTTTCCTCAGTGATTAATACAGAAGCAACAAATTTGTGTACATGATGCAAACTGTAGAAATTTAAATTTTTAAAATACTCCCTGCCCAGATATCAAAGGGGAATTCATTATTTCCCTAGATTTCTCAATATCTACACATTTTCAAGGGCATCCAAAATGTATAAGGGTGGAGAACACAAGAAACCTCATAGAGGACATGAAGAGATACACTTGAAAAGATCTATCTGCCACTCGGCACCACCCTACTACTGTTTTTTTGGTCTTGAAACAACTGGGAAGATCCGAAGGAGAAAACATATTCTAAATGGTGCCGAGTAACACTACTAGGGTTGCTTAGTTTCTGTCCATCTTCCCCAGCTTCCACTTGGAGTTCATTCATATTTTTCATTTCCTCTGCTCCAAAGGTAGGCATGTTATCACTGAAGACAGAGAAAGATCCAGAAACTCCTTGCCTAACTCAAATAATGGCCACATGTAAGCTCTGCTACATATTTATGTCCAAACACAATCATTTTATAAAGTAGGACAAAAATCGTCATGTATTTCCCAAGATGCGTCATAGAGAAGAAATGAGCTGAAAATACTGGGAAGACAGTAAGCGCTCAGTATTTCTATATCTTGGAGTAATTACTTCCACAACAAGGAAGACATTTATTTACAAAGCATGCAGACTGGCAAGTGGGAAAGATCTATATTGTAACCATGTCGGACACGCTAAGTTTTTATTAGCCAAGTCTTAAAAATCTGTTCCTCTGACAATGATAATAAATACTACAACTGTTACTATTTCCAGGAAAGAGATTTTAGCAACTAGATGATACATCTATTAGAACAGTGCTGAAAAGCCTTTTATGATGGAAAGTGCCTCTTAAAAAACAGCTTCTCCAACTTTAAGGTGCACACGAATTAGCTGAGCGTTTTGTTACGCTTCGGGTTCAGATTGAGCAAGGCTAGGGTGGGGCTCAAGAGTCTATATTTCTAAAGAGCTCTCAGGTAGTACTGATGCTGCTGGTCCCAGGAGCACACTTTGAGTAGTGAGCCTTAGCATGTTTTAGAAACAGGAAGTAAACTATTTCTGTTGGAGGTTTCAACTTGGGGCTCCTAGATGGATAGCAGTTGACAGGTGTCTGTGACGCCATTGAGGTCAGTCTGGATGGACGTCAGAACCTACTCCTTATCTGACATTGACCTTGGGAGACCCAGATCAAGGCAAAAGAGTCCATGCGGACTGGTCTGAATGAGGAAAATATAACAAAGTATGTCCCCTGAACAAAGGTGGCACCTCACATTCAAGGTCATCTCCATTAAATGGAGCTGTAACTCCTTTCCTTTCAAAATGAGCAGAGAGCCTCCCTTACGATCTGGAATCAAAGGGCTCCCTTCTCTTGGCAGTATCCTGGGGTCAGTATCTTAGAAACCATAGCAGCAGCCACAACTCCAGACAAGGTACACAAGCCATGGCTTGGCCCTAATCTTTGTCTGAGATATTGATTCTTTAGCAGAGCAGAGTTTGAAAGCTCTGGGAAACTTTCCTCGAAGCCTCTACCCTACTTCCCTCCAAAATGATTTACTGAGCACATACTGTGCCTTAGAACTCACCTAAACTTTGTAAGAACACAAAACGATCACTTGGTCATGGTTCTCCAGGAACATGTACAAAAGGTGATGATAGGAGACGTATCCATAAAATAATTTGAAAGCAACCAAGAACAAACTAGATTGAAAACAGGTATCCCTAGGGAAATCGTATCCATCCTGTTAGAACCGTTTCCTCTGCTGCCTCCTTCCCAAAGGAGGCTGGACTCTCACAGCCAGCGGTGCTGTCTGCTCCCTCTATTCCCCACATCAGTGGTCAGCAAACCACAGCTCATGGGCTCGGCCCACTGCCTGCTTTGTAATTGAAATTTTAGTGGAACGTGGCCATGCCCATTGATTGAAGTATTGTCTATGGCTGCTTTGGTGTGAAAATGGCAGAGTTGAATAATTTGACAGAGACTATGTGGCCTGCAAATTCTAAAATATTTGCTATCTGGATCTTTACAGAAAAAGCGTGCCAACCTCTGCTCCAGAGTAATGAGCACCTTCCGGACATCACTTCTACTGCTCCTATATTACAGTGCACTCTAGATGGGGGATGGGGGCGTGGGGAGGCTGGGAGGGCGGTGAGAGAGAGAGAAAGAGAGAGAGATCTCTAGGGTCTCTCTGGAGACCCTACTTGTACGAAGAGTAGTACAAGTCCAGTTGACGTCATTCATTTTATGGCATAAGTGACCCTGTATCCTACAGGGATACAGTTCTCTCACAGGTTCCAAACTTCCTTATATCCGAGTAAGTCATGGACCACCAGCACAGGATTTGCCTAAACTTGGAGCTCAATGAACAGAGTTGAATGAAACTCAACTCTGGAGTTTTTCTAGGGCACAGTTGAAGCTGTGGTATTTAGGACAGTGAAATTACCAAGAGCAATAAGGAAACATCATCTGATTATACCTGTAACGAAATTAGCAGAAACCAAATGGTCCTTTTGGCAGCAAAATGAAAAGTGGCTCTTACAGCCATTTTGTTGGACGGGGATTTTTTTTTTTTTTTGCGGTACGCGGGCCTCTCACCATGTGTCCTCTCCCGTTGCGGAGCACAGGCTCCGGACACGCAGGCCCAGCGGCCACGGCTCACGGGCCCAACCGCTCCGCAGCATGTGGGACCCTCCCGAACCGGGTCACGAACCCGCGTTCCCTGCATCAGCAGGCGGACCCTCAACCACTGCGCCACCAGGGAAGCCCCTTGACAGGGATTTTACAAGAGGCTCCATAATGAATTGCAGCCATAAAATACATGATATTAGCACTACCAATCCTTGGTGAATCTTTACTTCCAAGCCATAGCAGAGTTAAGAGCACAGTCCGTGCCCTTTCCAATGCAAACAACCCAGAAACACAGCCATTGGCACGCAGGTTTATGGGCGGGCTGTGTATTTCTCCTTCTGCCCCAGCAGCCCCACTCATCTGGTATTTTACAGTCTTAGCTGGGCTCCAAGGACCCAGCAGGAAGAGGCAGTAATTGCCTTTTGTAAGCAATTAACTTCTTTCTTTCTTTTAAAATTTCATCCCTTAGGTTCATCAATTTTTAAGAATGGAATAAAAATATACACCTTCTGTCATTGCATCTGGAAAGGAGATTAAGTCAAATCCTTTCCAAACTATCATATTCGTCCACCGTAAGTTCTGATGCTCAGCATTACATTCATTTACTATCATTCTACCGGCGCAACGAATTCCATACTTTTGCAATTGTGAGTCCATACCACTCCTACTAGTTGCTACGATCATGGCAGAAAGGAGTTTCCAAGATGCTGGTGAGTCATTGGCCCTTTCAAATAAATGTATTTAATTTTTATGGGTATAGCATGCTATTTACTTTCCTCCCACTAAAAAAAAAAAAAAAATCAAAAAATTGTACTTTTGCCCAAAACCAGATTCTGTATCAGAAGTTTATATGTAAATTTAGAGGATTAAAAAAAAAAAACTTAGAAACAATTTGGGTGAAAAAGACTAATAAGTGTGATTAAATTCAGTATACTTGACTTAGGCATGGACCACAAAACTACACGGTAAAAACTGTGCATTTCAGTGAATGTTCCTTCCTAAAACTTTAAAATTTACACAATTCCCCTAAAGCACAGGGGAACTGACCTTCATTTCATGAAAGATTAGAATATAAATATTCCAATAAAGGCTCTGGTATCTTACATCCAAATGCCATTGCAGCATGACAAGGAGCCCTACTTTGTTTATGGAAGATAATGAGGTGTGAAGGAAACATACAGGCTGAATTGGTGTGCCTAAACTTGTGATGGTTCTAATAATGAACTTTGTTGTGTCTGCTCCTCTGTGTTGAATGACAAAAACTGAGAACTCCAACTCAGTGGAACCTATACTCCATGTGGAGTACAAGGCATTGACTCTAGCCATCCTTTAAAATGCTGGTTACATTCTCACCTCCTTCTGGAAGCTTCTGCACTCTAGTCCAGTCCACAGTGAGGTCTCTGAATTCCTTACCATCTCACACCTCCACTTGGTTGTCCACAGGCAACTCAAACTCAGCACATCCAAAACTGAACTCATGTTCATTCTCTCCAACCTACTCCTGTGCCTGACTTCTGAGTCCCTATACATGGCAACCCTTGTACTCCAAGAGAGGCTGCAATGAATTCCACACATTTCCTGAAAGATATCTGCCTTCTCTTGGAGGGTTTAAGATTTCTGGCCCCTGAAGCCTAGACGCCTTCTCCAGCTCTCCATTCATTCTCCCAGCTGACTTATTATCCTTCTGGCTTAATGGTTCATCCTCCGAGAAACAGCCTACCAATCTGCTCTGTCCAATACGGTAGATACTCACCACATACAGCTATTGAACACTGGAAATGTGGCGAGTCTGAATTGAGGTGTGCTGTAAGTGTAAAATACACATCAGTTTTCGAACACTTAATAGGAGAAATATATAAAATGTTTCATTAATAATTTTTAAAAATTGATTACATATTGAAATGATACTACTTTGGATATATTGGGTTAAGCAGAATATACTATTAAATTTCACAATTTCTTTTTATTTTTAAAATATGGCTAGCAGGCGAACTAAAATAACATATGTAGCTCGCATTATAGTTTTTTGTTGGACTGCTCCAGACCCTTGGGACAGGATCACGTGCTCCTCCCAGATTTCTTTATACCCCCCATTCTTTTTGTTAATTTGCCTGGTGACTTGTCTATATGTTCTGGGCTCCGTTGGCTGCCCGAAGCATGAAATTCGTGGTCTTGTTGAGTATTATACCCATAACTGATGTCCAGTAGGTACTCACATGTTTGCTGAACAAGTACAAGAACTACACTAAGAATCAAGAGACCAGAGCTGCAGTCCCTGGGCCATGACTGGTGTGGGAATTACACCAGCGTGTCCCTACTGGCCCTTCTACATTCACTGACTGCAAATATCTAGCATGGATATTTAAATCAGGCACAGATGCAGAACCTCTCTCCTGGGAGGGGAGAGGCTCAGGGCAAGGCCTGGGGGTGTAGGTGGGAGGGTGAGGGGAGCAGAAGACATAGCTACAGTGGGGCTGGCAAGCTCCCTAAAGCAGCTGGGCAAATTCACCACACGCCACACCACTGGGAAGCTCCCAAAGAAGCCAGCATTCAGGAATGGCTGATTCCAGAGACACCCTCTTTTCTCTCTCACCTCCAGATAGTAAGGAGTAAGCAAGCAACACTGCCCCCAAAGTACTCGGTATTGCTACCTGAGTTGACCATCTAACTCCATAACAGTGCCTCAGGACCCCTAAGTCACCTGTTCTGTGATCTCAAGATGCTTCTTATAGAAAAACAGAAACTTAATTTATACCCACAACAAAAAAGTGCATAGTGATCAACTGCTCAGTTTATTTAATGAAAACATCCACATCAAAACATGTTTTGTTCATAGGCTTTAAAAAAACATTTAACTGCAAACCCAGTTGTCGAATTCATCATCACTTGCAAGTTCAAAGTCTAAGTTAGCTTCACGCTGTGATACATGTTTCTGATGTGAACTCCTGAAGTCATTAAGATCATAGGCTTTATTCACAGAAAGGATGCCAGCCATCAATCATGACACACAAGACAACTTAACACAGGCCACTCTCATTTTAGTGAAAAGAAGGAGTGAGCTGAAAGTAGCTTTGTCTAGAGCACACAGGAATGAGTTGAAAAGGAAGAGGAACTGCATACAAGAACACGCCACAACTACTGAAGCCCACGCGCCTAGAGCCTGGGCTCCGCAACAATAGAAGCCACCACGATGAGACGCCCGCGCACCGCAATGAAGAGCAGCCCCCAATTGCCACAACTAGAGAAAGTCCATGTGCAGCAACGAAGACCCAATGCGGCCAAAAATAAAAAATAATTAATTTTTTTAAAAAAAGGTTCTTCAGGGTTCTTCTTAAAAAAGAAAAAGAAACATAATAAACTTCTTTAGTGGGCTGCAAAATCCATAATTACTATTTATATTCTATTTATGCCATTATATTGCATGTGTATTACTCTCCCATTGATATCCAATATCTTACGGCTAAAAACTCTTTTCTGGGAGATACAGTCAAAAATGCAAAGGCATACCGGGAATTTTGCTTTTCCATTTTCATTTCTTTTTTTTTTTTCTTTAAATGTAGCCTGCCTAAAGCTCCTATTCTGGAACCTCTCCAATCACCCCTGGAGAATTTGCCATTCTAACTCTGAGGGTTTTGTTGTGTTTTTCTTCTCACCCACGGCCTGCCTTCCTCTGAGTCTGGGATTTTAGCCCTGTGTCCTTGAAGCCAATCTCTGCTTATATAATTGTTCTAATTTCTTTCTTGCAATTACTTTTCTTCCTTCTTTTTCTTCTTTTTTTTTAAAAATCTTACCCTTTGCTCCATTTCTTTTTCATCTCTTGCCCTAAGAAATTTCTCTTTCTGGCAGGCTCCTCTTGTTCCCTTTGGCAGTATTTCATAGAGGCACAAATAGTCATGATGAGGAAAATGTGCACTTGCAAAGGGGGCCTCACCCAAAGAAATAAAGCCACTCTGCAGATATAATCTCATCAATCTACCCTAAACTCTGCAAGGAGGAACTCATCTCCTAGTAGAGACATGAGAGGGTAAAACAGCTGCATCCTGAGCCTTAAAGAACAAGGAACACCAGAACACTCAAAGCAACCTACAAATTCAATGCAGGCCTGACCAAAATTACAATGGCTTTTTTCATAGAACTATAGTTCTATTTAGAAAACAAGCTCTAAAGTTTGTATGGAACCACAAAAGACCCTGAATAGCCAAAGAAATCTTGAGAAAGAACAGAGCTGAAGGTATCACACTCCCTAATTTCAAACTGCACTACAAAGTTATGGTACTCAAAACAATATGGTAGTGGTATAGAAACAAACACATCAGTGGAACAGAATTGAGAGCACAAAAAAGAACCCACACACATATAGACGATTAATTTACAACAAAGGAGCCAAGAATATACAATGGAGAAAGAACAGTTTCTTCAATAAATGGTGATGGGAAAACTGGACACCCACATGCAAAAGAATTAATCTAGACCACTATCTTACACCATACACAAAAATCAACTCAAAATGGATTAAAGACTTGAATGTAAGACCTGAAACCATAAAAATCCTAGAAGAAAACATTACCTCCTTGACATCAGTGTTAGCAATGCTTTTGTGGATCTTACTCCAAAGGCAAGGGAAACAAAGGCAAAAATAAACAAATGGGACATCAAACTAAAAACCTTCCACAAAGCGAAGGAAATGAAAAGGCAACCTACTAAATGGGAGAAGATATTTGCAAATCATGTGTCTGATAAGAGGCTAATATCTAAAATATACAAGGAACTCATACAACTCAACAATAAACAAACAACCAACCAGATTAAAAAATGAGCAGAGGGGGCTTCCCTGGTGGCACAGTGGTTGAGAGTCCGCCTGCCGATGCAGGGGAAACGAGTTCGTGCCCCGGTCCGGGAAGATCCCACATGCTGGGGCACGGCTGGGCCCATGAGCCATGGCTGCTGAGCCTGCACGTCCAGAGCCTGTGCTCCGCAACGGGAGAGGCCACAACAGTGAGAGGCCCGCGTACCGCAAAAAAAAAAAAAAAAAAAATTGAGCAGAGGATCTGAAGAGACATTTTTCCAAAGACATACAGATGGCCAACAGGCACAAGAAAAGATGTTCAACATCACTAATTATTAGCAAAACGCAATTTAAAGCCACAATGAGATATCACCTGACACCTGTCAGAACGGCTATTATCAAAAAGATAAGGAGGGCTTCCCTGGTGGCGCAGTGGTTGAGAGTCCGCCTGCCGATGCAGGGGACACGGGTTCGTGCCCCGGTCCGGGAAGATCCCACATGCCACGGAGCGGCTGGGCCCGTGAGCCATGGCCGCTGAGCCTGCGCGTCTGGAGGCTGTGCTCCCCAACGGGAGAGGCCGCAACAGTGAGAGGCCTGCGTACCACAAAAAAAAAAAAGATAAGGAATAACAAGTGTTACCAAGAATGTGGAGAAAAGGGAACACTTGTGCACTGTTGGTGGAAGAATTTTTATATTTAATGATTTAAACAACCCTATAAGGTTGTTCCTATACCCGTTTCACAAATGAGGAAACTGCTAGATCTGTTCCCCAAAGTAATCTAGCTACTAAGTGGACAGAGCCAGCATTTCAAGGTAGGTTTGTCTAATTCATATCCTGGGTCTACAATTTTTTTCTTTTAAACTGTTTCTTTCTTGACACACTAAAGAAAAGGATTAGCACCTCCCCCTGCTCCCTCGCCCCCTTCACCCAGCCTGTCCCCCTGCAAGCACCTGACCTTGGAAGGCTCCCTCCATGGGAATTCAGAGCTTTGCCTACTGGAGACCTTCCTGTGAGCAGGAAATGCCCGTCAAGGGACACGCCATGCACACCATTTTGTTTGAAACTTGAAATGCATGCTCCCAAGAGGCACGATCTGCCAGTACATTCTCTCTGGGCCAGGTGTTGCCAAGAGCACATGGGAAGCCTAGAGTCTGGGGACATTTTCCTGTGCCACCTGTCCCTACTCTGCCACAGGCTGCTGGGTGCTTCAATTTTTCAGGAGGTTCCCTAGGGCAGGAACTTTTTTAGCATTCTACTGGGAATGCAAATGTGTAGTTCTTTAGGTTTCTGCTTGGAGACAGGAAAAACAAAACAAAGAAAACACTACAAGTCCCCCAAGACCCTTTTTGGCCCCTTTAATCTGTAAACAAGGCCCCTTATATGCACACACGTTACTTCATATAAAGAAGATTAACCACTGTGCTGCTATAAATAGGAGATGGCCAATAATTATTAACAATGCAGTAAAAAGGGAAGTGTGTAAATATGAAAAGTTTTCATATAATCTTTAAGAGAGAAGGAGAAAGAAGAAATTTTGCTTCCCTACTGATCTAATTATCTCATCATCCAGCCTCCCCTGGAATTATCTACAAGGGCAGTATTCCCTGAAAGATGTAATAGCTCAATAATTAGTTACGGGCAGGTTATCTGCAAGAGAGAACTGCAGAAAATTAAGTCCTTTTAAACACACGTCTTTGGCCAGCATTCTAAGCCTGGGTGTTCATAACACTGCCAAAGGGAGCCCAGGCTCGGTATTTTAGTGGACGTTGTAACCCAGTGGATGAAACCAATCCCAGCACATAACTACTATTTTCTAGTTTACATATGAGGACTCTGAGATATGACCAAAACTAAGAAATATGCCATACTTTCGAGATCTACGTTCTGAAGAAGCATCACCACCATTTTCTAATTACCCCTTGCTGAAGAGGGGAAACACGTTAAGGTGGCAAGTTTAATGAGGTATTTTCATATTAAAAGTGTGCTCTGACACCTTATAAATTTTATGGTTCAAGCCCCTTATTTTACCCATTACCAAGGGCTGAAATACAGGACTGTTCTTCTGCTCGGCATGTTTTAGGTGTGATCGGAGTGACGGTGCCAGCCCACTCTGGTTACCATATGTGGCAAATTCTATGTAGCAGGAGTTGGGTTGGATGAGATTGGGGCAACATTCTAGGGTTGCCTCCTTAATTATTTTGTTTTAACCTGAAAATACTTTACAAACTCTGTTTATTCTATAACCATGAAAGCAAAAGCAAAAAGTTTTGTAGCTAAGTAATCAAATAATCATAACGTTGAACAGGAATATCCACACCCATTGGACTATTACACCTATAGGCGGGAGCACTGAATAAATATCTGCTGGCAGAGGACTGCATCACTGACTCATTGATTGCTAATGATGAGCTGTGCTTCTAAATAACCCCACTGTGTCTAACACATGGTCCCTAATCACAAGGAGCTTTCAGTAATCAGAATTTGCCTCTGTATTCAGCAAGGCAGCCAGAAACAACTCAGTTGAAAAGACTGATGCCTGCCCAGCGGGTCTTCTTACACCCCCAGAGAGGAGGGGCTTACAAATCATTTATGGCTAAAGCAGCAGCTTCTTTAGCTCTATGAAGGAAGACCCCAGGAGAAGCCTGTGCCTGGCTTTGCTCTGTGACTTGAGTTCTCAGGCTCCATGCTGAGCTCATAACAGATATTTTACATGCAGTAACTCTTCTTTTAAGAGCACCTCCAAGTTATCACGATTAGGTTTGGGGAAAAAAGTTGAGTGATGGTCTTAAGAATTTTGAGTTGTACAACTTAGCTTTCACACTGGTTTCCACGTTCTCTTTTGCACTTCTGAGTGTGGCAAAAAGTGGAAGAGAATAAAAGTTCACATAAAAATTTTCAAAACTCTTAACAATACCCTAGAGCAGCGGTTCTTAACTAGGGATGGTTTTGCTTGTCCCTACCTCCACTCCCATCCAAGGGACATCTGGCAATTTCTGGAGACATTTTTGGTTGTCACAAGTGTGCGCAGGGTGCTGCCATTGGCACCTAGTGGGTAGAGAGGCCAGAGATGCTGCTAAACATCCTACAGTGCACAGGACAGCCCCCAACACAAAGAACGATCCAGCCACCCATGGCAAGTGTGCCAAGACCGAGAAGCCCTGCTCTAAAGAGAGGGCACAGAAAAGTAGACAGAGGGGAGTTGGGAGTCCAAGAGACTGGAGGTTGAGTCTGGGCTCTGTCTTTGGCATGTAATTGAGCTTCAGTTTCTTGTTGCAAAGTGACAAGTCCCTTCTCCTTTCGTTGTGGTTGAATTAAATGAGATGAACAACGCCAAGTACAGAGATAGGTATTCTTCCCTTACTTTCAGGGTAAACCACCTTTGTAGTCAATGAAACCACAGCAATGTGTCCTCAACTATGTGCATTGCCATCTCCAACCTCCCAGGGTTCCGGTGATAGCAAATAAGGGGTGAGCACGATTCCCCTGAATAAAAGTCCAACAGCGAGCACCACAAACACACCCTCCTCGGACCTCCTTGCTCCTCCGGCCAAGCGAATCTGCTGCTCATGTGTGCTTTGGGCTTTGCTTCAATTCTCATCTGTGTTTAGGAACCGCCAAATCCAATTTGCCCTTTCCCCTACCATTCCAAACCCTGCTTGCATCACCCTTCCTTTACGGAGTCTTTTTCGATCTGCCCTGATATCCAGTCACCTAACTTTATGACAGAACCCATCTTGTGTGCTTTACTAAAGTTCTTTAAAATTGTATTAGTTTCACTTCAGATGTCCTTGGAGAGTATGTGTTTCTCATAGTCTTTATCCTTGCTCCATTAGTTATAAACTCCTTAAAAGCAGGCTTTGTGTTTCTTAATTCTTGAGCATCTTTCTTTAAGATGGCATGTGATTTGTGACAGAGAGAGGCTTCTGCTCAGGCACTGACAAGGCTGCTTCTGCTACGCTCTTTTCATAGTCAGGAAGGTCGGATTCACTCGGGTCCTGAAATATCTTTCTACCCACAGAAACATGGAAAGAAAAGTTGAGGAGAATGTTTGTGAGGGTCCACGTGCTGAGTTAATTGGGAGATTGGCAGCTTCTTTAATGGAACGCACAGGGGAGAACAGTTTCTATGAGGAAAACATGAACAAGAGGAGGAGGCCTTGAACTAGGGTCTTTGAAAGTATCTAGCAGAACACATTAGATGTTCAATAAATATTTGTTGCTTAAATGGTTGGATGGATAAACACACACGAGAGGGGTAACCAATGAAGGTCTTAGAAGCCTAAAGCTAGGTTTCTGGATTTGTTCTCAGTAGTAACAGAGAACAGAGAGCTATGGAAACATTCTGATGAGGAAGAAGACCTATCTAATGTGACAGACGTAGAAGAGACATTTAACATCTTCAGGGAGGAATATCTGAGCGATAGACCTTATTAACTCAGCTTCATCATCTCATACTAGGTCTCAGGAAAATATAATGGTACTTTCCTAAAGAAATTTTGGAGAAAATTTTCTATCTCATTGGGTTTATTATATTTTAAATAAACACAAATTATTATAACAATACTATGATTAAAGTGACATGTTTATGTTCATTCACGGATATAATTAATTCATGTTTAACATGTGTGAGCCTGGGACTTCCCTGGTGGTGCAGTGGTTGAGAGTCTGCCTGCCAATGCAGGGGACGTGGGTTCAAGCCCTGGTCTGGGGGGATCCCACGTGCCGTGGAGTGGCTGGGCCCGTGCGCCACGGCTGCTGAGCCTGCGCTCTAGAGCCCACGAGCCACAACTACTGAGGCCCGCATGCCTAGAGCCGGTGTTCCAGGACAGGAGAGGCCACCGCAATGGGAGGCCCGTGCACCGCGGCGAGGAGTGGCCCCCACTCACTGCAACAGCAGAGGGCCGGCACGCAGCAGTGAGGACCCAACGCAGCCAAAAAATTAAATAGATAAATAAATAAATAACATGTGTGAGCCTAGTCACAAAGACCTCAGGCCATTCTATCCTTTTTGCTGGGAGAAAAACATTATAGTTATTGTAGTCAGTCAACAATATTAATGAATAATTCATTTTTTTCTCTATGTAACTGCAGTTGAATGGATGGGGTAATACCGAGGCGAAAATTGGGTCTTAAGCACTCCTGAACATGGGCCCACTAATGGTTGAAACTGCACGTATTTACTATTAAAAAAAGGCATACTGGTCACTAGTTAGATGGTTATCACATAGGGGTAAACAAATAAAGAATATATAGATGTTACCACAATTTCCAAGTATGTTTAAACAGAAAGACACAGAGAATGCTACCTACTCAAAGATATTGATTTTTACTAGTCATTACACAGCTCAGAAGGGAGGGCTTTAGTCTCACTGGTTTTAACTGTGGCTCCATTGTGACTGGAGCTTTACTGGATTTCAAAATAATGGCATCTTTGTCGCTAGAGTAAAACTATAGTACTGATATTTGTAATACTGGCATCCTGGATCACAGATTCCTCTTTAAAAAGTGTTTCATCTGCCCCTAACCATCAGACCCAGGAGGGTAAATCAGCATTTCCATTTCAGAGATGTTGAAATGACTGGTCCCATGTTAAATGGCTGATAGTTTTTGTCTCGAAGTGCAGCAGAATTCCCAATATTCCATGTCAACTATCTGAGAGAACAGAATCCCAATAATAGGTGAGACATTTTTGGATATTTTTACCTAATGGATGACTTCATATTTCTCTGCTTAGGGTATCCAATTATAAGGCAACTATGGATAATGTATTTGAAACAACTTCAAAGATTTTTTTTCTTCTCCTCCTTAGCTTATTTTAAGGTTGCCTTTGAAATACTCATCACCTTGCTTCATCTTGAATGTTTGCCAGTGCTTAGCTTCAAGAAGGTAATTGTAAAAGCCAGTCTACCTCAACCTGAAAAATCATGACCTCTAGGAATAAGATTTTTTTCCTGGAGAGATAGTTTGCCAAGAAAAATTTTTTTAAAAAAGCAAGAAAGGAAAGGAAGGATTGAAGAAGGGAAAAATAAATCTATGTTAATTCCAAATATCCAAACTATTAAGCTGTACTTTCTTTCTTTTTCTAAAATATTTATTTATTTTTGGCTGCGTTGAGCCTTTGTTGCTGCGCACGAGCTTTCCCTAGTTGCGGTGAGCGGGGGCTACTCTTCGTTGCGGCGCGCGGGCTTCTCATTGTGGTGGCTTCTCTTGTTGCGGAGCACCGGCTCTAGGCGTGTGGGCTTCAGTAGTTGTGGCACATGGGCTCAGTAGTTGTGGCTCGCGGGCTCTAGAGTGCAGGCTCAGTAGTTGTGGCGCACAGGATTAGTTGCTCCGCAGCACGTGGGAACTTCCTGGACCAGGGCTCGAACCGTGTCTCCTGCACTGGCAGGCGGATTCTTAACCAATGCACCACCAGGGAAGCACCTTAAGCTGTACTTTCTTATTTCTTGGAGATAAGCAAAATTTTAGGTCTGGAACACTGTACCCAATTGTCCAGGTCATTCTAAGCGAATGACACAACTCAATTTAATTTTAAAGTAGAAAAAAACATGCTTTTTAAAAATCCTTTTCAAAATTAACATTTTCTTAAGGAATCAAGGCACTGCTCCCCGCCCCCCACCAATTTTGGTTGCAGGCTATCATCAGGGTGTATCAAATATTAAAGGACTTAGATTTGATCATGCTCACTTTCTATGTTCCCTATACAGGCAGTGTGAAAGCAGCAGGGTCAAACACATATTTATAATGCACCTTTCCTTGTAAGATCAAAGACGGCTCTTAGGACATTTCCTCCTCTATGAACGTCTGTTCATAAATTTCTATACTCCTATCATGGGAGTGAAAGAACAGATGTCTGCCTGGTCCAGGGTATTAAGGTGACTCATACTTGGGATCCCATGGTAAGAGGGTGACAATAGGACTTCACTTGGGCCCCACTTAGGGCACATCTGTCACCTGTCAACCTCAAGTCATGCATGTGCCACAGTAGATGAGCAGTTTCTGAAAGTTAAATAACTTCACCGAAATGAACAGTTTCCTTTCTGCAAGAACTTCCATCACGCCGATTCTACATAGAGCCAGAGCACAGACACACAATAAGCTCTGAGCGTCAGGCGACTTAATCCTCCTTTCAGCACAGGCATAATGATGGCAGCATCATCTTACAAGATGACACCTTCCTAGCAGCTCCTTTGTTACGTCTCCATTTTATGCGATCTTGATGTTAGTTTTTCCTGCCTCTGCATGCTACCTCTTTTGTGTTCTGTTCAAAAATACTTCCTTTTTAAAAGTATAATTTGTTCTAGTGCTTTGATACCATCTCAAGTAGATACAGCTGGAGCCAAACCACTTATTTATTCCTGACAAAAACAATTTACACACATTTGCTGAAAATGAAAGGAGGCAAATGCTCCTTCAATTCACTCAGTACACTGAGACTAAATTCATACACATCCGCAAAGGCAAACATGATGTGTGGATGTAACTCTAGTAAATGGAATTTCTGAATAGTTCACCAAAATTCACTCATGCTTACGAATTCACTGATTCACATCTCTACTCATTTATTTTGACCATTCAATTTCAGATGTGATTGTCATTACACAAATGGACCTTTCCATAAAGAAATGGGAAGAGTACATCAGTGCTTTTTAGTACCTTAGTGCAAAAGTAAATAGAAACTGTATCATGCTACTGTGATGAAAACAAGGGACTCATCTGTCCTAATTTTGATTTTGGTTTTTTTCTTTTGTTTGCTTCTTTGTTTTTTGGTAGCTCGGATTTAGTGTCAGTTTATTTTATTTTATTTTTTTAAACATCTTTATTGGGGTATAATTGCTTTACAATGGTGTGTTAGTTTCTGCTTTATAACAAAGTGAATCAGCTATACATATACATATGCTCCCATGTGTCTTCCCTCTTGGGTCTCCCTCCCTCCCACTCTCCCCATCCCACCCCTCCAGGCTGTCCCAAAGCCCCGAGCTAATATCCCTGTGCCTTGCGGCTGCTTCCCCCTAGCTATCTACCTTACTACGTTTGTTAGTGTGTATATGTCCATGACTCTCTCTCGCCCTGTCAAAACTCACCCTTCCCCCTCCCCATATCCTCAAGTCCGTTCTCCAGTAGGTCTGCGCCTCTATTCCTGTCTTATCCCTAGGTTCTTCATGACATTTTTTTCCCTTAAATTCCATATATATGTGTTAGCATACGGTATTTGTCTTTTTCTTTCTGACTTACTTCACTCTGTATGACAGACTCTAGGTCTATCCATCTCATTACAAATAACTCAATTTCATTTCTTTTTAAGGCTGAGTAATATTCCATTGTGTATATGTGCCACATCTTCTTTATCCATTCGTCCGATGATGGGCGCTTAGGTTCTTTCCATCTCCGGGCTATTGTAAATAGAGCTGCAATGAACATTTTGGTACATGACTCTTTTTGAATTTTGGTTTTCTCAGGGTATATGCCCAGTAGTGGGATTGCTGGGTCATATGGTAATTCTATTTGTAGTTTTTTAAGGAACCTCCATACTGTTCTCCATAGTGGCTGAACCAGTTCACATTCCCACCAGCAGTGCAAGAGTGTCCCCTTTTCTCCACACCCTCTCCAGCATTTATTGTTTCTAGATTTTTTGATGATGGCCATTCTGACTGGTGTGAGATGATATCTCATTGTAGTTTTGATTTGCATTTCTCTAATGATTAATGATGTTGAGCATTCTTTCATGTGTTTGTTGGCATTCTGTATATCTTCTTTGGAGAAATGTCTATTTAGGGCTTCTGCCCATTTTTGGATTGGGTTGTTTGTTTTTTTGTTATTGAGCTGCATGAGTTGCTTGTAAATTTTGGAGATTAATCCTTTGTCAGTTGCTTCATTTGCAAATATTTTCTCCCATTCTGAGGGTTGTCTTTTGGTCTTGATTATGGTTTCCTTTGCTGTGCAAAAGCTTTGAAGTTTCATTAGGTCCCATTTGTTTATTTTTGTTTTTATTTCCATTACTCTAGGAGGTGGGTCAGAAAGGATCTTGCTGTGATTTATGTCATAGAGTGTTCTTCCTATGTTTTCTTCTAAGAGTTTGATAGTTTCTGGCCTTACATTTAGGTCTTTAATCCATTTTGAGCTTATTTTTGTGTATGGTGTTAGGGAGTGATCTAATCTCATACTTTTACATGTACCTGTCCAGTTTTCCCAGCACCATTTATTGAAGAGGCTGTACTTTCTCCACTGTACATTCCTGCCACTTTTATCAAAGATAAGGTGTCCATATGCGCGTGGGTTTATCTCTGGGCTTTCTATCCTGTTCCATTGATCTATCTTTCTGTTTTTGTGCCAGTACCATACTGTCTTGATTACTGTAGCTTTGTAGTATAGTCTGAAGTCAGGGAGCCTGATTCCTCCAGCTCCTTTTTTCGTTCTCAAGATTGCTTTGGCTATTCGGGGTCTTTTGTGTTTCCATACAAATTGCGAAATTTTTTGTTCTAGTTCTGTGAAAAATGCCAGTGGTAGTTTGATAGGGATTGCATTGAATCTGTAGATTGCTTTGGGTAGTAGAGTCATTTTCACAATGTTGATTCTTTCCATCCAAGAACATGGTATATCTCTCCATCTATTTGTATCATCTTTAATTTCTTTCATCAGTGTCTTATAATTTTCTGCATACAGGTCTTTTGTCTCCTTAGGTAGGTTTATTCCTAGATATTTTATTCTTTTTGTTGCAATGGTAAATGGGAGTGTTTTCTTGATTTCACTTTCAGATTTTTCATCATTAGTATATAGGAATGCCAGAGATTTCTGTGCATTAATTTTGTATCCTGCTACTTTACCAAATTCATTGATTAGCTCTAGTAGTTTTCTGGTAGCATCTTTAGGATTCTCTATGTATAGTATCATGTCATCTGCAAACAGTGACAGCTTTACTTCTTCTGTTCTGATTTGGATTCCTTTTATTTCCTTTTCTTCTCTGATTGCTGTGGCTAAAACTTCCAAAACTATGTTGAATAAGAGTGGTGAGAGTGGGCAACCTTGTCTTGTTCCTGATCTTAGTGGAAATGCTTTCAATTTTTCACCATTGAGGATGATGTTGGCTGTGGGCTTGTCATATATGGCCTTTATTATGTTGAGGAAAGTTCCCTCTATGCCTACTTTCTGGAGGGTTTTTATCATAAATGGGTGTTGAATTTTGTCGAAAGCTTTCTCTGCATCTATTGAGATGATCATATGGTTTTTCTCCTTCAATTTGTTAATATGGTTTATCACATTGATAGATTTGCGTATATTGAAGAATCCTTGCATTCCTGGAATAAACCCCACTTGATCATGGTGTATGATCCTTTTAATGTGCTGTTGGATTCTGTTTGCTAGTATTTTGTTGAGGATTTTTGCATCTATGTTCATCAGTGATATTGGCCTGTAGTTTTCTTTCTTTGTGACATCCTTGTCTGGTTTTGGTATCAAGGTGATGGTGGCCTCGTAGAAGGAATTTGGGAGTGTTCCTCCCTCTGCTATATTTTGGAAGAGATCGAGAAGGATAGGTGTTAGATCTTCTCTAAACGTTTGATAGAATTCACCTGTGAAGCCATCTGGTCCTGGACTTTTGTTTGTTGGAAGATTTTTAATCACAGTTTCAATTTCAGTGCTTGTGATTGGTCTGTTCATATTTTCTATTTCTTCCTGATTCAGTCTTGGCAGGTTGTGCATTTCTAAGAATTTGTCCATTTCTTCCAGATTGTCCATTTTATTGGCATAGAGTTGCTTGTAGTAATCTCTCATGATTTTTTTTATTTCTGCAGTGTCAGTTGTTACTTCTCCTTTTTCATTTCTAATTGTATTGATTTGAGTCTTCTCCCTTTTTTTCTTGATGAGTCTGGCTAGTGGTTTATCTATTTTGTTTATCTTCTCAAAGAACCAGCTTTTAGTTTTATTGATCTTTGCTATTGTTTCCTTCATTTCTTTTTCATTTATTTCTGATCTGATTTTTATGATTTCTTTCCTTCTGCTAGCTTTGGGGTTTTTTTGTTCTTCTTTCTCTAATTGCTTGAGGTGCAAGGTTAGGTTGTTTATTCGAGATGTTTCCTGCTTCTTAAGGTGGGCTTGTATTGCTATAAACTTCTCCCTTAGAACTGCTTTTGCTGCATCCCATAGGTTTTGGGTCGTCGTGTCTCCATTGTCATTTGCTTGTAGGTATTTTTTTATTTCCTCTTTGATTTCTTCAGTGATCACTTCATTATTAAGTAGTGTATTGTTTAGCCTCCATGTGTTTGTATTTTTTACAGATCTTTTCCTGTAATTGATATCTAGTCTCATGGCGTTGTGGTCAGAAAAGATACTTGATACAATTTCAGTTTTCTTAAATTTACCAAGGCTTGATTTGTGACCCAAGATATGATCTATCCTGGAGAATGTTCCATGAGCACTTGAGAAAAATGTGTATTCTGTTGTTTATGGATGGAGTGTCCTATAAATATCAATTAAGTCCATCTTGTTTAATGTATCATTTAAAGCTTGTGTTTCCTTATTTATTTTCATTTTGGATGATCTGTCCATGGGTGAAAGTGGGGTGCTAATGTCCCCTACTATGAATGTGTTACTGTCGATCTCCCCTTTTATGGCTGTTCGCATTTGCCTTATGTATTGAGGTGCTACTATGTTGGGTGCATAAATATTTACAATTGTTATATCTTCTTCTTGGATCGATCCCTTGATCATTATGTAGTGTCCTTCTTTGTCCCTTCTAATAGTCTTTATTTTAAAGTCTATTTTGTCTGATATGAGAATTGCTATTCCAGCTTTCTTTTGGTTTCCATTTGCATGGAATATCTTTTTCCATCCCCTTACTTTCAGTCTGTATGTGTCTCTAGGTCTGAAGTGGGTCTCTTGTAGACAGCATATATAAGGGTCTTGTTTTTGTATCCATTCGGCCAATCTGTGTCTTTTGGTGGGAGCATTTAGTCCATTTACATTTAAGGTAATTATCGATATGTATGTTCCTATTCCCATTTTCTATATTGTTTTGGGTTCGTTATTATAGGTCTTTTCCTTCTCTTGTGTTTCTTGTCTAGAGAAGTTCCTTTAGCATTTGTTGTAAGGGTGGTTTGGTGGTGCTGAACTCTCTCAGCTTTTGCTTGTCTGTAAAGGTTTTAATTCCTCCATCAAATCTGAATGAGATCCTTGCTGGGTAGAGTAGTCTTGGTTGCAGGTTTTTCTCCTTCATCACTTTCAGTATGTCCTGCCACTCCCTTCTGGCTTGTAGGGTTTCTGCTGAGAGATCAGCTGTTAACCTTATGGGGATTCCCTTGTGTGTTATTTCTTGTTTTTCCCTTGCTGCTTTTAATATGCTTTCTTTGTATTTAATTTTTGACAGTTTGATTAATATGTGCCTTGGCATATTTCTCCTTGGATTTATCCTGTATGGGACTCTCTGTGCTTCCTGGACTTGATTAACTATTTCCTTTCCCATATTAGGCAAGTTTTCAACTATAATCTCTTCAAATATTTTCTCAGTCCCTTTCTTTTTCTCTTCTTCTTCTGGAACCCCTATAATTCGAATGTTGGTGCGTTTAATGTTGTCCCAGAGGTCTCTGAGACTAGTGTCAGTTTAAACCATTCACTCGGTATAAAATCAGATCCCTCCATTAGACACTACCCATGGAAAGGACCTTATGTAGAATAAGCATGCATGCTTTCCTTCCCCGTTGTTTGCATTAAATTGGAATAGATTCACTTAATGTTGCATGAAAACCTGTGAGGTGTCACCTTACAACATAGTAGTGCTAGACTTTTGGCTGAAACTCAACACACCATCTCCATTTCTCAAAAGTAAACAGATAATTTTTCCTGATGGCTCATAAACTACAATTTTATCTTAATCTATTTTGAAAAGTCAGACTGGGTCCATGTGAGCTGTGGACCAGCTACTTCTCGTGTGAGAATGAAGCCCTAACATTTGGACAATTTCCCAGCACAGAGCCTGGACCAACAGGAAAAAGCAGTTAAAATGTCAATCAGAGTGGTCTGCTACTAAAATGTGAAGGAACAATTGTTAGGAGATAAACACCTTTTTTAGGAGACACCACATAAAGCTATACAAAATGTGAGTTTCATTCGTTGAGGCCTTCAGCCTGAGATGAAATGCAGTCTTCAGCCGTAAAGGGAGACCATGTTGGAAATCTGATTAACAAGCTATATTGCACGGCACAAGTTGGCCAGGGACAATGGACCGCATGTTGGAGGTAAAACTCTCGTAGATACTTGAACTGGCCAAGGTCTGTGGGTACTGCTTTCTCTTTACCCCCCAGAACATAGCGATGGTAAGACTAGAAGTCTGCACACTGATATTTCTAACTGCCTTAGGGCTGCATCATGAATATTTCTGAGCAAGCAATCAAGCATGCATCCCCGTAGCAGGCACATGTAAAAGTTTCCATAGCAACACACACACATAGATGAACACACATAATTCCCCCCATTTTTGGAGACAAATACAGGAAGAGAGAGAAGATGGAACTAACTAGAACCCTCCAGAAATGAGGTGGTTCAAATACATCCACACTTCTAAAAAAACATTTCAATGCTCCTTAAATGGACCCTACCTTCCCCCAAATGCCGACCGAGTCATCTCTTGCTCAACTCCAGCCATTCTTTCCCACCTATTCCTTTAGGAAGAAGGCAACAGCTCTGCACATTGATCTGGCCCTCACGGTCCATCCCCCCAAGCATGGTCCTCAGGCACTCGCAAAAGTCTGGGTTCGCTGCGTCCCTCGCTAACAGGGGTTCTTGCTCTTTTCTTGCTTCCTTCCCCTGTGATGTGAAGACTGCAGGGATTCAGAAATGCAAGTTCTTTTGACTCTCGTGAAGTTCTAAAGAAACCAACGTGTTTTCAGAGTTCACAGAAGAGGGGTGGAAGAACAGATCACAGGAAGAAAACTTTTGGGAGAGATGGAAATTAAAAAGAAGAATTGGAAGATCTCAGTTAGCCCTGCTGAGTGAAGACCAGGGCTGCATTTGGAGAGACAAAAGAGGTTCTAATCACACGCTGTAGAAGTATGATCCTTACCATTTTTTTTTCATTTTTCATTGTTTAGTCTCACAGGCATTTCTGAAAACACAAACCCAAAAGCCTTATTCTCAGGGGAAAAAAGGGTTCTATTCTCACTCCTAATTCTCCACTTGTATGAATGAGATTTGTATTGATAAATCCCCAAATATTCAGCCTGGAAGTAGGCTTTTACCATTCTTGCTTCCCTGACATCCACCTCTTCCAACCGGGACCACCATCTCTTTCAGGAATAAAAAGTCAAAAAGTTCCACAGGGCTTCCCTGGTGGCACAGTGGTTGAGAGTCCGCCTGCCGATGCAGGGGACACGGGTTCGAGCCCCGGTCCGGGAAGATCCCACATGCTGCAGAGCGGCTGGGCCTGTGAGCCATGGCCGCTGAGCCTGCGCGTGCGTAGCCTGTGATCTGCAACGGGAGAGGCCACAACAGTGAGGCCCGCGTACCGCAAAAAAACACACAAAGTCCCACAGAAAATCTAATTTCAAAATGTTTTATAGATTCCTAAAACGTTTTAGGAAGAAAATGCAACAGTCTACTGGCCTTTCTCCAGGGAAAGCATGAGGGCAGGGAAGCTGATGGCTCAACCCAGGCAAGGGACCCAGGGTTTCCATCTAACAGCAAAAGATATCCATACTCTGTATGCTTTTTGTCTTTTCAAATAGATGTGGCAGGAATGATTTATTGTCAGAAGTTGTTCCTTACACTAAATATTTCTTTCTTTATTTTGACTTGTTCTCAACAGTTACACAACCCGCCATAATCACGTATTCTAGGCGTTGCATTTATTACTCAATCTATCCCTTCATTTAAGCTTAAAGCTCACAACTCTGCCAAGCAAATGCTTATTAAAACTTAGGTCTTCAAATATCAGAAGTACAGCATCAAAGATGATTCAAGTGAACTTAGAAAACCTAACTGAAATCCAACAGAACATTTGTTTTGAGGCACAGAGGGCATTGAAAAGCTGTGTGTTGGGACATTCATTTTAGGGTTTGGGAAGGCTTCTTTCTCGAGTGTTTTACAATAAAATCCAACCACCCCTCTGTTTTCTGTCACCGACACTTTCAGCCCTCAGTACAGCTGAGCTGGGAGCCATGTGGCCATCAGGACACTAACCCCCAAGCAAAATACAATCAGGGACCATTTCACTACATCCTTCCCTTCAATCATCAATTCTAAGAGTAGAAATGCTTCCAAGCTTGGAATTATATAATTTTTCCAAATCAACCACATTTTGCTACTCCTCTGCTCATCCATTAGAGTTGGTGGATGAACGAAAGCTGGAAAACTTTAGAAAGGCGGAAAGCGTTAGAGTATGTGACAGAGTCCTTCTAACCCTAGATTCCTTAGGTTCTGTCTTCTATTTTTTTCAGAGGCAATCACTTAAAAGAAATGCTGTCCATATAGACTCAAAATACTTACTACTGGGAAATGGACAGTACACTTAATGACGTAAGTGGTTATGACTTACAGTCAAGGATGTGGTGAAGAGATCATTGGCGGGAGACTCTCATCTGGGGTGATGTTAGAGAAGGGAGCTCCATTTCCTGAATTTCATCTTCACTTTTCGTTTTGGGCCCATTGCTTTGCAATGACAACCTCTATTTTTGGTCCCGGTACAGCACTGTGGCCCCAAACCACCTGTCATTCTTTTTTTTTTTTTAATTATTAATTTTATTAAATCTTAAGTACACATCTTTTTTTTTCTTGGCTGCGTTGGGTGTTTGTTGCTGCGTGTGGGCTTTCTTTAGTTGCGGCGAGCGGGGGCTACTCTTTGTTGCGGTGCGCGGGCTTCTCATTACGGTGGCTTCTCCTGTTGTGGAGCACAGGCTCTAGGCGTGTGGACTTCATTAGTTGCAGCACGCGGGCTAAGGAGTTGTGGCTCACGGGCTCTAGAGCGCAGGCTCAGTAGTTGTGGCACACGGGCTTAGTTGCTCTCTGGCATGTGGGATCTTCCCGGACCAGGGCTCGAACCCGTGTCCCCTACACTGGCAGGTGGATTCTTAACCACTGTGCCACCAGGGAAGCCCACACCTGTCATTCTCATACAACTCAATTCTAAAATGTCTCTTAATTAGATTATGGAAATAGTTACAGTTTTGTACATAATTACTGATCAGGAACATCTAAAGTAACATCAAATGGCAAATGGTTTTCTCAGGAGACATTCAGCTCCATGGAGCTTGCCCTTGCTGTCAGGTTACAGACATTATTTACAAGACATTGGCTGGAGGGGGGCCCCTGTGAGCTCTGTCCCTTTGTGTCTACTGGGGGTTCCTACTGGGTTAAATTCTCTGTCGACTGTTGGGGCACAGTTGTACACATGTACACACACACATACACACCCGTAACTTTTGAAATTGAAATGTCTGGGATAAACAGAACTTTCTGGATGATGGGAAAGGGACAATAGCGAAGCTTTCTTGTAGATCAAAGGAAAACAAATATTAGTGGGTGAGAAAAAGCTAATCCCTGCGGGGTACCAGCACTGTAGCAGCTGCTTTTGATATGTCCTCGTTGGCCAACATGTGCTTGTGGTGTAGTTATAGGGGGAGTTCGATGTCCACCAGTGGTCTCACTTCAAGGGTCCTGGTTGAGTGGTCTCCCAGTTTTCTGCATCAGAGATTTCTTTTAAGTTGCTTAGATGCAGTCCAGGTGCTGCAGGGGCAAACCCTTCACCTATAGGAAGGGGTCAGTGAATAAATATTCCAGCTTCCATCCATCAGGACAAGGTGGGGCTAAGTTCTACACCAGGCGTAAGCACACTCTGTCAGTACTGAGCTAGACATTGTTAGGTACTTTTAGCTCTTTTAGGCTGTGTGGTCTCTGTCACGAATACTCAACTCTGCCCTTGTAGCACAAAAGCAACCATAGCTGAAAAGTAAACAAGTAAGTGGGGCTGCGTGCCCATAAGACTTTATTTACAAAAACAGGCCAGGTCTGGCCCACAGGATATAATTCGTTGACCTCTGTTCTACATGAAGTTTTAGAAATTCACCAGTGTGTCTGAGCCCCAGATGCCCACACTGCAAACCTAATGCTCTGTTTTGCTTGCTTTTCTCATTCTTCCCACTTCCTCCAAACACCTCCCAAAATAAACGACCTGCCCTCACATCCTTATCTGATGTAGCAGGCCCAGGCACCGCTCAACGTCTTTTGACAACAGTCACGAAGGAAGCACGCGTGATAAAATGTGATCGTTGTACAGTGGCTGCGGTGCCTGGGCAGAAACGGGCGCTTACTGGACGATGCAATAAAGATAAGGCAGCAAGTTCAGGGCGTGTGTTTACTCTAGTATTGGAATAAATTGTATCATCTTTATATTCCGTGTCTCATCATCATCATTTATTTAATGATGGCAAAGGAACACATTTGGCTCATGAAGGGCTATAGACTGGGAAGTAGAGCGCTACCAGGTAAATAAGTGCTGGCGAAAGAGTCCTCGAGCTGACTGCAGGCCGTGTGCTTGTCAAGCAGTCCTTCCAGAAAACTCTGCTAAGAGCTGGTCTATACGCACTCTCAGGATTTAGTGAGCAGTAATGAGAGGGGGCTGAAAACAAGGAAGTCAGGAAACGGCAGCCTCAGGAGGCCTCTTAATGGTTTGTCTGATCTTTTTCTCAGTTCATCAAATTCTTAGAATTCATTTTTTTTTGCCTGTTGATTATGGATGGAGGGTGCTTTCGGGTTTGGCACTACCTAACCTCTTTTGGCTTACAATAATAGCAACAGAGAAAATACACTATTCTTCCTTTGAGAACTGTTAGATATGATCTCAACTTCAACTTGATTTTCTAATAGACGTACACTTAAGTAAAATGTTTCACTCACTGAAACCCAGATATGACTGAGTGCACTGAGAAAACTCCACTTTAAGAGAGTGCCTTTGTCTATTTAGGTTTATTGAATGATAGGAATATGGAAAGTGGGCAAATATTTGACTATGTTCCTGAACGGCATTAAAGGATCTGTAACTGTAGCAAGTTGGTCATGATGAGTTTAATCCTATGGTCAAATATAAGGATCTCAACCAGAGCAGGGCCCATAAATTCTCTAAAGGTTCAGTATTTCAGTTTCTGCATGAAACAATAAAAAAAATATGATATCCGTTCTCATCGCTTCTTCTCTATGAAAACAACCACCTGGTTCAAATTGATGGCTGATAGGGCTATATTGCTTTGAATTTACTTCTAATTCTTCTAATGTTTCTTTCTTGCATTTATTCATTCATTCTTAAACAGATTATCTATTATCTACAAAATATGGGGGAGTGGTTTGGAACATTGTATTCCTTATCCTTCTCTATGGGCAGACTTATCTCCTTGCCCCAGTGGAGTCAGGCTTGGACAAATGACTTGCTCTGGTCAATGAAATATAAGCAGAAGTGACAAAACACTGTCTAGTAAAAATGTGTAACCATCATCAGGTGGTTCTACCTTCCTTCTGTTTTCTTTTAACTGATTCCCAAAATGAAGGTAGCATGGTAGAAAGCCAGAGATGATCCACAATGTCTTGGATGTGAGTGAGAAACAATCTTAGTTTTTATAAGTCAATGAAACTTTGGGGTTTTTTTTTTGTTACCATGGCATAATTTCACAAAAGATGACAGTTACAGGGTTTCAAAGATCAAAGAGACATGCATCTTATATACAAAATGGTTTAGTAAAAGTTATACAATAAAGAGATCTGTTGTATGTGGTGAGAGTTAAGGGCACAAGTTTTGGGGTCAGACAGCCCAGGTTGGAAATATACCTCTCCCATACAAGTTGAGCTAACTTTCACGAGTTATTTCACCTCTCGCAGCCTCAGAAATGCAGTTCTTAATTTGCTGGGTTGTATGAGGAATGGCTGAGATAATATACCACATGTACAGCACAAGACACAATAGTTTGCACAGGGGAAGTGCTCCATCCAAGTTATGAACCGTTCAAAGCTATTTAAGGGAACCCATCATGGTCTTGTGTCCTTTCATGAGATAAATTTTACCGCTTATTACTTCCAGTAAATGACCTTGTAGCAAGTGTTAATCAAATAATAAGACAATGTGTAGAATGTTACAGAGTTTATAAATATTTTTCACTTCACAAACTTCTGTGGCCTTGCATCAACCCAGTGAGATCGGTAGGCTAATGATACTTCACTGAAAAGACAGGGGAATTGTGGCTTCTTGAAGTTTGGTCCAATAGGCAGAGCTGATAGGAAAACCTGACATCTTAACTCCAAATCCTATGCTTTCTTTCATCTCACTGAATCTTACTGTCTCTGAAAAAGGAGGTCTTGCATTATACTGGATGGATCAACTCAGAGTGAGGGATAAGAATGTATCCCCCATAATCAGCAGCAAAGCTCAACATCTAAGTTCTATTAGAAACCCTCACTGATGCGTCTAGAAAATAACTCCTCACGTGGGCTTGCTTCTCTCTTTTTTTGTTGTAAAACCTATGTTGGCAGAACTGGTCTTGATAATCAAAAGGTCATTTTCCTTTGCAAAATATCCCTCCAGCCACTCTTTGACATTTAATTTGCTATAGCCCATGATCATGTGATTATTCTTAATTGCAATGTGGAATCTTACAGTATTGTGGAGTTCATCCAGAAATCTCATTGTTTTCAATACACACATGACTTTTAGAAGAGATTAGAGCAAGAAATGTCTTCTTAAGCATAGAAAATAGGAACTTTTTTTTGGCATGCAGATGTTTTTCTCTAAAAATATATTATCCTAACTCTCCAAGGTCTTACTGGATTCTGAAAAATCAAAGCTTACAGATACATCATTGAAATCGTAGAGACAAGAGAAGCTTGTTGATGGATTCACGTCTGTAAGCACAACGTGTCTAGAATGTTAGTATTAACACAGAAACTTATGCATCTAAAACTGAACTTTTATTGGGTTGGCCAAAAAGTTCCTTCAGTTTTTATTCTTATTATTTATTTATTTATCTATTTTGGCTGCACCAGGTCTTAGTTGTGGCATGTGGGATCTTCATTGCGGCATGCGTGCGGGATCTAGTTCCCAACCAGGGATCGAACCTGGGCCCCCTGCATTGGGGGCACAGTCTTACCCACTGGAAAACCAGAGAAGTCCCTCCTTTGCTTTTTAAAAAATATAAAAGATACGTTTTTCATTTTCACAAAGAACTTTACAGAACAACGTATTCACCGTTTTGTTCCACTACCTTCTGCCATTTTTCAGGTAACTTCATAATTCCATCTTCCCAAAACTTTTTTTTTTTTTTTTTTGTGGTACGCAGGTCTCTCACTGTTGTGGCCTCTCCCGTTGAGGAGCACAGGCTCCGGACGCGCAGGCTCAGCGGCCATGGCTCACGGGCCCAGCCGCTCCGCGGCATGTGGGATCTTCCCGGACCGGGGCACAAACCCGTGTCCCCTGCATCGGCAGGCAGACTCTCAACCAGTGTGCCACCAGGGAAGCCCTTCCCAAAACTTTTTATCTTTTTGAGCAAAGAACTGTTCCAGGTGCCTTTTACAGTTTTCCAGGGAATTGAAATTTTTTCCATTAACAGAATTTTGCAAAGACCGAAATAAATGGAAATCCGAAGGTGCAGTGTCTGGTGAATACGGCAGATGAATCAGACCTTCCCAGCCGAGCTGTAACAGTTTTTTGCCTGGTCATCAAAGAAACATGCGGTCTTGTGTAATCCTGATGGAAAATTATGCATTTTCTGTTGACTAATTTCAGATGCTTTTCATCGAGTGCCACTTTCAGCTGGTCTAAGTGGGAACAGTACTTGTTGGAATTAATCGTTTGGTTTTCCGGAAGGAGCTCATAATAGAGGACAACCTTCTAATCCCACCATACACACAACATCACCTTCTTCGGATGAAGACCCGCCTTTGGTGTGGTTGGCGGTGGTTCATTTCGCTTGCCCCACGATCTCCTCCGTTCCACATTGTTGTACAGTATCCACTTTTCATTGCTCATCACAATTTGTTTTTAAAACGGAACATTTTCATTACGTTGAAGTAGAGAATCGCATGCCGAAATATGGTCAAGGTTTTTTTCGCTTAACTTATGTGGAACCCAGACATCAAAGCGATGAACATAACCAAGCTGGTTCAAATGATTTTCAAAGCTTGATTTGGATATTTTGAGTATGTTGGCTATCTCCTGCGTGGTATAACGTTGATTGTTCTCATTTAATGTCTCAACTTGATTGCTATCAGCTTCAACTGGTCTACCTGACCGTGGAGCATTATCCAGCAAGAAATCTCCAGCACGGAACTTCGCAAAACACTTTGGACACGTTCTGTCAGTCATAGCAGCTTCTCTATACACTGCACAAATCTTTTTTTTTTTTTTTGCGTTTCAGTTGCATTTTAACCTTCCTTGAAATAATACAGCATAATATGCCCAAAATGTTGCCTTTTTTCTTCCATCTTCAATATTAAAATGGCTACACAGAAATTCACCAATTTTGGTAAGTCTTTTTTTAAATGCACGCTGATATGACAGCTGTCACAATACAGTCTAACAAAATTGTTTCAAATGAACTTAAAGACAACTAAACACTACTGGAGCCATCTTACAGAAAAAACTGCACAACCCTTTTGGCCCACCCAGCTAAGCCAATACTAATATATATTTTGAACTTAAGATATAATGAATTACTGTTCTTTTGCTTTTTTGAAAAACACTTTCCTGAACAAGTACAAATTGGTTCACAACCAAAGCATTCCTATGCCATATTTATTTCAGCTGTATTTTCGAAGTAGAATATGCATCAACAGAAATCCTTCATGATAATACTGAGGAATAAAATTTGAACAGTAATTTAATGGTTTAGTATGTCCATATGTTGGCCTGAGGAACTGTGCAACATTCAAGTAAAAGTCAGAGGTTCACTGTTGGACAATAAAACCATAATCCACACGGATCAGTGAAGTGCTCGTTCTATATGAGAAACCACAATTCTGCTGAATTTGCAGACGCTGTTATCCCTAAGCTTCAAAAGTAACAACGTAATCAAAAAATGGGCAGAAGACCTAAATAGACATTTCTCTAAAGAAGACATACAGATGGCCAACAGGCACATGAAGAAATACTCAACATCGCTAACTAGTAGAGAAATGCAAATCAAAACTATGAGATTTCACCTCACACCAGTCAGAATGGCCATCAACAAAAACTCTACAAACAATAAAAGCTAGAGAGGGTGTGGAGAAAAGGGAGTCCTCCTAAACTGTCAGTGGGAATGTAAATTGGTACAGCCACTATGGAGGACAATATGGAGGTTCCTTAAACTAAAATTAGAGCTATCATATGATCCAGCAATCCCACTCCTGGGCATATATGTGGAGAAAACCATGGTTTGAAAGGATATATGTACCCCTATGTTCACTGCAGCGCTGTTTACAACAGCCAAGAGATGGAAGGAACCTAAACGTCTATCGACAGATGAATGGATAAAGAAGATGTGGTATATATATATAATGTAATATTACACAGCCATTAAAAAGAATGAAATAATGCCATTTTCAGCAACGTGGATGGCCCTGGAGATTATCATATTAAGTGAAGTAAGTCAGAGAGAGAAAGACAAATATCATATGATATGGCTTATATGCAGAATCTTAAAAAAGGATACAAATGAACTTATTTACAAAACAGAAACAGACTCACAGACTAAGAAAACAAACTTATGGTTACCAAAGGGGGAAGGTGGCAGGAAGGGATAAATTGGGAGCTTGAGACTGACATATACACACTACTATACGTAAAATAGGTAACTGACAAGGACCCACTGTATAGTACAGGGAACTCTACTCAATTTCTATAATAACATAAATGGGAAAAGAATTTGAAAAAGAATAGATATGCGTATATGTATAACTGAATCACTTTGCTGTACAACGGAAACTAACACAACATTATAAATCAACTATAGTCCAATATAAAATAAAAAATTTTTTTAAAGTAGTGTACAAAACATTAGAAAAAACAAAACGAAACAAACAAAAAAAAAACATCTTGTGTTCTCACCATACACACACACACACACACACACACACACACACGGCCCATAGGTAACCATGTGAGGTGGTGGATATGTTAAGTAGCTTGATTGTAGTAATGATTCCGCAACGTATACCTGTATCGAATCATCACACTGCACATGTTAAATATATACAATTTTTAACGGTCAATTATACCTAAATAAAGCTGGAAAGATTTTAAAAACAGAAAAAAAAAGAACTAATCCTGAGGCCCTATTGTTACCTTTTTGCTTCCACCAACAAAATCAATGAATACTTCCTCAGAATTACTACGGAAGATGTTGCTGCTTTTAAGAAGCCATCACAAGGGGCATTTTTTTTCTCATTAAATACCTTAAGTAAATTATTAACTTCAAAAGTAAACAAAAACAAATCCAAAACCAAACCAAAAAACAACCTTGCCATTCTATCATGAACACAAACCTTCTATTGCTACTTTGTTTTACAAGTATATCTCCTTCTCAAGAAATAGAACATCTTACTGGTTTGGACGTTTGCCAAGGCCTAATTCTCTCCATTATTTGCTTAGTTTGTTCTACCCACTGTAGGGAGTTTTCAAAAAAAACATGGGAGGTAAACACAAGATCTTATAATGGGCAAGAAAACTCAACAACACCATTGACCTGTTTTTCTATGACTCGACTCGAAGCAACGACAAATACGTGTTTGGGTTTTTTTTAAAGAAAATGAGAGGCACATTATACAATTACATTTTTTGAACATTCTACTCCACTTTCTGTAGCCCAAATCAAAAGCAGTGGGCTTCCCTGGTGGTGCAGTGGTTGAGAGTCCGCCTGCCGATGCAGGGGACACGGGTTCGTGCCCCGGTCCAAGAAGATCCCACACGCCGCGGAGCGGCTGGGCCCGTGAGCCATGGCCCCTGAGCCTGCGCGTCCGGAGCCTGTGCTCCGCAACGGGAGAGGCCACAACAGTGAGAGGTCCGCATACTGCAAAAAAAACAAAACCAAAGACAAACAAAAAGCAGTGACAATTACGTCCATACTGGGCTGGAGGGCAAGCCTTGCCACTCAGAGCTCCAGGATCGCAGCCATCAAGCATTCATCATGTCTGACCAGACAGTCTGGGCAACTCGCAAGGCAGTTTTGAGGTGGTAATTCACCAAACTACAGGAAGCCCTCACAGCAGTGCGTTTCTAGAACTCTCAATTTTAGCCTCATCAGTGGTAATTTACAAGTGATTTAATGGTGCTGAATCATGGGCCTGCTTCAACATTTATGAGTAGACATAAAACGTTCTGAACAATTTCACAGAAGAAAATGAATATTAATATTAAAAATAGGCTGGACTTTTAACTGATATTCCATTTCTGAGATGGTGTTTTTTTTTTCTTTTTGGGGGCATACTTCCTTAAAAGCCAGGCATGAGGGAGAGAGATGAGAATGGCAGACACAGAACAGTTGAGGGCACTGACAACAAAGACCAGTGCCCTGTTGGGAAATGGGTGTTTTCCAGTTAAAACAGCTGTTTCTGCCAATTACGGCAAAGTTTCTTAATCATTGTCCTTTTTCTTTTCATCTAATAGTTAAAAAAAAAAAATGTCAAGAGGGATGGGATAGGGAGGGTGGGAGGTAGACCCAAGAGGGAGGGGATATGGGGATACATGTATACATATAGCTGATTTACTTTGTTATACAGCAGAAACTAACACAATATTGTAAAGCAATTATACTCCAATAAAGTTGTTAAAAACATTGTCAAGATAGCACTTATGGCCATGAATATGTTGCAGATATTGAACAAAAGTTATCTCACAAATCATAATGCAGTGCATGACAAAGTAGATACACATCTAACTCCATCTGTATATCATGTTAAAGTTATATAAAATTATTCTTGAAAAAAGTGTTAAAATTGCCACTCACTGAGGAACAATAATTTAAATGGGAGGTTTAAAGTCAGAAATAAGCTATTTGTATTTGTTCTGTAAAAATAAAGACCTTCTCTGGTTTAGGGTCATCTTTTCAGATACAGAAGTCCTTGTTGGTCTTGGTTTTGCAATTTGGGTGCTGGCTTTGCTTGACCTAATTATCTCTGAAGACAAGGTAAGAGGACTCAGCAGAGAAGAGAACACTTTACTGAGTGAATTATGTGACATCAGTTTGACAGAGTTCACATAGTGTCTCATGATATAATGGTTGGAGGACGGTAGAGGCTAGTGAGAAAAGAGAAGAAAAATAATGTCTTGACAAAAAAATTTCAAGGATGGTATGGGAAATGGATCCAGAAAAAATAACATTAACTAGTAAAGGCCAAACACTGAAAAAAAAAAGGGAGGAGTTACTCAATTATGGCAAGAGTTGTTAATCAGATAAGAATGGAAAAGAGGAAAATAAATTCCTGTACACACACACGACTGAGGCTATTTATAGTGGGAAGCTACAAGGAATACAGAAACTGAAAAAAGGACTTTACAACGTAAACTACGAACTGACTGTGAGAACAGTCTGAAACTTTAGAGAGAAATACAAATATATTACATATTTAAATACACATTTTCCTGGTTTTTGTCCTGTGAGCATATTTTTATATACCCGGTAATAGGTCATCAGTCAAAATACACAATACTTGCCTTCAAGGCCACACCCTGTGAAAATCCCCTTTGCCTCCTTTCACAATTCATCAGGTGGAAAAATTGTCTCATGGAAAGATAAAATGAGGGAACCAAGGAAAAGATCAAAGGAGGTTCTTCAACAATTTACAAACACAATCTGAAAAAGTGGAAAGTGCCATTAGTTATTTATTTTTTGAGGGGTGGAGGTTCTACTGTTCTCAACACTATGAAGGAAAGGTGGCAAAACGCCTAGTCTCTCTGGATCAGGGTGGACTAACGACTCTGACACTCAATTCCAATATGGGGGCGGAGTTCCTCTCCAACAAGCAATCCTCTGGACACCAGCTGGGTGTTCTACAATTCAACTCAATTCTGACACTATCCACCCAAAGACAGCATTAGACCCCACAGTTTAAGAGCTCCGCCCCACCAGCCTGCTCATCCTCTCCCCATTTCAGACGCCAGACACAAGTCCAGGTTGACACCTGGGCTTCTGACGGAATAGCTGGAGATTGGAAGTTCCAATGACCCTGCCTTTAGGTTTGACTAATTTGTTAGAGTGGCTTACAGAACTCAGAGAAATATTTTACTTACCAAATCACCAGTTCATTATAAAAGGATATAACCCAGGAACAGACAGACGGAAGAGGTGCGAAGGGCAAGGCCTGGGGAAAGGGCACGGAGCTTCGTTGCTCTCCTGAGCGCCCCACTCTCAGAGGAACTGCATGTGTTCACCAACCTGGAAGCTCTCTGAACCCTGTCTGTTAGGGTTTTTGTGGAGGCTTCATTGATCACAAGCATGATTGATCACCTCATTCTCATTGGCCATTGGCAATCGATTGAACCTCCAGCCCCTCTCCTCTCCCTGGTGGAGGGGCTGGAGGTGGGACTGAAAGTTCCAACCCTCTAATCACAGGTCAGTTCCCCTGGCATCCAGCCCCCAGCCCTAGGAACCTCACCTACATTCACCTTATAAACTTACTGAGACATCTTTAGCACTGTCATCCTCAAGGGTTTTAGGAGCACCCTGCCAGAAACTGGGACTAAGACCAAATCTGTCTTTCTTATTAGCCATCACAACATCATAGTAGGTTTTACTGAAAAGAGTAAATTTGAGCAAAGGCTTGAAGAGCAGGAAAGAGCAGAAGCCATGCAGGCCCAGTGGAGCAGCCAGGGCACAGATCCTAAGGCAGAGGCCTGCTTGGCAAGTTCAGGGTTAGTGTGCCTGAAATGAACTGAGCAGCAGCTGATGTGACAGGCCAGCTTCTGCAGGGCTCTGTCAATTATTCAATGTAAGGACTTTACCTTTGCTGCAAGTGAGGTGGGGAGCCACTGGCTGAATGTGCTCTTTGGATTTTACACCTCTCCTTTACTTGGATAAATTTCACAGCAAACCAAACCAAAAGCAGATAAACCAAAAATCCAGAAGGTAGATATTTTCATTGATTTTGTGGTAACTATTCGGGGCAAAGAAAGCCTCCCTCAAACATCCTATCTCGATTTCACGGAGTGTTACTTATTTGGGGGAAAGCACAGCAGATTCTGCTAGCTGCTCCCCAACTGCTACCTTCTCTTCGACCTCAGTAAACCAATCCCGCTTTCATGCAGTGTCCGTGTGTGCAGCTAGAAGACTACCTTTCCAGTTGTAGAACTCGGTGAGGCCGAGTGGTTCAGTTTGGGTTAATGGGATTGCAGTGAAAGAATTGAGTGGGACTTTATGAAACCTGCTTAAAGCTGGGAGATGCATCCCTTTGGTACTTCTTTACTCCTTTCTCCATCCTCCTTTTCCTACTCTCTGGAATGCAGAGGTCAATGCTGTGGGTTCAGAGGCCATCTCAGATCATAAGGTGACCGAGTGATTGGAAACACTTCAATACAATGGCAGAATGAAAAGTAGAAGGGGCAGAGGGACCTTTGGTGACTGCAGCGTCTATTCAAGCCTTTTCTCCCAAACTTCAGACTTCTTTTACAGGAGATGTAAACTTCTATGTTTTGACACTACTATCTTACAATTATTACTATTATGATTGTGATCATTTTCTATTACATGTAATGGAACCTAACCTTAACAGAGACTGCTAGGGTGTTTTAGTCATAGGTCTTTTCCTCCAACAGCTTTCTAAATATATATATATATATATATATATATATATATATATATATATATATAAAAAACATCTTTATTGGAGTATAATTGCTTTACAATGGTGTGTTAGTTTCTGCTTTATAACAAAGTGAATCAGTCATACATATACATATGTCCCCATATCTCTTCCCTCTTGCGTCTCCCTCCCTCCCACCCTCCCTATCCCACCCCTCTAGGTGGTCACAAAGCACCAAGCTGATCTCCCTGTGCTATGCGGCTGCTTCCCACTAGCTATCTATTTTACGTTTGGTAGTGTATATATGTCCATGCCACTCTCTCACTTTGTCCCAGCTAACCCTTCCCCCTCCCTGTGTCCTCAAGTCCATTCTCTAGTAGGTCTGCATCTTTATTCCCATCTTGCCCCTAGGTTCTTCATAACCATTTTTTTTTTTAGATTCCATATATATGTGTTAGCATACGGTATTTGTTTTTTCTTTCTGACTTACTTCACTCTGTATGACAGACTCTAGGTCCATCCACCTCACTACAAATAACTCAATTTCGTTTCATTTTATGGCTGAGTAATATTCCATTGTATATATGTGCCACATCTTCTTCTTCTTTTTTTTTTTTTTGCTGTACGTGGGCCTCTCACTGTTGTGGCCTCTCCCGTTGTGGAGCACAGGCTCCGGACGCGCAGGCTCAGCGGCCATGGCTCACAGGCCCAGCCGCTCCACGGCATGTGGGATCCTCCCGGACTGGGGCACGAACCCGTGTCCCCTGCATCGGAAGGCAGACTCTCAACCACTGCGCCACCAGGGAAGCCCCACATCTTCTTTATCCATTCATCTGTTGATGGACACTTAGGTTGCTTCCATGTCCTGGCTATTGTAAATAGAGCTGCAATGAACATTTTGGTACATGACTCTTTGTAAATTATGGTTTTCTCAGGGTATATGCCCAGTAGTGGGATTGCTGGGTCGTATGGTAGTTCTATTTTTAGTTTTATAAGGAACCTCCATACTGTTCTCCATAGTGGCTGTATCAATTTACATTCCCACCAACAGTGCAAGAGGGTTCCCTTTTAAAACATCACTCTTTGGCTTTTAAATAATACATCCCTCTCCCCTCCCCCGAAATAAGCACCGTGCCAACTATAAATTGGCACTCACCATCTACCTCTACAAGGGGTAAATCAAGAGCCCCCGCAGCTGCTGACCTTCAATATCCCCTGAAAGGAGTTCCTGGTGGAAATCAGGAATGAGGCATTCTTCGCTCTGATAGAAACTGGCAGAACCAGTCTTCAGACAGTTAGATATTTTCAGGAGAAGATTTTATGGGCCCAATTCTTGCATTTCCTTGTATCTAGAAAAGCACTAAAATCCTTCATGATGATGTCTGCTCCTTGGGACGAGCAGTAACCTTCACGAGACTCGCAGCAACCTTCGGCAAAAAATATGTGCTTGATTGCACGTACTCCCCCTTCATCAAAACCACATATATACTGACCATCCCCCTAGCTCTTTGGAGCAGTTGCTCAGAGCTGTCTGAAATGCTGTCTCCCGGGCTATAGTCCTCATTGTGCCCCAAATGAAACTTAACTCACAACTCTCACATTGCACTGTTTTTTTCAGTCCACAACCACAAATTTAGAAAATCTCTTCACAGGGGAAAAGAGAGTCAGTTCAAACAAACAGCACTGCTTATAATTAAGGACATCTCGAGTAGTGGACCATGGAAGTAGGGTCCAAGACAAAGACTGGAGACTAATTAGCTGAAAGGACCACAGAAAGAGTGGTCCTCTCTATCTGCTGTACAGGATGCCTACAGGATGGCTCTAAAGATGGCTGGCTGAAATGAATGCACTAAGCAGAATCAGAAATTCCAACTGGAGGGACTTCCCTGGTGGTCCAGTGGTTAAGACTTCACCTTCCAATGGAGGGGGTGTGGGTTCAATCCCTGGTCAGGGAGTCACGATCTCACATGCCTTGTGGCCAAAAAACCAAAACAAAACTGAAGCAATAGTGTAAGAAATTCAGGAAAGACTTTAAAAGTGGTCCACATCAAAATCCGTTAAAAAAAAATTCCAATTGGAGAAAAACACTATGTATTTCACCAAGTTAAGGGAGAATTACACAACGTAACATTCTTCTCATTTTCCTCCTCTTAAGACATATGCAAATGCGTTCAAGTTTTAGAATAACAGTAAATATATTACTGTGACAAGCATCAACTATGATGTAATATAAAGGACAAACATCTTCAGTTCACCCATGACACAAAGTAGGTGCTTAATAAATGTTCATTTGAGATTTCACCATTGTAGCCCCAATTCATGTCATCTGTGTCCCTTTTATTTCATTCGTCAAAACAGATCAAATAAAATCTCCTGATATTTTCACAGGGCTGTGAGAATCAGAGCGAATAACAGGTATGGAAGCCCTCTAAATAAATGAAAAGCTTTTTTAATAGTAGTAGCATGATTTGTGCCAGTGCTATATTTTGCTGCATTAAGACAAATATTAATGTTCATTCTCCAGGTCTAGCCATTCTGATACTACGATTTCAACTACTAAGAAATGACAACATTATCTTTTATTTTGAAGGCACTTAGCTTCCAAAATAATGTCAGGTATATTACTATCTGAGATACAACAAGACTGAAATGTTGAGCAGCAAACTGGTTACCGTCACTGAACACTTAAGGGCAGCGAGGATCAAAGAGTTGGAGCAACTTGTCCAGTTCCCCAGCTGGGAAGTGAGGATGGAAGTTTTAGATGTGATTCTTCTGATGGCAAAATCCCATGGTCTTTCTCTCCAAACGATTTCTCAGAGAGGAGATGGATGGCCCACAATCAGTTTGGCTAAAAGAGCTTCTGTGAAAATCCTTTCACTCAGAATTTCAAATAGCACTGTCCACCCAGGGATCTCTGCATGTCTGAGTAGTTCAGCCAGGTATGAAACAGTCAGAGAATTAATTCCTTTAAGTCTTATAGTCAGGGTGCCTGGCCAACAGAGACACAGCTTTCTGAAGCAGAGGTGCGATGTCCAAGCAGAGGGGAGGCTGACTCTAAACGGATTCACCGTGGAGGGGTCAGTGGGGTGCACACTGGACCAGTAGAACTACTCAATGGGAAAAGGCTGCTGCAAGATCAGATCTGGCTTCCCACACTCATTTTAATTTATTATTTTTTAAAATTTATTTTATTTTTGGCTGCGTTGGGTCTTTCCTACTGCACGCAGGCTTTTTCTAGTTGCGGCGAGGGGGGCTACTCTGTTACAGCGCATGAGATTCTCATTGCGGTGGCTTCTCTTGTTGCAGAACATGGGCTCTAGGCTCACGGGCTTCACTAGTTGTGGTGCATGGGCTCAGCAGTTGTGGCTCGCGGGCTCTAGAGTGCAGGCTCAGTAGTTGTGGCGCACGGGCCTAGTTGCTCCGCGGCACGTGGGATCTTCCCGGACCAGGGCTCAAACCAATGTCCCCTGCATTGGCAGGCGAATTCTTAACCACTGCGCCATCAGGGAAGCCCCTTCCCACACTCATTTTAAAAGATGTTTAATCTTCAACGCATCACTTAACTTGAAATCAAATACATAAATATTGAGCACACAAAATAGAAGCACCTTCACTTCACTACGCGCAACCTATGATCCCCGTATTTCCATGAAGACAGCAATGATTGCTATTAGTCTTTCTTGCATGAAAAACAAGCAAACCCACTTGCCTGGATAATTGAATATCTCCTAGGCATATGCCAAGAATATTATTTTCTTTCCAGCCAAAGATTTCTTAGCTCAGTCAATGGCATAAATAATAAAATTCTTAAGGACCAAAACTGTACTTCTTGGTTGAATTTGCCTAAGTCCACATTGCACATTTTAGCAATGTTTATTTTTTAAAAAGGAGCTCATTTTATTTATTGAAATGTCTCTCAGCCAAAAATTAGGTAGTATTTTTTCCCCTTGTTTTCATGCAAATCCTGTGATCTTCTCATTGGCCAACAACATGAATTCCAAAGAATAAATTTCTATTCTTCTCAGCTCTAAATGTACTTACACTTAAAACAGAGAACAAAGTTCTCAGCAATGCACAGATCATTTCATTTATCAGGGGCAGTTACTGTCAATTAAGACATTTTAAGAGAAGTCGGTTTTTTTTGGAAACAACAAGAGGTTTCCACTTTGATTAACGGAGTACACAAATACCCCATCATTCCCTAGACATGCATCGTCATGGATTTAGTGGATTCTAAAGAAATTCAAGCAATATCTGCTGCATGCAGTTAATTGCCATTCTATAAATACCACCTTTGTAAAACAAGGGCAGTTACCACGCATGACACCTAAGTACAAATGATGTTTCCCAGAAAAGGTGAAAGTAGAATTCTTGTTGAAAGGAAAGTTGTACAATGTGAAAGCAGACATTTGATGGCTATATTGCGTTTAGTTTGATGAAATAAAATAGAAAAGAAACAGTGAAAATTAAGGGAACTCAGCGGACGGATGACGCTTATTTCTGTAGGTTGTTTTGATAACTGCAAATATGCAATAGCCCCACATGTCATGCACTGTCTTTGTTCCTCACCCAATATTTGACCAGGAAACTGCGCAGACTACAATTCACATATTATCCCGCATGTTAGTTAACAGAACAGGGCCTTGGATCCATGACGGAATTAGGCTGTAAATGTTAGCTAATTGCTCAAGACCCAGAGAAATATGAAAAGTATAAGAAGCATTACCTCATCACACTGGAAAACACCATAAAACCCTGATACATTGGTTCCATCTGAACTTGGTTTCCCCCTTAACTCTGAAAAGTTGCAGGAGGGGACATGCTGCAACATTAAGCAGACTCAGAGACATAGAGAACAGACTTGTGGTTGCCCAGGGGGAGGCGGGTGGAGGAGGGATGGATTGGGAGTTAGGATGAGCAGATGCAAGCTATTATATACAGGATGGATAAACAACAAGGTCCTACTGTAGAGCACACGGAACTATAGTCACTATCCCGTGATAAACCATAATGGAAAAGAATATGAAAAAGAATGTATATACCTATGTATAACTGAGTCACTTTGCTGTACAGCAGAAATGAACACAACACTGTAAATCAACTATACTTCAATAAAATAAATGTTTAAAAAATAAAAGTATAGAACTGGGGTGTTCATTTAGTAATTTTAAACCACAGGAGCCTAGTCCAGAGACTTCCTCAGATCTAGTCTTTGTCTGTTTCCCCAGTGTCATAGGCCCCAAGGGACCAGGCTGGCTTGGTGGCATTTCTCTGTTGGAGCGCTAGGGTCACGTTAGGAAGGAAAACTTCACAGGGCAGGACTGCCCATGCGGCTCAGCACACTTAGTATTCCTGCCCTCTCTCCACCAAACGCCACTGGTGCTCGCTGACATGGTGGCAGCCACAACATGCCCACAGACACTTCCGAATGTCCCGAAATGGGGCAGAACTACCTGGGCGCCTTCTTAATACCTACCATTGTGAGGTTCAGAAGCCAAAACAAAGGGCTTAGGGAGCCGGGACCCACTCTCTCCTATCAGTTTTAGCCTTGTTAATTATCTTCTTCCCATGCGAGGAATATTTATTCCCTATTCCAGGCACTCAATTCCAGATTCCCCCAAAATGTGCACCATGGACAATGTTTTGCAGCATTTCAATATTTTCAACATTGAACGCTGCTACTGATTAGTGAAATGCAAAATCCCTACAGTGGGTGGTGGCTAGCATTCAAAAAATAGAATAAAATAGCAAATAGAGTTCATCACACATACTAACAACAAATACCGTTTTGTTCAGTTTCGGTTTTTTTATAAAGATACAATGAAATGTATTGTAAAATGTATTTCTGACTGTGGGTCTTGATCAAAAAGGACTAAAGCTACTGGTCTAGATAACCATCTCCTTTCTTATCTTATGATTTATCTCTCTCTCACACTCTCATCCTTGAGCTCACAGACCCAAGTCACATTAGCAGTAAGAAGCCCAATCCATTGAAGAAGGCTTGTGATAAAGCATTTTCATTTTTTCAAACGAGATGCCATCAAACACAAGAACACATGAGATCGGTACATGGTTACCCTATGTGCTACAGTTTGAAAATCCTTTAGGCAAACCCTACGTATACTGCTAGAAAAGAGAACGGGAAATGCTCTGCCAGTCATCAAACACTTATAGATACATACCATAGAATTTTTGGAGCTGTTGTTGTCAAGACTAGAGATTGTATGTAAATGATGCTGGAAGGTATCTGACACATCACAGGCATTCAACCAACGATGTGACTGTCATTCGCATATGTAGATTTGCATATCTTTTCTCTATTTCTGCCCTTGGAACTTTTTTTCCACTGGAGTTTACCCATTATTTTTGTTCTTACGTATTTTTTAAATCCCTCAAGTAGAGCAGGAGAAAATCTCTAGGGTATCAAATATCCTACATCAGCATTCTCAAACCCTAGCGTGCATTACAATCACCTGGAGGGCTTGTTACAACACATTTTCTGATTCAATAGATCTGGAGAGGGCCCCGCAATTTCTCACTGCCACCAGGTTCCCAGGTGATGCTGATGATGCCCCCCCCAGGGGCCAACCTTAGGGAACTACTGCTCTACATGGACTTTTATGATAGCTAGTGCAGTGGCCATTGCAACAGGACCAGCCAACCACATGTCATGCACCAGGAAAGCACTGGAAACAGCCGACCCAGCTTCGAAGACATGGATAAACAGAAGCTCCTGAAGGATAGAAAATAGGAACCCTACTGTCATAACTTGCCTGAATCAAACTCAGGTCAGAACATTGCTCCTAAAATGAGTGAAATGTTCACTGGAGAGAGGGGAACAGGATTAAAGCCCTGTCCTCGACTCCCAAGAACTGCACTGTCTAGTAGGAAAACAAAAACCAACACTGTATCTCCGTTTTTGGACTAAGTAGCAAAGGTCAGTCTCTTCTCATCGTCGTAAGAAAATGTCCTCACAGCCGGTGTTGATGGTCCTCTCCGAGCAGAGTTTACCACCCCCTTTATTCCCACGTGTCAACATGAACACAGGCTCACCAAAATTAATGAAGGGCATAAGTCTGCTTTTGCTTGGGTAAGAAATTTCTGTTCGGAACCTTCTCATTTTCCCTGTCCTTAGGAAACCTCAGTTTTAGGAAAGAGACCAGCTTATTCCTGACAGGTTATTTCCCCCCAACCTTTCTTCGTTTCACGAATAACCCCCAAGTATGCCCACAGGTTAACGAAAATCCTGTGTCTCTGAAATTAGGGGATGGACAGAATAATCTAGAGGGAGTTAAGGTGTACTCTGTGCCATGCTGTTGAGATATGAGGGCATCAAAACCACCAGGTGGAGAGGAAATTAGAACTTGAAAAATCACAGGTTACCAAGCGGAGTCAGAAGTACCAATTTTTAGCAAATGGAGAAATGATGCAAATGATATTTAAGTCAAAGTTCTTCAAAGAAAGCTCATTCATCATATGGCTGGGACACACTGATCTGGGAGACCAAAATATGAATGTGAATGGGTTCAGTCAGTAGCTCTGGGTTTGCTCTTTCCCTCAAAAAGCAAAAACATCTGCATTCCACGTTTACTTTGGAGGCACAACCGATAGTGCAAGAAAGGGACAAATAAGCTGGCCTGGAGAAGCATCAAAACCCAATTGATCAGGCTTTCACTGGCCTCCACTTCTATTAAGCTCCCTCAAACGCTGGGGTTATTTGAGCCTCCGGATGTAATCTTCTTATAGAAAACCCACAAAATCCAGAAGTAATAAAATCATACAATTTGTGGTCTTTTGCAACTAGTGGACATTTTCACGCGGAAGCCTTGCCTGACTTCAAACTTAATACTATATCAAAACCTCAACTCATTCATGTTCCCATCTCACCCCGACTTCCCATTTCCTTACGGCATCATCATTCTCTGTTAGGTGGATAAAACTTGCAGTCGTCTTTGACTACCTTCCGCACACTTATACAACGATTCACCATAATATATCTCCTGTTCCTTTATGGGGTCTTTCACACCCCATCCTTTCCAGGCCCACTACTACAGTAACAATAAAAAAATAACAATAATAAAAACTATAACCGTTAACGTGGAAGCTCATTACACTGTACTGGGAAACATGCCAACTGTCCACATTCTTACAGCAAAGGTGCTAAGGAGCTTTGTGTTCCCAAACAATCTTGAGAAATGCTACCTACGGGTCAGTCTCAAAATCTGTGGTTCCACTAAAATAATCATCTTCTTAGACAGAAATTCTTAGAGGGAGGGCCTTACCAATGAAAGGCATGTCATCATCACTGTGACAGCCTTAGCACCTGGGAGCTGACAGAACTAGTTCTCCATTGAGTTGAGAGACCTTGCTCTACAGTTTATTCCTACAGAGTTCATTCTTTTCCACACACTCGGTTCTCAAAAATAAGTCCCCCGTGTGCCTTGCCAAAGACTCTTTTCCTCCTCCCCTAGCTTCTCAGTTTGCTCCTTTTCGCCTCCAAATAACGCGCAAGGCAAGGGCAACACGCCCTGCCCCATCAGCCTACCATTTTGCATCCTGGGAGTCTCCTGCTCGAGGGACGGGGAGCGAGTATGATGCTGGAGGTATTATGTGAAGGAAAGAGAAGGGGCAAAAAGCAAACTAGTAAACAAGATAAACGATGATTCCAATAGACATGTTCTTTCTTAGTTGTGTGTTTTGTGTACTTACCTATTTTTAATTTTAATATTTAGAGTTTTATAGGCCAAGCAGAGTATATAGCCTCCTGGGGGGACTTCCTCTAAATTACAGGGTTTTTTAATGTGCAATTTGGGTTTAAGGCCATTCAACTTCTCTGGATGATTTTTCAAACAAAGCCATGTAGCACTTCATGGACTTCCAAATTACGCCCTGTAGTTTCCCCACGAGGTGCCCTTCAAAGGTTGGCCAGCGTATGTTTATAGCTGTCTCCAGCTGGGCTTTCGAAACCACGGTAAGGAGGAGGCTGTTCTGAAGGGGCTGCTTTCTCTCTGGATTCAAGGAAAGCTCTTTTTGTTTTTCTTTTTAAACAGATACTCGCAAATAAAATGGAGAGGAGACCTTACCCAACGTCCTAAATGAGTCGCAGGATCTAGAAAGGAACTATTAGAACTATTAAGAGAATTATAACACAACTTTTGGGGGAGTAGGGTCCTCAATCTCTTTGGTTTCTATTAGGGACTGAATGTTTTTCCCCCCTTCCTCCCCACTCCATTTCATAGGTTGAAATCCTAAAGTGATGGTATTGGTGGGTGGGTGGGGCCTTTGGGAGGTGATTTAAGTCATGAAGGTGGAGCCCTCATGAATGGGATGAGTGCCCTTATAAAAGAGACTCCAGAGAGCTCTCCCGCTTTCCTCCATGGGAGGACACAGAGAGAAGATGGCTATCTATGAACCGGGAAGGGGATTCTCACCAGGCACCAAATCTGCCTTCCAGCCTCCGGAACTGTGAGAAATCAATTTCTGTTGGTTACAAGCCACCCAGTCTGTGGTATTCTGCCTTGACAGCCGAATGGATTATGTTTCTTAGGTGAGAGCCTTGTGTCCCATTGCCCTTCAATCTGTTTGTTGTTATTGATCGTTCAGAGCACTGTGTAGTTTGGACAGCACTGGGGTGGGCGCTGCGGGCGCTCTTCCCAGGTTCCCTTACCTCCCTTCCTTGCGGCTTCTGTTGGCTCCTCCCCTCTGCCCTCCCTCCACCCATGTGCTTTCCTATTCAATGATCTGCAGCTGCAGATCTTCCATGAGGGGCTGGTTATCCTAGGGCCCTCGGATCTGCTTTGCCTAGTACCGCAGAGAGCCAGAAGTACCCCTTAACCAATAACTGAGAGGTACAGGGAAGGTCGAGGCCTAGCTTCACCACCACTGGTTGAGACCCATCTGCACTGTTCCTCACACTCCAGAGCCGCCTGCAGGATCAGGCTGGAGTCCCCTGCAGGACAGGGCCTGCAATTGCCCAGCTGCCTGTCTTACTCCTCCCCTCCTGTGGCCCCTCTCCAGACTCTCAGAGCCAACTCTGGGCACAATTCCTTAATAGATCATCAGAATACAAATCCTCAGGTCAGGATCACTTCAGTATAGGTTATATCTCTGTAGGGTTGCAAATAAAATATAGGACACCTAGTTAAATTTGAATTTCAGATTCTGGGGGCAGGGGTGTAAATTAAGCATTTGGGATTAATGTATACACACTCCTATATATAAAATACACAGCCAACAAGGACCTACTGTATAGCACAGGGAACTCTATTCAGTATTTTGTAATAACCTACAAGGGAAAAGAATCTGAAAAAATAGATTATATATATATAAAACTGAATCACTGTGCTGTACACCTGAAACTAACACATTATAAATCAACCATACTTCATTTTTTAAAAAAAGAAAAAAATGAATTTCAGATACACAACAGATTATTTAGTATAAATATGTCATGTGTAATACTTGGGACATACATACTAAATAATCATCTGAACTAAAAATATAACTGGCAAGTTTATTTTTATTTTATAAATCTCGCAACATTATCTACTGGACCCTCAAAGCAACCCACTGAGATCATTCCTTCCATTTTAGAGATGAAAAAACTAAAGTTTGGTGAAGTCTAGTGACTTTTCAAAGGTCATACAGGACTTGGCAGTTTTCTGACTCACACGTGGGAACTTTTTTGGTTTTTTTTTTTTTTTTCAGTCTCATTCTCTTAGAGCTCTGCATTTTTCAACCTCCCTGTTGGAAAAGCAAAGTTACCAAAATAATTCAAAGGAAGGTTCCGATGGCCAAAGACCATATGGTGTGCTGAACCAACTCAAAATATGACATATTAACCAATGACGCCTTACTGGGGAAATGGGAATTGTTCACCGTGGAAACATCTCATCGCTGACAGGTAACCTTCTCCTGACCCTCATACGGTATAAGTGACCTATTTTCTTTGTCTTTGAATAAGGTAGGATATAATTTCAAGGGCTACAGTAGAGAAGAAAATGAAATCAGCTCTGTACTTCATTAGTTCAGAACATAAAAAGAAAACAGTTCTAGTAACACCATGGCTCTTGCTGAGATTATACATGTCTGTTTCTGTGGGAAGCAGTACAGAGTGGAGGTTGGGAAGCTCTGGCTCTGAGTTCCATGACACATGGGTCCAAGCCCCATGACTTCCCAGCTAGATGGCTTTAAGCCTTGTTAACTTTCAAGAACTGTGAAAGGTCTGAGATTTTACTCTATTTTCAAGCTACCATGCTAGTCTGCTACAGTGTCATGTTTGCTTGGCAAAGACATGAGACTCCTGCGTCGGAGAAAAAAGAATTTATTACTTACAGCAACCAGAGTATCAGCATTTGTGCCAGTTCTAGAGCTTCAATCCCCACTGACACAAAGAGGGTCAGGTGACATCTGTACACACTGGGTTACACGACAGGGATCCTGAATTTAGGGAACCCGAATCTTTCCTAGTGGACGGTAAAGCCTGCCTGCACTTTGTCCTGGAGGGAGCGATTATCTTTATTACACTGGACAATAAGCAAACCTGCATTTGCTCTGGATGGAGTCACTGTGACTGCCATCCAAGTTTGGTCACTATACAAACATCTTTGTAAAGATAGTTGGGAGAAAGGTAGTCAGTGTCTTTGCTCTCAAGACAATGTGGAAAGGTGAGACACTCAGGGGGAATTGTCTCCCACCACTCAGTTATGGTTTCCTCATCTATAAACTAGGAAAAACTGTTTCTAGTTCACAGAGTTCCTCTTCACCTTCTGTTTAGAAAAATTCCTTTCTGCTGACTATTTCTGTTTCTTGCCTCCTCCACAATGGTTGTATAATTCCATGTGGCTAAAAGCAGCTGTGGAAGTAGAAAGTGCCTTGAGGGTGGCCACAGAATCCCAGATTTTGTCACCCACTCATTAAGCAAATATGTATTGAGCACCTACCACCTAACAAGGTTCCGTGTGACATGCTGGATTAAGCCCCGACTGTCTGGCATAATCTAACTTCTCTTATTCGAGAGATATCCTAAATCTCTGAAGATTTTTCTCTCTGAAAAAAACAAGAGCTATACTTTCTCCATATTGTTACTAGGAATGATGAGATAACAAATGAGAAACTACTTTTAAAATTATAAAGTGACGTATATGTTTACTTTTCCCCCAACATTCTTTTCAGCAAGAGCCTGGCATATAACCTACTGAAATTAGTATTGCCCAAATTTTGTTAATTGACCAGCATAATTTATAATGACCAATGAGGTAGAACAATTTTATAACCACCACCAAACTGCACAAAGGATGACAGAGAAAGTAAGGTCATTTCATTGATAGTCTGCTCTTCCATTTCTAATTTCACAAACTCTTCGTGCACAGCGTCGGCATCAGCTGACTTTTCGCAGCTTTACTGAAACAGCAGGAATAGCTGACGTCATGAGGTCATCTGAAAATCTGTGCGTTGCTTTGGTGATACTCTCAGTTGTTAAAAAATATAGTTGGATATAATCCAAAGAGTTTTTAATTCTTTTTAGGGCTAGTAAATTACAAAATAATAAGTCCCTAAAGACCAGAGACAGCACTGATTTACCTATTCCTCTCCCTTATTTTTTGGTTTGGGTAAGAGAGGGATAGAAATATCCACACATTGTTTTTCAACAGTAAATTTTTTTTTTTTTTTTTTTTTTAAAGTTACAGGTGTACAACAGTGATTCACAATTTTTAAAATTAATTTTATTTATTTTTGGCTGTGTTGGGTCTTCGTTTCTGTGCGAGGGCTTTCTCTAGTTGCGGCGAGCGGGGGCCACTCTTCATCGCGGTGCGCGGGCCTCTCACTATCGCTGCCTCTCTTGTTGCAGAGCACAGGCTCCAGCCGCACAGGCTCAGTAGTTGTGGCTCACGGGCCCAGTTGCTCCGCAGCATGTGGGATCTTCCCAGACCAGGGCTAGAACCCATGTCCCCTGCATTGGCAGGCAGACTCTAAACCACTGTGCCACCAGGGAAGCCCTCAACAGTAAATTTTTGATCCTTGATTCTGAACAAAACTCATGGAACAAAATTCTCTTCTATTTTGAAATTACAGGTAACCAAGGGACTTTGAATGCATAACATGACTGGTTTCTCAGTGAACCCTCAGAGAAGACTGAAGCTTATAAACTCTCAGGAAAGATTCACTTGACTCTTCAGATACTTCATAGCAAAACTGCATAAAATCAAGTGTAATGGGAGCAACATGAAAGGAAAAGAGACAAAGACAGATTACCCAGGAGATACAGAAGGAGAGAGACCAGTATCAGATTCCTCATCACAGCAGTAAATCCCAGAAGACAAGGGAGTAAGATCTTTGAAGGGGGCTAAGTAAAACCGAGATAGCTCTGAGGGGGAAAAATCTAGAACCCCAAAACAGCATTCAAGAGTAAGAATTAAACAAAGACATTTTCGGACACATTAGAACTCAGAAAGTTTGCCACTGATTGACCACAAGTGGGGGTGGGGAGGGGAGTTAGGACTCATGCCAGTATAACTGAAACAAATAAAAGAAGCGTGAAAGACACAAGCTGAAGAATGAATAAAAGAAAATAAATTGCTAAGTACTATAAAGAAAAAGTATGTGTGCTTGTGTGTGTATGTGTAAAAATAGGTTGAAATAAAAATTCTAGAATCCATGGAATACTAGCTTGAGAGTTGGGTGTACGTCCTAGGCTGGGAAGATGTAGGGAAGCTAAAGTATCTTGTTTGGGAGGGCAAATAATGATTAACTTTTGCTAGAAAAATATTAAAGTGTGCTTTCTTGTCAATTATAAAAAAGATAGGCAAAAAATAATAAAGATGGAATTCAGAGCTTGCGAACAGTAAAAAAAAAAAAAAAAAAAAAAAGGAACAAAATACAATCAACCCAGCAGAAATCAGAAAACAAAAAACATAAAAAGAAAAAGAATACAAGAAATAAGTCCAAATATTTTAACAGCCCTAATAAATATGAATTAGTTAAACTCACCTACTAAAAGACATTCAGATTTTTTTAAAAAAATCATCTATGCATTAGGACAAAATAATTCTTTCTTAATTTTAAAAATGTGATCTCCTACCCTCTATAATGAATCATCACAATGTGATACAAACAGAAATAAAGACTTCAAGTCCCAAATATGTAAAAACTAAAATATTTGTCTAAATAATTCATGGTTAGTGCAGAAAGAAAAAAATATTATACAATATTTAGAACTGAATTGTAATGAAAAGCCAAGTCCATACCAAAATTAGTGGGATGAGCTAAAGCAGTACTTAAATGTTTTAATTATTTTAAAAGAGAAAGGAGCTAAACATAAATTAAGTGATCAACTCACAAAACTAGAAAATGCCAAATGAAGCAAGAGGAAGAAAATGAAAGATAAAGAGAAGTTAAAATGGAAAAAAACCCAACCAAACAAACCCCTACAGGGTTGTTCAATGAAGCTAATGATGGTTCTATGAAAGTTTAATGAAATAAATGAACCTCTAGAGATAAGGAAAAAAGAGAGAGAAGGCAAAAGTAATAATATTAAAAATTAAGGGCATAACTATAGATGCTGTAGTGATTTCAGAAATCATAAGAGAAAACCATACACAGTTTTAAGCCAATAAATTCAAAACCTAGGAAATAAATCTCTACAAAGAAATGAATAACTGGAAGCTTCAACAGACCAGTGAATATAAAAACAATTCAACCAGCGGTCCAAGTTCCCACAGAACACCCACCAGGGTCTCGTGATTTTACTGGAGACTTTAAACTTCTACTCAAATGATTCCTATCTTACAGTAACTGTTTTATATTGTTTCAAAAGATGTCCAGGCTGCCAACTTGACTCGAAAGGCTAGCATAACTATGAAACCAAAATCAAAGAAAAGTAACTGAAGAAAAAAAGACCGAACTTATTTACGAATTCAGACGTAAAAATAATCCTAATCAAGGCAGAAAGAGCACTTACTATAATTTAACACCAAATCATAATTAAATTTATAGCGAACTAGGAAAGAAGGAAAATTCCTAAGGCAATAAAAGGGTACCACCTACTAAAAATGTACAGAAAATAACCTACTTATCAGTTACATTTAGGATGTCTTCCAGGGAAAATCCAGAAGTAGGTAAAAATAACTGCGGTCAGCATAAATTCAACACATATGCAACACTGTACTAGAGATTACAGCAAACAATGTGATTTTAAAAATTGGTAAAAGGTTTTAGGATTATAAAATAAGGGCCAATATTTTCATTATTTGATGATAATGTACTAGTTAAGATAATAATTAGAATTTATATGAGAATTCAGCACGTGGCTAATGACAAGATTAACATACAAGATCCCAAACGCCACATTCTAACCAGTTCAAATATGTAAATAGAAAAATAGATTCCCTTTTCAATATTAAGAAAAACTATTAAATACCTTGGCATGAATCTAATAAAAAATGTGTGTTATGAAGGGCTTCCCTGGTGGTGCAGTGGTTAAGAATCCATCTGCCAATGCAGGGGACAAGGGTTGCAGCCCTGGCCTGGGAAGATCCCACATGCCACGGAGCAACTAAGCCCATGCGCCACAACTACTGAGCCTGTACTCTAGAGCTCGTGAGCCACAACTACTGAGCCTGTACTCTAGAGCCCGAGAGCCACAACTACTGAAGCCCACGTGCCTAGAGCACATGCTCCGCAACAAGAGAAGCCACCGCAATAAGAAGCCCGCGCACCGCAACGAAGAGTAGCCCCCGCACGCCGCAACTAGAGAGAGCCTGCACGTAGCAACGAAGACCCAACGCAGCCAAAAATAATAAATATTTTTTAAAAACTTATCTATAAAAAAATGTATGTTATGAAGAAAGCATTCATGAGGAACCATATATGAAGATAACGTAAAATGTTAACAGAAATAAAAGGAACTTAGCAGCATACTATGTTCAAGGATGAGGACAATCACATCTGTGAAAGGGACAATTCTTCTCAGTTAATTTTACTCAAATCCCAACCAAAATCTGAAAAAGACTTTTGCTGACACTTGGGCTAAAATAAATTAAAATTCTCATGGGCTAGTAAATACACAAAATAGCAATGGTGGTTTTTAAAAAGCAAACTTTGTATATAAAATTCCACATCAGTACCACAATGAAAGAATGAATGCCTGGACCTTGAGGCTTTCCCCAACATTCATGCTGTCCCTCCTCCACTGAGTAGCTGCCCTGTGCTTTGGGGATTCACCCAGCACCAGGAGTGGCCCTGATTGGTCTAGACCTGTCAAGTCCTGCACGTGGTTTCATAAGTCAGGCCTCAGCAAATCAGGGTATGGCCAACCGAGGCTGGTTCAGCAAAAGTTATATGACTTAATTCAGGCCCAGGAGACTGGAGAGGAAATTTCCTGGGTGCTTCTAGAAGCACTTTGCTACCTACATAGTTAAAGGCAGGGATGTGTTCTCTTCCTCTGATATTTTCTAGCAGGGACATATGGACAGAACTGAGCCACCATCTTGATAGCAGAGTGAGATGAGGCCTATGTTGAGAGGAGAGCAGAGAAGACTATCACAGGGAAACAGAATCACAACCACTGGGTTAAGCCAACCCTAAGACCCTTGAAAACAATTTCTGAAATTTGTAACTTGACAAAATTATTCTCCTGGATACAATCCGAGTTAAGTATTCATCGCAGGGTGTCCCTAAACAGCAATTTCTCATGAAACCTTTAAAACACAATACAATTTATATAAATTAAAGCACATGCATTGGAGGAACACACCCAAGTATAGAAGAAGTGAAGTAATACCAGTGTAGAGAAGGGCCTGGAGAGCAGAGGTCTACCATGAACCTCAGAGCTTCGCTACAGGTCAGGCCCTTCAACTACTGACCTACATTATTTCTCTCCTCCACATCTGAAGCTTCTCTGCTCCTGAACACACTCTGCATTTTGTCACCTCCAAGCTTTCAATAAATTTATACTATTCTATTGACTGGGAAGGCCTCCACCCTCTCTTCTCTCCACCTGTCAAGTCATCCTCATCTTGAAAACCCCGCTGAGATTTTACCTGGTTTCCCTGATTTCCCCAGGCTACCCATCTCTTTCCTTTCTCCTCCTCCAGGTTGACATCACAAAGTTGGCAATTGAAGATGTACTGCCAGGTGGTCTCTTCTGCTGTTGCTGAGACCTTTTATTTCTGCTTAACTTTTCAAATATTTGTCTTCTTTCCAAATAGATTTTAAGGTATTTGGGGACAGGAAGTAAGTCTTACCTTTATGGTCCCTTGCATTTTGACATAGTAAGCCATCAGAAAATATTGTTCATTGAATTGGATTTTTGCGATCATGCTTTTTGCACCATCTGCATTCTGACCAGATTTTTCTTGCTGTTTAATATCTTCAGCCCCGATTCCACTCATGGCTACCTTTAACTTGCCTTCAAATTGTAAAATCTGCTTACTCCCCTTGGGTCAGGTAACTCAAAAGATGCAGCTGTGAATTTTGGCCAACCCCTGGAGAGCATTATCTCCCCAGCAGCAAGAGGCTGATTCACTCTCCATGTTTTCATCGGTACCCCAGGCACTGTTATGTCCGTGAAGGCGAGGAGATGACAAACTCTAGGCTGTCTTTATAGCTTAACCCTATTCGTCTCCTTTCCATGTCAGCAGAAACGGATTGCTTTTTGCTCTGTACTGTTCTATTCTGCCCATAACTTCGTTTATGAAAACAAGCTCCAACGTAATAAACCCATTCCTGGCTCCTAAAACCTTACCTAGCTGCTCAATGCTGGTTTTAATACCAACAACTGCCAGAGCTCCAAAGCTAACCCACGAAACTTTAAAAGACTATTTAGGATACCAAAGTATATTAATAACTCAGCTATTTACCTTGAAATCTCCCTTTTTGAAATATTGTTTACACCACCCTCTGTGGCTACTTCTCACATCACAAAGCAGAAAAATGCAGTTCATATTCTGTATGTAAAACTGTAGCTACCAGTAGTTAGTAATTAACTTAAACCAGAGCTTAAAAAGACTAAAAGTTAGATTTAAGAAACCCTACTTAATCACAACATACTCATCAACAACCAAGCCATTCAAAGTGTGATCAAATGATTTACAAGACTACTTTAAAGATTCGTTCACTAAACCTCTCTAGTGCACATTAAAATGTGCTTTACTGAGTATGCAGGTATTTGCTTATAATTTTAACAAAGGTTCACAAACTTTCTATTTTAAGTAGCAAAAAAGGAACGAGCATGAGGCCTCATATTTCAAAAAGAGAAAACAAGTTCTTATTTAGAGAGAAAATTTTCATTAGAAACATTAAAAATTGTGTCTCCTTTCATTTACACTAGATAGAATTCCTTTCTACCTCCATTTTACCCAATTCTTCCCTGCCTCTCTACTATTTATACAACCTATTGCTCTAAAACAGTGGTTCTCAGCTGGGAGCTATTCCACTGCCCCGGCCCTGCCCCGCACCCTGGCATTTATCAATATCTGGAGGCAATTTTGATTGTCAGGATGGGAAGAAGAGGCTGCTAACTGGCATCTATTGGGTAAAGGCTAAATATGTCACTAAACATTTTACAATGCATAGGACAGCCCCCTCACCACCACCCTCACCACACACACACAAACACACACACACACACACACACGAAAGAGTTATCCAGTCCAAATGTCAATAGTGCAGAGGTTGAGAAACCCTACCTGAAACCTAAGAATAAAGAAAAGCCCAGTTAATATAAAGCACTGAAGTTTCAATATATGTTCAAGACTAAGTATATAAACAGGAGAAGATATTAAAATGGAAAGATCGATGCATTTGTCTATATGAAAATTATAAGTAGCCTTTGTATCATAATACCCTTAAATGACATGTGACAAATGGAGATAATCTGTTCGTGACAAATGTTGGCAATACTGAATTGATTCCACCAAATACAAAGAGTGCTTACAAATCAATACAAAAAAAGACTAACCCCCCCCAAATAAAAAGGATGAGGAAATGAACAGTTGATTCACAAAACAAAGAAATACAAATAGCTGATAAACATATTACAACAAGTCAATCTCAATAGGAATCTAATAGCTATGAGTGTTTTTCATTTAGCAAACTGGAAAACCCCATAAAGATGATATTACTTAATGCTGGCTAGGGAATCATAAATGAGATAGATGGTACGAGATCAAGTAGATACAAATTTTCTACATAGCAATTTGCCAGTAGGTCTCAAGAACTTTAAAAATGTGCAAAGCCTTTCACTCTGAAGTATCATTTCAAAGAACCTATTATGAAAGAATATTCAAAGATATAGTAAAGACTTCTAATAATTGATATTTATAATAATTGAAAACAATCAATATGTCCAAAAAAGTCAGCTGAAGAAATTATGCTACTACTTATAATAACGTAAGGGAACAAGAGATGTTAGATGGGAACAAGAAAAAGGAAGATGTAAGATGGTATCCAGGAAAGGCTACTTGAATTAATATCTTTATATTATGAAGTCCATATACTATGAAGAAATACTGTTTGTGAAACAAGAAGCAAAGGATTAAGCATATTATTTAAAGTTCCAAAGATAACTAATAGAGGAATCAAGGATGGGCCTCTAACTATGTTGGGAAGAAGAGAATTTTAGAAAAGAGGGACCAGCATTTATGAAGACGAAGGAATGAAACGGTGGCACAATGGAGGAACTGAAGTAAGTTCCACATGACCAAAGCTTGGAATGAAAAAGAGGATATTATGAGAAAAAAAACCACAACAGAGGTCATGCAACTTTCTAGGGTGGACATCAGGGAAGTTTATATTGACATTGATTTCAAAAGCTCCTTTGTTTTAGGAAATGCAAACATTCGACAAACATCTGTTCGATGTCAACTACATTTTAGGCACCAAGGAGCTGCAGCAGTGAACAAAACAGGCAAAATCCCAGTTTTCCTCCAGTTTATGTTTTGGTTTGTGGAAAGGAAGATGGAAAAATAAACCAGTACATATATGGTATGTAGTAAGCAGCCTTCTAGGATGACTCCCAATGATTTCTACCTCTGCAGAATAACAATCCATGTCTTTTTGCAATCTACAAACCCTGAGTGTGGACTGGACTTAGTGACTTGCTTCTAACAGCAGACTTTGACAAAAGTGATGGAATCCACTTCTGAGATTCCATTTTAGAAGACTGTGGCTTCCATCTTCTTGGAACTCTCTCACTGTATCTTGCTTGCTCACTTTGATGACACCAGTGGCCATGTGTTGGGCTGTCCTACGCAGAGGCCGACACAGCAAGGAACTGAAGGCAGCCTCTAGCCTACAGCCAGAGGAACTGAGGCTGTCAGTACAGCAACCTCTAGGAATTGATTCTGCCACCAGCCATGTGAACGATCTTGGAAGCAGAACCTGCTCCAATTTAACCTTGAGAGACTATGGCCCTGCCAACACCTTGACTGCTGCCTTATGAGAGACCCTGAGCCCGGGAGCCAAGCCAAGCTGGGCCCAGACTTGTGACCCACAGAAATCTTGCAGTAATAAATGTTTGTTGTTTTAAGTAGCTACGTTTCAGGGTAATTTGTAACACAACAGTGGACTTCTCTGTTGGTCCAGTGGGTAAGACTCCACGATCCCAATGCAGGGGGCCCGGGTTCGATCCCTGGTTGGGGAACTAGATCCCACATGCACATTGGAACTAAGAGCTCGCATGCCGCAACTAAAAAGATCCCACGTGCCGCAACTAAAAGATCCTGCGTGCCACAACTAAGACCTGGCACAGCCAAATAAATAAATAAATATTTTTAAAAAACCAAGCAGTGGACAACTAAGACGATGTTTTGGTTGTGAAGTACTGTGGATAAGATAAGGATAAGGAGTTCAGCGGTTGCTGGCCTGGGAGTGGGGCTTCTATTCTATAAAGAGTGGTCAGCGGAGGGTTCGCTGAGAAGCAGACAATTGCGGGTAGGACTGAAGACAACGTGGGTAGAGGCTACGCTCGTATCTGAAGGAAGTGCTTTCCAAGAAGAAGGAACAGTAAGTGCAGAGGCCTGAGCCAGACACAAGCTTGAAATGGGCAGTTCTGCCACCAGGTGGTCTAAGACAAATCCAGAGCCCAAGTCACGGAGGGCAGGGAGGGGCCTCGCAGCTCTGCTCTGCCTGGTTCTCCCTGAGTGGACCATGGGCCTGGCTTGTCTCATTGAGCTCGAGGTAAACAGTCTCTCCCTGGCAGAACTGGCATCCTCAAGAAAGTGAAAGCGTCAGACCAGATAAGGCACAAAAGACATATTCTAAAGGTATTGGTTTTTTGCGTTTAAAATGATCTGATAGGGACATGGGTAAGTCAAAATCGCTTCTTACCAGGAAACAAATTTAGCAGGTAAGGCAAAATTAGTGTACAGTCAAAATGATCAACTGGGTAGTTTATTACAGATGATTTTGGGTATCACAACCATGTACAGTCATTGTTAAATACACTAAAACCTAAGAACCACTGAGTAAGGAAAAAAGGGTGTGTGTACTCCAAAGTCAGGGCAGGCCTTTTGAGATAACCACCAAATCCCAAGGACAATGGAAATAAATGGAAAATTCTCAACTGTTCCGATTTACCTACTCGATCTACTCTGTTCTGTTTTAGTTAAATATTAATGCAACCTGAAGGCACGTTAGTTTCATGAGATATGTGTAAAACATTGGGCACTGCGCCTCACCTCACGTAGAGTAGGTAGTCAATAAATGTTTCATGGGTTTGAATCTAATCTATGTCTTTTTCCCTCCCAGACTCCTTGGAGCAGAGAACATACTTATATATGTATTTCTGAAGCCCTCCAAATTGCTTGGCACATAATAGGATTTCATTAAATAGCTGCATAAATGAATGAATAAATTGATTGAAGATATGTTCCTAAAAGCCAAAACTGAGGGTCATGTCTCTCTTAAATATGTTTAAGATGCAATTTGATTTGTAGCTCAAGGGTAAGACTGAATTTCTCTTTGCAATTTGGATAGAAATACTCCTCTGAACCCTGAGTGTTACGGAAATATTTTTCTAGGAATGTAAATAGCAGCAGTCAAGTGCTTCAGAGAATGGCTTCCATCTAAAAAAGACTTCAATAACGTCATCTGTTCCTAAAGATGAAGAGATGTTTGAAAATAACACTTAACAAATTTAAAGATGAAAATAAAGACTGAGGGTAAATGAACTGGCCCTAAAATAAAAATGTGAAACTCAGAAGGGTAATTCATTAATCAGAAAAGAGGGTACAGAAACAACTTACTGTCCACCTTGTCATTCAGAACATCAATTTACAGCTGCTGGTGAAGAAGAGGCAAAACCAGGAATTAAGATAAGCATTGTCCTTGTCTTTTAGAGGGCTATCATCCAATTTAAAAAGATCATCCATCCATTCACTGAACATATATTAACTGAGCACCCACTATAAGCAAGGAACTCTGCTGTCATTGAGGATTCAGAGGTAAATAAATAAGATGATGTCTTTTCCTCCAGACTTTCCCATCTGGTTTGGGAGACTGGTGTGTAAAAAATAAACAATGGGATTAAAGAGAAGGCAGGGCTAACTGCCAAGAGTTAGCGAGCTCAAAGCATGAAACTTGGAAGATGTACATATTTTCCTGAAAGTCACATTCAGTACAAGTTTTCGTCGAGCTGTCAAAGTGCAAGTGTTGAGATTTGTGAATGTCTTGATATGGAAAGGATACAGAATTAATTATCATAGAATTATGGGAAATGAGGCTGTAAGGAGAACAACCCTTGGCTTTGTTGCATTTCATTCTACTCCACTAATTTACCCCATGAGGCAGGTACAAGACAACTATTATCAACTGAGAGTCACAGTACAGAAAAGGGCATCAGAGTCATATTTTCAAGATGGCACAGGAAAGACATTACACCCTGTACTTTTGAAAATTAGTTAAAAACAATACTAAGAAACAGAGCACAACCTCCATCAACTTTGGAGCATCTATACTCCAAATTACAGAAATCAAGTGGAGGAAAGCCAAATGCACTTAGCAGAGAAGAAAACGGTTGAAGCTAGGTGCTTTGGTTGAGGAGGTGGGGTGCTAATGGTAGAAGCAAGCATTTAAGCTCATCAGAGCCCCCAAAAGCTTTAGGATTCAGAGGCACCATTTACAATGGAAGGAAGGGTGAACCAGCAGTCTGGAAGAGGGTACTTGGCTGGCATCAGTAGAAAGTTCTTTTTTAAGCTGGCTTGCAATCCCCACTGAGTGTAGCGAAATGACAATTCTTCCTCAACCAGTGGAGAAGCCAGGAGGTTTTCCCATAGAAGAAACAGAAACTGAAACAGGATTTAATTTGTAACTAAATCCTCAGAGAGCTGACAGAAGATATGATAGCCATGTACCCTTTCTTAGGAAAGTATTGGAGGATGTGCTCCATCAAAATGAGAGAGTAAACCTATGCAGAAAGAACATGGGATTCAGGAGAAACAGAGGTCCCAGCATCAGAGAAGGAAACGAAGACAATTATCAGGATGATGACAAAATGAGAGCTACCTTAAAATAAGCGCTTCAGCATAGGCCTAAAGAAAAGCCGCCCAAGATTGACAGAGCTGTGAGGAATACTCAGGAAAACAATAGAAACTGACCTGCTGGACTCTGGGGGAAATTGTGTTGAAAGGTGTTTTAAGGAATTATGGGGGTTGTATAAAGACTTTTCCAGATGGTCAACAAACAAACGAGCAAAAAACTAAAGCAATGGTTAAAACAAATCAATTATTCAAGAAAGGAAATGTACTCATAATGTGAAACCTAGGCTAGCAAGGAATGATATTCACACCATCAACATAATAAAAAAACACTCTAGGGCTTTCCTGGTGGTGCAGTGGTTGAGAGCCCGCCTGCCGATGCAAAGGAAGCAGGTTCGTGCCCCCGTCCGGGAGGATCCACGTGCCGCTGAGCGGCTGGGCCCGTGAGCCATGGCCGCTGAGCCTGCGTGTCCCAAGCCTGTGCTCCGCGACGGGAGAGGCCGCGACAGTGAGAGGCCCGCATACCGTAAAAAAACCAAAACAAAAAAACACTCTAAAAAAAACCACTCTATATGGATTTAACAAAAAGTTAAAATGTGATTAAAATCTGTCATAATAAAAAGTCCACAGATGTCTAAAATTAGACACATAAAAAATTAGCAATTTATGATTATTTTTAAAAATATATTTCTAAATAAGAGAAGAAATAAGCCAAATTAAATGTATTTGGCTCCAGGGAGCAGGCAAGGCAGGGGAAAGGAGGTAACAGACTTTGGTTTTTATGTCATAAGCTTTTTAGCACCATCAGGCTTTTAAAATGATTTGTAAGTAAAATTGTGGTTAAAAGTAGAATCAATAGCATCTTTTCCCAGACAAAGACTCACATAAACCCCTCTTTCTGGCCAGTGCAACCTCCACTGGTGATTAGAGACGGCACCTGGATACAGAGTGGTTTCAGAACTGGAGGTTGGCAAGCCCTTGGCAATATCCCAGGAGACTAGCACCATCACTCTGCCTGCCCCCTTGGAGCCCCAAGGAGACCAACCGGCTTCTTGAATCCGTCTACTCTTGCACGGTTGTGTTCTACTCCAGGCTTTTCTCCATCCCTAGATTTTCATCATCACTCATCTACTCATCTTGCACCGTTAGCTTGAAGTGACTGCACAGCACTGGTCTCCTTCTGTACAAACTGGCCCGGGTCTTGATTTCAGCCAGCAAAATTCTGATTGGGTGATTGTTTGTTTGCTTTTACCAGACAGATAGAAAGATGGGGATAGAACTGGGAGAGAAAAAGGGCTCATTATGAATATGAAATTTTGTATTAAGGAGATACAATATTCTTATGCAATGATAAATTACTAGAAGTGACCTTTCAGCAACCAATTAATTGTCCTTTGCATCAAAACAAAATTAAGTTCTAAGGTGTTTACATATCAGTGATTTCAATGTATCCACATCATGAGAGCTAATGTTTATATTACGCTTATAATGTGCCAGACATTGTCGTAAGCATTTTACATATATTAATTTAACTAATCCTCACCTTCCCATCTACAATATAAGGACTGGTATTATACCCATTTTCAGAGAGATTAGACACAGAGGAGTTCTGTAACTTGCCTGAGATCACATAGCTAGTGACAGCCAGGATTCTAATCCAGGCAAAACACACTGAACTCTACAGCTAGGAACCCCAAGGAGTAGAGATGGGATTGAAGACATCTGATTTCCAAGACTGAACTGTATGCCGGAAGAGCAGAATCTGAGAGATGGTTTCCAGAGGAGGTGAAACGAGCAGTCAAGGCTGACATGAGTGCTCTACACGAGCGAGCATCAATCCGTCATTATGGAAGGGCCATCACCCCTCTTATTTTTCTCACTTTCTGGTATTTTTGTTTCTTTTTCTTGGGGTGGGCTGCGGTCAGTTTACTTTTCTCCAGTGCTTTCTCCTAAGGCAAATTAAAGGCAGAGAAAGGAGGGTGGCCCACAGACGTCCTTCTTAGGGTAAGCAGCTCTGATGACAAAGAAAAAAAGCCCTAACACGAGAAACAAGGCTGTCCAGACTGACTCCAACTAGGTCACGGATTTCAGGACTCAGACTTCTCTTTGTATAAGCTCTTTCCCTTTGCCATGGCTAAGCAATGGTCAACTGGCAATACCTGTCTCTAAGGTGAAGAGCTGGTCGCAACTATCTCTCAGGCCCACTCAGTGCAGGGTCAAAGATTCTGGAACCACTGGCAGGGCGGTAGGCCATCTTATCCACAGCACTCAGGATCAACGTGACTGAAGAGGAGTTATCTTTTTTCTATAATGTATTCCTCCCAATGCCACATGAGAATACTCTGACAGAGAACCTAACTCCACATTCCTTCCAGACACAGGGACTAATCCCTCCAGCCTGGGGACCACAGTCTTTCTCCAGAGATAGTCATTGCCAAAATGTGTTTTTAAATAAATGTGCTCAAATGACAGAGTCGTGAGGTATTTATGATTTGAAAAATAACTTGCTATAATGACTTACTGTATACAGAAAATCACTTGCTATTGAGAACATCAAAAATTACATTACAAAATGTCAAATCTTCAAAAAAAAATCAAATTTCATCGACAAAGAGTATATACATAATTCTGACGACTCTAATGAAGTTACACGACTAGCACCCTCACACATCAAAATAAAATAAAGTCCAATGGAACTTGAGAGTAAAACAACCACACCAAGGGGGCAAGACTATCTGTATCCAGGAACATTAGACCAGGATTTCTCACCCTTGTCACTCTTGACATTTGGGGCTGGACAATTCTTTCCTGTGGGAAGCTGCACTATACACAGTATAAAGTGTTTAGTAATGTCCCTGACCTTGACCCACAGGACGCCAGAACTCCCCATCCACCCACCTTCAGCAGGGACACTGCCAAGCCTCCCCTTGGGGGCAAAACTGACCCTGGTGGCGAACCATTGCTGGAGACATAAAGAATGTATCAGTTGTTATCAGGAAATTCTTAAATACCAATTCTAATTTTATAGAACAAATTTACTCTATAATGTGATGATAGATGCATTCAGCGGTGAACAGGAAATAGGGTTTAGGTGGACCAGAGCTCTGAGAAAACCTAAGATAGAGTGCCTATTTACATGTAATTTTTACTTGTTTTGCTTGTTTTTTCACTGAAGGTGACAAGAAGGAACAGGAAATATGACTTCGGTTGACTGACAATTTCTTATAACTTTCAAAATTGCTCTGACAAGTTGATAGAAGAACATCGTGGAATACAAAGCAAAAAAGATTCAGCAGGAGGAAGGTGGTGTTTCTTTGAGGAATGTGGTCTGTCTAAACAAAGGCATAAAGAAACCCAACTAAGCATAAATACAAGCTCAGTAGATCCGTCTGTCTAGCAAAGAAGGCAAGGCTCTAGCTGATTTTTCTTTATTCTGTCTTCCTGAATCATGGCAGAACAAGTGCCTAATTAGCCACAAAGGGAGGATCTCATTAAAGCGGGCTCGGAATTTTCTTTTAAAGAGAGACTTCACATAATCAGCCTATAAAAACATCCTCTGGCATCTTAGTCAGCTGGGGCTGCTGTAACAAAATACCATAGACTGAGGGACTTAAACAACAGACAATTATTTCTCATAGTTCTAAAGGCTGCAAGTCCAAGATTAAGTTGTTGGCAGACTTGGTTCGCCTTAAGAAGCCTCTTCCTGGCTTCCAGACGGCCACTTTCTCACTGTGTGAGTTTGAGAAGTTTGAGAAGCACTGCTCTAGAGAGTCCAACTTTATCATTTAAGACTACATAGTACAGACTCTTTTGTGGTAACAATGACAATAACAATGAGAAACATTTTCTTGAAAATATTCTTTTTAGAGCTTCTTGGAAAATACGGAAAAAAATCTTTTTAAATGAACTCCTGATATTCCAGGAAGAGCAGATTGTATACAAAAAGCAACAACAGGCAACAAGATAAATAGAACTGGTATAACAACGACTGTTAAGCCTTCACTGTAAATGTTCTTCAAAGTAAGATATTTCTGGCTGGATATTTCACACTGGGCAGAACTCTATGGAAAAGAAATGACAAGGGCCATACCTCAAACTCAAAACTGCTCTCTGACCCGTTACTGTACCCAGGGTGGACACTGTCCCTCATTTTTTCATGGTGATGCATTTCAAATCTTCCACACAAACATTCAAAATGCTATGTTAGCATTAACAAGTAATTAACACGTAATTAATAAGTAATTAAAAACCTGAGTGGGCTTGCATTCTTCCTTTCCTTTCCTCCCCCTCTCTCTCCCTTCCTTCCTTCCGCCTACTGACAAGCCTATGTGGTCTGGGAATTTGTGATTTGAGACTATTGGGACAGAAGCTGAAAGCAGCCCTTTCTCCCTTTCCTGTTTGCCCATTTCTGTTCCCCTCTAACCTTGAAAGAACCTAATTATAGGAACGAGATCACTAGGCAATTTAACCTAACTCCTGACTTATGTACTCCTGAATGCACACCATGTCTAACCTGTTGATTCCTTTCCTAGATTAAAAGAAGTCAGAATGAAGAACTAAGTAAATGACTAGCCCTCTACCCCCATAACACCCATAGCAATCCTGCTGGCAGATCACGCGGGCAAGAGAACATCTGAAGAGTCGGCCAGCCTGCGCGCAATGGAGAATGAAGCAGAATCCAACCTCCTGCCTTGATGATTCACTAAGGCTCACCTCTCCCTCGGCCACCCCGCTCCACCTTTTTCCCTTTAAAAACTGTCCTAGCTGAGCAGAATCTTAGAAGCTGATCTCAGTACGTGAGTCCACCTTCTCCCCAGATTGCTGGCTTTTCTGAATAAAGCAACTTTCCCTTCTACTGACACTTGCCTCTCAAATTACTGGCTTTTGAGTGGTGAGCAGTGGAACCTGAGTTCAGTAAGAAAGCTTCGTCGGGCCTCGTTAGCTGTCCTCGCACATCAACACCATGGCGGGGGCTGGGGTGGGGGGGTTGAGATTTCTCTTATTTGAAAATAATGAGTGAAAGTTCAACGCACAAGGTTAGAGAGGATCAATAATTAGTAGGCAGTTAGCTCTGCAAATGAAAAACAATGTCATATAACTAGAAGGCAATTGTAAAAATCTTTTATAAAGTATAATAAAAATAAAGCGAGTCACACTGAATTGCAGAGAAAGACATTTCAGTTATATTGATGGGATTCTTTTCCCTCTGCAGCCTTTTATTCCCCCTACTCAGGCCACAATAATACAGTAACAGGAGATATATGAAAAAGGTGGAAAATTAGAAGCTTAAAGCCCAGAATCCCTGTGGTGGCAGGCAAAAACATACTTAAGGAAAAACACTCATTTAAGTTTCCCTTCCCTTCAAAACCTAATCTCATATTAGTTTTAAAACCTTAGGGAGGAACAAAAATTTGGGGTCACCTTTGGAACAATGTTAGATGACTGCTAACTGGACCCTGTGACCTGAGTTAGAATGAATTATGTGCCAAGAGATTTTAGGAGGAGGAATTTTCAAAAAGGTGTTATGCTCTCCCAAAGCCCAAAAATAATCCTTCCACATAAGAACACCAGGAACACTAGCTTATCGCCTCTAAACTTGCTTTTAGAAATCTACTGAGTTTCCACAGGCAGGATATGAAACCCTCAGTTGTCAAGAAAACCCTTTTCCCTCAAAACCTCACTTCACTTTGAACAAATGCAATATACACAGTCTACCGCCCTTCCTTCCCCCTCCTGTAAGCATCAGCTCTAACAAAAAAGGCACATCTTTCCCATTTCTGGACCTATTCTGCCTTTTTAAAGGTGCAAGCATAAAGAAACCCCCACCCCCCCCAAAAAAAAAAAGAGAAAGAAAAACCTGTCAAAGTGGTTGGTCAAGTATCTGGTCAGTTAACGACCTTCATCAATAACCAGTCAAACCAAATAGCAAGAGTGCTACTTTCAGAGTGAGATTGGCAAAACTACGTCCCACTTTTATGAAAATGTATCTCCTTCTTTGTCTCTCAGTTAGCTATATATTACACTTCTTACAAAAATGCAAGACCTCTTCCTAGCTCACTCTGAAATCGTGGGGAATCTTTCCTGATCTTTTTGAATCTCGCTCTCATAGTTCACAAAGCCATTATTTACTGAGGGCCTCCTGTGTGCCAGGCACTGAGCCACATACTTTATTTGCTTTATCTCATTTATTTCTTCAAACAGTTCTGGAAAAGAGGTAGTATTTTTCCCCTTTTTCAGGTTTGAGGGATTGAGGGAAGGGAAGAGAATTAGAAGAAAAGGCTCCCTACTCAGGTTTTATACTCCAATTGCCAAAAAGCCTGAGCTCTATCCCTGCCAGTGTCTTTCTAGAAGACAGCTGATAAGTATTTCTTGAACTGAACTGACTTGTAGACCAGGGTCTCCTTTAGCCAGATAACAACCCGTGTCCTTTGAGTGAAATGCATCACATGACAGAAACAGGACCCAGTAGTCAAGTGCCCTTTTCTTTTCAAAAGAAGCAAACCTCAAAGCCATAATCATCTATAAATTCCCTGATCAATCACCTTAAATGATAACACTGGGAAGGAGATGCCTACAAACACAACCTTGATTTCAAGGACTCAGAAACATTAGACCTTAACTTCCTAAGTGTTAATGATTTGCAGGAGGTGAAGGTCTGATGAGCTGTCCACAGTAGTGGGAAGCAGAATGGAAGTGGGGAGAAAGTAAAGGGAGGAAGAACAAATAGCAAGAAGCTGTGTGAAGCAGGAACCCAGATCCTCAGGCTACACGGATCCCATTAGTCTCCTTATGTGGTTTACTAGAAATTCCACATTGTATCGAAGGATAGGAAAAAAACCCTTTTACTTCCGTTGCAAACATTTTACTTTCTGAGAAACACAAAGTTATCATGGGAGCCTTTTCCCCTCATATTGCCTAATGTACCAGATAATATTTGATTAGAACTCGTATCCTATGATAAATTCTGTGGTTTTATTTTTTCACTTAGGTGACAAAAAAGTTAAGTAAAAGGACCATTTTTACAGTTAGGGTTTTTATAATTAAAGATCGCTTTTGGAAAGAAAAAAAGCAACGGAATTATTTTTGATGACACACTCTTCATAGGATAATGTTTTTATCAGAACTCCATTCCCCATATTCCACCCTTCTTATATTTTGATAGAAGTTTTTAACCTGGTCAACATATTGCCAACTCTCACTGTTACCCCACCACAAAGGTGTTCTTTCTTATGTGTTTCTTGTGGGTGGTAGATGAAATTATACCCAGGTTGTAGGAAAACTATGAAGGCTGTATTTTGTAAGCAATGAAATCACTGCTTTTCTGTGCTCAAGCCACCCTGTGGTTGCTTGACAAAGTTAAAATCAGTGAAATCTCTCTGTCTTAAAAGACAAAGATAAGTTTAAAAATATGAACTTCCATATTCAACAAAGCGTTACCACGAGATTCTGGGGAGGGAGGGAGCTAGCAGATGCTACGAGGATTTGTGGCAAGTAAGAAAGATGAGGCTGCTGTCCTCCCGAAGATCACGCCAAACAGGCAGTTACATGTGTGGATCGACAAATGCCACCACAGAGCACACATGGGCTATGGAAGCTCAGACACGGGGCAGGAGGTGGGTGAGATGGGGGCAGGTAGTTCGGAAAGGATTCCCTGGGGAAGGGGAGTCTCATCTGGAAAATTAGCAACCAGTGCCAGTTAGCCAGCACGGCCTGTGCTTGAGGTGGGAAGATGCAGATGGGGAGGGGGCAGGGATGAAGGCCCAGCATGAAAGGTCAGTACGCGAGGGGCTGCAGCCAAGAGGGCATGACCCCATGGAAGCTCTGGTGGCTGGCTGACACAAGACGGTCAGGAGGTGATGAGAGATGAAGCAGATAAGGTGAGTGGGGGCCAGGTGATCGAGGACCTTGAAGACATAATAAAATGATGAGATTTGCACCTTGGAAGGCAGCATTGTGGAGACCAGATGAGTCATCCAGAGAAGAGACAATGGAACTTGGGTGGGGCAGTGTTAGAAGTCAGAGAAGAAGGGATTACTGTGAGAATATAGGAGGTGAGTGACACGGTGCTTGGAGATTGCCTGGATGTATCATGAGGGACACCGAGGTCTGAAGAAAAAGGAAAGAATCGTTTCCAGACTTCTGGCTTGAACAGCTAGAGAGAAGATGGGCTGGGCCAAGGGGATACAGCTGAAGGAGCAGGTGACCAGCTAAGTTCAGTCCAGGATGTATTAAATTGTGGATGCTGGTGGAATATCCAAGTACAGGTGTCCAAACAAGCTGTTCAATACTCAGGTCCAAAGCTTGGGGTCAGGGGAGATCTGGGCTGAAGACAAAGCCTTCATTAGCCTAGAAGTGGCGAATGAAGACAAAGAAGCAGTGAGATCACCCAGGGAGAGTGGGAGGAGGCGAGGTCCCTGAGGGACACTGAACTTCAAGGGTGGGCAGAGGAAAAAAGGCCCATGAAGGTGATGAAGGAGAAGGAGCCGTGCGACTGGGAATGGCGCTCCTCTCTCGACTTCCCTAAGGCAACAGAGAAGCACTTCCAGGAGAATGGTCAACAACAGTGTGGTAGGATTTCCAGAAGCCTAGTAAGGACTTTCCCATTGAATCTGGTGACTTTGGAACAAACAGGTTCAGTGGACTGATGAGGGCAGAAGCCAAATTTGATTGGATGGAGGAGAGGAAGGGAGGTAAAGAAGTAGATTCAGGAAGTGTAGACCAGCACTTCGCAAACTTTCTGGCCCGAGGACTCCTTTATACTCTCAAACATTATTGAGGACCTTCAAAAACTTTCGTTTATGTTGGCTATATCTGTCAATATCTAATGTGTTGTAAATTACAACTGAGAAATTATCGATATATTTATTAATTCAAGAATCATAACTTTATTATATATATAACATATTCTTATAAAACATAATTGTATTTTCCAGAAGAATGTGGTGAGAAGAATAGCGTCTTTTTACATTTTTGCAGGTAGATCTCTTTAATATACACTTTACTAGGTGACACTGGGTCTCTCCTATCTGCTCTTGGATGCAATACAAGAGTGTGCCGTTGCCAGAGACAGGAAAAGGAATGTCTTTTCCACTGTAACAAGGGCAAGCAGGTGGTGCTGGGCATAGATATGAGTAAATTAATAGGTTTGGAGGCAGGAGGTTGAGAGACTTTTCATCCAGTAGCTTCTACTTCCCTGCAAAATCGGATCCTGAGGCAGGAGGCGGGAGGGATCAGAAATTTTAAAAGCAGAGGGAATATCTGCGCAGAAATAATCAAGTCATCCTTTTTTAATTAAGAAATCCAAGGAATGAAGTCTCCTCTGATAAATACACATGAAATATCATGAAAGGTATCTGTGGTATTAGAAAAATTGTGAGGCCTTCTGGAAAACTGAAATCCACACCAAAAGATTTCAGAAGGAATAACAGGAGAAATGCACCATCTTTGGCCTTTCTAGAGAGAAGTCAAAGAAGTGGTGGCTATTTTCAACTATTTGGAAGCCAGCAGTAATGGTATTATTGGAGGATGCAGCAGGAGACTAACATGATTATGTCTGGTTCAAGAGCAGTGTTCTCCGCATATCTCAACCTTGTCACATGGAAACAAATACTGTTTACAAAGAGAAACACTGATGGATGCCTGAGTCGTCAGCTGGCGCTGGAAGAGCCCACAGTCACCCAGCCTTTGCTCTTCCCTGTGTCAGCCAGAAGTCCACAAGCTTTCTCCACGGCGATGATAAGGGCGCCTGAAAACAACCTCTCAACCTCCCTGAAGTGTCTCTGAACTGTGCAACGTGTTACTCCAGCAGAGGCTCTTAACCTTTTCCACGCCATGAGCCCCTCTGACAGCCTAATGAAGCCTGTGGACTCCTTCTCAGAGCAACGTTTTTAAAGCCATAAAGCAAAAAATACATAGAAGAACAAAGGAAACCAATTACACTGCAATATAGCTATCAACTTATTTTAAAAACCAAATTTCTAATATACAAATATGTGTGCTTCTTAGTTAATGCATGAAATAGAAAGATCTAGCACTATTTTGAAGTCCTACTACGGTTACATATGTCCACGATGGTGGTGACTACTGGCAATAGTTTACAGGCTAATGGGAAGGCAGACCTATAAAGAAATCAGTTGAATAGGTTGAAGAAACATTAAATATTAGAGTACGCAGTCATACTATGGTATACAGAGGAGGGTCTCTTAGCATAGAAACAGCTTCCTGGAGGAGATGTTATCTGAGCTGAGGCTTCAAGACGTGAAGATGTTACCCATATCTACAAACTAAGAAAATATTTTCAGTTAAGTAGGCACAGTCTCTGGATGACTAAGGAAAGAGATTATGCAAAAATGGCAGAAGTTTTCCTGAAAAACCATTTTCTGGTGTTCCTAAAACAAAGGATTTAATATATGATGTTAGCAACCTACTTTATAAAGTAGCTAAAGGAGAACTCCAACATAACAAGAATATACAGAAAATATCTCTCATTTTAAACAAGCCAGATAACGTTTTATTTCTTCTTTGCCCACAAGGGAGACAAGCCAACTTTTATCGTCTGTTCCATCTCCAAAGGGGCAAAAAGGGTAAACAGAAGAGAGCCATAAGACACCAATTAAAATATCCTCTGACCATACAGATCCTTTTTTGAAAATCAGAACTCAGAATTGAGTCCCATGAAGAAAAGGCAGAAAGAGACAGAAAAGGAGAAAGAGAGAAGGGAAGAGGAGGGGAGGGGAGGGAAAGGAGAGAGGGAGAAAGACATTCGGAACAGAATAGATGCTCAGTAAATGCTATCACCTCCTGATAGCCTGCTCTTGGCATTTCAGCATTCTACAGAAGATAGACTAGTTCTTTCCCTTTAAAATTATTATTTTAAATTGTTAAAACTATTTAAAATCCAAAGGTCTATAAGTTTCCTTATATTTTTATGAAGACCTATAGATAATCAGCAAACTTCCTGAAAGCTCAGCCTCTGAGGGCAATTGTGAATAATGCTAACATACCATGACGATGAAACAGTCAGTAAACAGGAAGGTTAGAAAACATCCTTCAAAGTGAAAGACCAAACTATTTTCAGGAGATATTGACCAACAGTCCTCTAAATCCTGACCATTGTAAAACAGCAGGTTTTGCTACCTGAGCAACAAACCAGGAAGACTTTGAATACATCCACACACAACAGTAGGTGTTAGAATCAAACACAATGTAGGAAAAAGTTAATCTCAAATACTGAATAATATTTATAATCCTAATATGTAAATGGAAGCTGGATGCTAGTCATAAAACTTTAGTAATGGTAGGAGCCTTAGTAATCAACCTTATCTCCCTTATAATTGTAGTCAAAACTAAAAACAGGAAATAGAAAATCCTAAAGTCACATTTCACCTAGTTCATAATTTTTCTCCTTAATAGCCCAGCTAGTTGATTTTATTTAGTTCCCAAAGAGAAAATCTTGAGCTACTATTGTCTGGTAGCCAATTACTCCCTCTGAGGCCACCATACATATCATATCACTTCTTTTGCCTAAATTCCAGCATTGGTAGTGTCTGCTGAGTGGAGGAGATTAAGTGCAAAACTGTCGTGTTAAAATATCACCTGAAAATACCATAAAAAGTATCATTCAGGTTAAATTAAAAAATCGAGCTGGGAGGGGTCAAAGGGGTGTTAGAGGAATTCTGGTACAAAATCCTTTAATCAGATTTTCTCCAAATACATTGATTTAATCAGATTGTTCTGTTCACACTGAGAACTAAAGAAATGAGAGTTTTCAATTGGGGAGGAGAGAATGGACGGAGAAGGTGAAGGTTGCAGGGCTCAGAGCTATCTCTATGAAACTGACATATATTATCCAGCAATATTACTTATCCAGAGCAACTCTGGACATCCCTAAATGCTCAGTAGGGCTGTACTTGCACTGAAGATTCCCTTATTCTCAGGATTCATGTCTGTCCACAATAATGCCAAAGGGAGTCACACCACCTGAGCATCAGTCTGCTGTTTAAATAGAACATGGGTAAACCCAAGGTCAGATGTGTCATCTGGAATGGCTTACATGGAAAACTGGGGATGACCAATGCATTCAGAATGCTTTTCCCCGTCCCTCAACACCCTCCTTACCTTTGGAGTGCTCACCACCTAAATAAAGTGACTAGTAGCACCCTGATATTTACACAATATCCTTCATGATGTCATCTAAGGCACCACCAGAAGGACTGCGCAATCCCACTCTTCCAGAGAAGACAAACTCTACCACTTAGCACAGAGGCTTTCAATACAATCTGCTACCCATGTATGGAAACAGAACCATGAAGTCAGGTAGACCTGTGTTTGAAGAACTCGAAAGTCTCTCTAGTCTTTTCACCAACTGGGAAAATGACTTCATCTCTGTGGTTTGGGGAAAGATGTAGTGATATGTAAAGCAACACCACAAAGATCAGAACAGAGTGAGTTCTCAACACATGTTAGGTCTTCTCCCTGTACTGAAATTTCTCCTCCATTATTTTTGGGTTCCCGCTTCCCTAAAGACCCACCCTGTGATGAAGGTTTTCATGGCCTCTACATACTGATGGCTCTCCAACACCTGACATAAACAGAACCTTAGGTTCCAGAATTCCCAAGTCCTCTGTTTATCAGGAAAATATAAATATATATCCCATGGATTTCCATGCTGACATATTTTCAGGATGACATCATTATTAAATTGAGAGGGATCAAGGAACAAAACAAATGAATCATTTGAAGCTAAGAAACATTTTCACTTCATAAAAGGCTTTTAAAATAATTCACATAAGTCTTTGTCACAAATAAAATTGAGTTGCACGCTGAATCAGTGATATACCTTTTGGCTGGTAATCTGCCAAAAGTAGACAACTGAAAACTCGATAACAGTCAGATGAAAGTTATATCAATAGGAATCTGTTAATAGATCACGGTGTGTTGTTTGGGTAGGACTAGTGAGGAACTCTCTGATTTACCGAGTGGGGACATTAAGGTGGAAGGTAAAAGCAACACATATTAAATTATGACTGTTTTTGAAACAAGTCTTTGTGGCCATAACTTCTTAATTTCTTTTCACTTCGCCAAGATATATGCATATAAAACTACTGAAACCCTTATTTATAGTCACACAGACCAATGTTGGTTTAACAGAGAAAGTCACCATCTCACAAACAGTAAATCCATAGCCCTGTAGGCTTTAATTAAAAGACATTTATCATCCAGACACTAAATGAATTTGAAGGAAATAGAAGACAAAAATATCACCTTTTAGATTGCTGATGATTCTGGAGTGCTGTGGCTGGGAGAGCTGAACATCCCCCCAAATAAAACCAGATTTAAAAAAACAACCCTCCAAGTGGTTTAATTAGTGGGCACACCAGGTTCTCAAAAATAAGAGATTGTACATTTAAAAGCTGGCATGCAATGTTCCAGGGGCCAAGTCATAACTGCAATAGTCTGTATAACACACTCCCCACATTTGACGAGACATTTTTGTTTTGGAAAAGTAACTAAATCTACAGACGACTAGGAAACCTTTTCTCTATCAGATCAGAGCCTCCACTTGATATGAAAAATCTGTACACTCCTTTGCTTAGCTCATGTGGCTTTTATGTGCTGTAGCTAGAGTGTGGGCTCTGAAACCAGACTCACTATGTAGGCTGGAACCCCACCTCTGCTACTTCCTTTACTTTTTGTTTCAATTTCCTTGTCTATAAAATAAATATAGCAATAGCATCTAGCTCATAGGGTTGATACTAGTACTTGTCTTAGTTTGGGTTTACCCAGGAGCTGACCGCAAGGGAAAGATTCTAGTGTGGGGGTGTGGAAACTATATAGGGAGGAGAAAGCAGCCAATAAAGAATGTATTATCCAGCCGCCACAGTGGAGTGGAGCTTAATCCTGCCAGGAAGCCCTGGGAATGGTGTAAAACTCACATCTCTGAAACAACCCATATGAGGGGCAAGGGAGCTGGGGTATTTATACACCAACACTTGTCAGTTATTTTTTAAGTGCTCCCAGACGAAAGTACAGTGGCAAAAACAATTCCAGAAAAATTCCTCAGCCACAAGGATGTCGATACTGGCTGCTGGAAGTCTTCTAGTGCACAATGAAGTGGGCGGGGCTGAATGAATTAATCTATATAAAGTGCGGAGAGCAGTGCACAGCACATGGAGAGAGTTAAATAAGTGTTATTTACTATTACTATCAGTACTATTACTATGCATGGAGGCATCAGCCAATGCCACCCATGTTTATGTCAACAGCCTGTTACCAGGATACTTGTTGATGCACCCAGCAGAGTAGCTATTCCATAACGTTTGATGATCATCATTATGATGATACAGACTCAACCAAAAAGGCTAAGAATGAGAAATCAGGGATTATTTGCATTTGCATGCTACCGTCCTATGAGATGAAGTGCAAACCAACGACAACCCTAAACACAAGTCCCTCTTCCAGGAACCGCTGAGTCTTTACCCTCATAAAATCCACCGCCTCTCCCTTGGCTGCCGTTATTGGCATGACCTGAGAATCTTACAACAGGTTGTAGCTGAGTTTATTGAATCTGAATGTTATAGAAATGCCTAACCCAGAACTGATGCCCACCAGAACACGGCTTAAAAGTTTCCCAAAGGAGAGAAGCCAACTCTAAAACTTTCCCCTTCTCAAACTGCTGCATTTGTGAAATTCTTCATGGACTCAAAGAGGGAGCATCAGACAACAAATCAGCTGGAAGCAGCAATCACTTATCGAGGCCACAGAAAGCAGATGACATCGAATCCATGTATGGAGCATCTGTTGTGTGGAAGCTAATTCAGACAGCTGGCAGTGGGGTGGGAGAAGTGACTAAGATGTAGAAGACAGATCTGCCTCAAGGGACCCGGAGACTCGTTAGGGAGGAGTGGCTTAGCCACATTACATACCAATTATTACAGACCTGTGCTTACTTTTGAATCACACATAATGACAAGAACAAAGTGTTAGGATTTGTCACAAAGCATGGCACGTTGAATTGTCAAATGATTGGAATTAGGCTGAAGTGGGATGTGAATCAGGTTGCGTGGGAATTGAGCCTTTCAAAAGGATGTGGTGAAAGAGACCCTTAGCTGATTACTCAGCATCCATTCTCTCCTTCTTCCCCGATATGAACAGCCCAACTTGCTCCCAGGAAACAAACCTGCCCAGGTAAAAGGCAATAGTTCCTAGCCAGCCTCTCTTCAAGTTAGGGGTGTCCGAGGAGTTGCAGATCCTTTGCCTTCTTGGCCTTTTTGACTTCCTCCCTTTCTGATGAACTCACAGCTCATCTTGGCTCCTCTAGGGGCCTTGACAATGGAAGCCATGTGCTAAGGATGCAGTGGCAAACAGGCAAAGGAGCTCAGGTCTCTGATGGTCTATGGAGCCACCGTATTGAATCTTGAGTACCTACCTCTGGAATCATCTTATGCAAGATGCACATTTCTATACTTTAACATCTTTAAAATTGGGATGAGACTTACAACTGATGGTGTTTTAAACTGCTACCAAGCAATAGTTATTTGCTTGAAGATGTGTAGACAATATACTCATTGCTATTTATAAATAGGGCTTCAACTGAATTATGTCTAGTGTTGATACCACTCTTGTTAAGCTTAAGTCCCATTTAAAATGTCTTCCAAAAGATTATACTATGATTCAATAGTGAAATGGAAAGTTACCGGTACAAAGAAAGGCATGGACAGAGCGGCAAACAATGAATTTGATATTAGAAAAGCAACTATTAATTATTGAAGAAATGAACACATGTTCACATTTTCTAGCAAACTGACACATGCTTTCAGTACAAGCAAATATCTACACAAGTAGACAAAGCTGTGTTCTAGCGTGCTACTAAGATACATAGAAAACTATTGCCTATACCAGGCCAAGCAAGGAAAACTCATGGATCAAAATGCGCAGAGTGGGTGTTAGGAATTTGGAAGAAAATCCCAGAGACGAAAGTGAGGATTCCTAAGAAATGCCGCATCACCAACACTATTGATGTCACAATACAATGCTGTATGAACAAGTGTGGGCATCAGTGATTCTGAGTCAGAAAAAGGCATTCAGAAGGAGCTATGAATGTTATAGGTTCAGGAATGTCCTAACCAATTTATTTAGCTTCTATATTTCTCTCTTTATGTATGCTCAAGAGTGATACATGATGAAACTCTAAGCCTAGAAGAGCCAAGGAGACAGAGAGGACCATTCAGAGACCATTTCTGTAAGTCAGTAGTAAGATGAAAAGGGCCTGATAAAGGTAATAAGGAAAGAAAGGCAACTACTGAAACCTTTACATTTAAAGTGGTATTTGCTAGAGGTAACTGCCTCGGCGAAATTACAAGCTAAATAGCCTTTACCAAGAGTTGGGGGTTAAGAAAAGAATTTTTTCTTTCACCAGGGTTAAAAGTAAGAGCATTTTAGGGGGTTGTAGGCAGGATCAATTTCGAGGGACCTGAAATTGACGTTTTAGCTGCTATTCACAGCTAGCAGCTTTTTCTTTCATTACACTTTTATAACTCCATCATAAAAGGGGCAAAGGCAGAACTGTAAGATTCCAGTGTAAAGTGGTTACATCTGGGAAACCAACTTTGCTGCACACCAAGGAGCCTTATGTGGCAATTAAAAAAGAAAACAGATTAGAAGTACACAGAGCAACATGGATGGATCTTAAAATCCCAGGGCTCAGAAGAAACACGATACATAACAGTCGATAAAATTTATGCACATTGAAATGAATGTATATAAAACAATAATACTCATTTGTGAAAACAAATGCATATAAAAAGATCCACACTAAACTCAGCAGAATAATCACCTCAGTATGTAAATAGGAGGGGCATAAGGGAAAAGGAAATGAACAAGTTATTCATCCAGCCAGTGATGATAATAAATGGGTCAGAAACTGAAAAATAATGCACTCAATCTGATGTCCCCTCCCATGAAAAAAGTTTCAGCATAAATTGGAATTTTAAATAAGCTTCAATAAATAGACACTTTAAAGCCATGTTATTCTAAAATTCAGGACAGAAGAGGGGTACTACTCACTTATTGTACAACTATTACATATTTAAGATAAAAAGAGATAAATGGTTAGTGAACACCAAGGAACTTAATAAGCACCTTTTAGACTTAATAAAAATGTCCCACTATTCAAAGGTGATACCAATCTGCACGCTTCCCCGCAAAAAAACTAACTGAAATATCATTATATTGAGTGATTTTCGCTAAATGTGGTTTTCATTTCATGGAACGAATCCTTTAGTAAAATTGAAAAACATCAAACAATTGAATTGAATTTATTTTTAAGTCTTTACTATTTGACCATTAAAATATTCTTCTGTGTTTCATTAACGTTTGTTTACCTAAATTTCGTTTCTTCGGCTAATTTATTTTTAGCATGTTAAATACTGGGGTAACCTCACAGAGGTAAATTTTGGAAATGTGATCTGCATTTCCTATTTGCTTGCGTCACTCAGGTCTAATTTCAACTTGAGAACCCCCTCAGAGTTCTGCTGTCTTCAATAAATGTAAAGATTCATATACCGCTCATTTGCACAAAACTCAATATCTAAAGTAGGGGTGTGGGGTTCACAAGAGAAATAGTCTAGCAAACGGAAAAAGCACATCCCTGTTGGCTGGAAAAAAATGAAAATTGCATCAACACAACAAATACCCATCTTCTTTACTATCTACCAGGGTTTCTCAACCTTGGCCGTATTGATGTAGGTTGGAGGGCTGTCCTGTGCACTCATGGATGTTTATCAGCGTCCTTGGCCTCTACCCACTGGATGCCAGTAGCAACCCACCCTCCGACAATGTGAAGAGGACAAAATCACCGGTTGAGAAGCACTGCTCTACAGGAATAAAAGCGACAACTGAAATCCACTGGAGAGCAAGGACCGTGACTTACTGGTTTTACCAGTGTTCAGGAAAGGTTCACTGATGATAAGTGGCTGAGAATCCACTGTGTGCCTTGTACCATGGGGAATACTTCTTTATGTTGTCTCATTACGAAGGTGTTTAATAAGAATAACAACAAAAACAGCAACAACTAGCTATCAATAACTTATTGCTGCCTCTTGCCCTTTCTTCTAGTAAGGGCCCCCTAATCTTTTGCCTAGGAGACAAACTCTTTCCCCATCAGTCACAAAGAGGGTAAGGCTTGCCCATCAAGGTGTCGCACTCACTCCTAGCCAAAGAGTGGATAATCTCTCTCTGACTGATGCAAAAGAAAGACAGAAAAAAGGCAGAGGTCATTCATCTTCGTGAAGAATCCTTGAAAAGCCATCTCGTTGCTCCTTCTCAGACCTAGTAAGCTGCCCTTGTTTTTGTCCTTTCTGACACTTATCTTCTTTGAATTCTCTGAGCGCCTTCATCTCTTTGCCATGATGTCCTATTTTGGCTAAATTAGTCAGTTTGGATTTTTTGTGGTTTGCCATCCAAGGATCCCAAATGGTCAACAACCATTTACTGCGCTGAAGTATGGACCGGGCACTATGTTCACGCTGTGTCACATGCTTTCTCACTCACACTCAGTAGCTAGTAATCCAGTGCCCAGCCTGTGATAGGCCCTCTTCTTGTCACAGGAAACGAAAGTGAGGTTGTGGAGTACACATTCTCCATTCAGGCGGCCAGAGCATCATCTGGAGAGCTCTTTCAAAACGCAGGTGCTTAGGGCTCGCCCGCAGAGATTTTGATTCAATTGGTCAACACAATTTTTTCAACAAAGTGCTATTAAAAATGTACTATGTACAAAGCAGTGCCCTTGGGTACTCAATTTGAAATCAGGAGTAGAGAAATAAGAGGAATTATATTTTTAGTTAAAAGAAAGCTGAAAACTAGATGTGATATCGTGTTCATTTTTTAAAAGCTCCGAGGGGACACCCATATGTAGCCAGGGTTGAGCCCCACTATTCTAGAGTAGATTGGCCAACTATGACCTGGGCATGCCAAATTCGCTCTACTGCCTGCATTTACACATACGGTTTTATTGGAATGCAGCCACATCCATTCATTTACGTACCGCCTATAGCTACTTTGGTCCTAGAGCAAAAGTATAATAGCTGTGACACAGACTGTACAGTCTGCAAAGCCAAAAATACATATTTTGTGGCCCTTTATAGAAAGAGTCTGCTGACATGAGAATTTTCTTGTTTAATCCTCATAACAGCTCCATGAGTGAAAATAATAATAACTAATGCATATTGAGCAAATGTGCCAGGAGTTATGTATACTGCCTTAAGCAAAATTACTTCATTTACTGCCCTCAACAATTACCCTAATAGGGAGGTACTATTGGAATGCTCATTCTAGAGGTAGGGAAACTGATGCGAGGTGAAGTAACTTTCCCATATCTACATAGCTCATAGTTGGTGGAGCTAGTACTGGAATTCACGTCCTTTGCCTCTGGAGCTCAAGCTCTGTGGTAAACTTCATGCTTCTCTGTATAATACAATTAAAGTACTGACAGCATATTTGGTCACATTCAAGCTATGGTAGTATAAAAAATTTATAGGGCTTCCCTGGTGGCGCGGTGGTTGAGAGTCCGCCTGCCGATGCAGGGGACGCGGGTTCGTGCCCCGGTCTGGGAGGATCCCGCGTGCCGCGGAGCGGCTGGGCCCGTGAGCCATGGCCGCTGGGCCTGCGCGTCCGGAGCCTGTCCTCCGCAACGGGAGAGGCCACAGCAGTGAGAGGCCCGCGTAACGCATAAAAAAAAAAAAAAAAAAAAATTTATAAAAAGAAAACTCAATTAAATAGATTTGGAAGATCAGAAGAGGTAAGTCTCTCTTCCTTCATGGCAAGAGCTCAGTCAATGAGAGACTGTCATGACTCAGCCAGTGGAAAGCCATGGCCTCTTTGTTTACTCTAGCCTCCCAACTTCCTTTCCTCTCTATAAAACAGTTCTCCTCTCCATTTTTGCAGGGGACTTGCACAGGGCTCACCAGGGTTGCAGAACTGCGATTCTTTGCTCATTCTGAATAAACTGATTTTTGCTGGAGAAATAACAGGCTGTCTAATGCCTTCATGTCAACAGTAGGCAGGATATAGGCTCCCAAAGATGCCCACGTCCTAACCACTGAGCGTGTAAATGTTACTTCATATGGCAAAAGGAACTTTGCAGGTGAAATTAAGGATTTTGAGATGGGAAAATAATCCTCGATTATCCAGATGGGTCCAATGAAATCACAAGATCCTAATAAGTGAAAGAGAAAGCAGGAGAGGCAGAGTCAGAGAAGGAGATGTGTTGACGGAAGCAGAGGTCAGCATGATTTGGGGCCACAACGCAAGGAATGTGGGTAGCCTCTAGGAACAGAGAAAGACAAGGAAATGGATTCTCCCCTACAGGCAGCAGAAGGAACCAGCCCTGCTAACACTGCGATTTTAGCTCAGTGAAATCCACTTTGGATTTCTAACCTCCAGCATGGTAAAATGATCAATTTGAGTAGTTTCAAGTCAGTAAGTGTGTGGGAATTTGTTATAGCAGCCATAGGAAACATACACAGGCCATATTTTACTTTCTTGGGCCACACATTCGTAGACATAAAAGGCAGCAACATAGAGAGTTATTCTAATTCAAGCTAATGGCTGAAGCTTCAGGGAACGAAATAATGCAATTACATGGGGTTTCAGGTGAGAAATAGCCTCTGGGCTAAGTAACTACCTGGAAACGCAAGAGGAAGAACTCTGCACTGACTGCCCATATTGACTGCACTGCGTTTAGCATGTCTTCCCTGAAGGCAGATACTAAACTACCCAGCTCTGCAGGGGAGAGAGATCTAGAGAGACCTAGAGAGCTGTATTACCCCCAAAGGCAAGAGAGGATTTTAATTTTTTTTTTTTAAGTAAGAGCAGGCCTTCCTGTAATCTGAATTGTTTTTTCCCTCTAGTATCAAAAAGCCAATTTTTAGATTTCCATATGTTAATGACACCACCCCCTACTCTGTTAAAAGATATCACTGTGACTTCAGAGATTATTAAAAATATGACCTATGGGGATGATTATATAAGTACTCCTTGAAATACCAATCACAAGTTTTCCTGAAAAGCTGTGTGTATCTGAATACATTAGCATGATCTAGGGTTTCTCAGCCTTGGTGCTACTGATATTTAGGACCAGATAATTCTTTGCTGGGGGGACTGCCCTGTGTATTGTACAATGTTTAGGCCCCTCCCCACTAGATGCCAGTACCACTCCCTCCCTCAACCGTGACAAAATGTCTCCGGACATTGCCAAATGTCCTCTGAGGAGCCAAACTGTCCCTGGTTGAGAACTGCTAGCATGATCAAAGACAAACCTTGCTTTGTACTTCCATCATGCTGTTATGAATTTCTACCCTCCCCGACACTACCCAGAACGGCACCCCGCCCTGCCCATCAAAAGTAAATAAATGAAAGAACCAGTGGCATTGGGGAAATGATGCTGAGAGAATGGATTCTGGGCAAGCATATGAAACTGCCCCATTGTCTCTACAGTGTTCCTCAGATTGTTATCTCACTTTTTTTTTTTTCTCAGAGTTTTATTTGCAGCTCCTCAAAAAACTGAAATGTCAGTAAATATAATTTAATTATTCGTTTTTCTTTAGTCACTGATATATTAATTCCTAAAGAGTAAGATAACGACAACATGCAAATAAACAAAGGTTCCTGGGCACAGGTTTTAATTGTTCATTACACTCCCAATTTCACATTAATGAGGGGGGGCAGGACTTTGCAGCAATCTGACTAGAGATTATTAGTGCCTTTGTGCCAATCAAAACCTGTTCAAAATTCAAGGATGGCTCCAATGGCACTCTCTAAGGAAACTTTTCTGATGCCCTCCTCCATCGCTCTTTCTATGGGCTCCCCCTTGTTCTTTAACGACATTTATTTTCCTCTGTCTTTTATTAGATTTAGGTGTTCACATGCCCATCTACTTCACCTTGGAAACTCCTTATCTCTAGTGGGGATAAATCCCTTTAAAACAGTGGTTCTCAGTGGTAGCTGCACGGCAATACCATTTGGAGAGCTGTTAAAAATACCAATGCAGCAAGAGTAACTCTCATTGATTGCTGGTGAGAATGCAAAATAGTACACCACTCTGCAAAACAGGATGTCGGTTTCTTACAAAACTAATCATATTCTTACCATATGATCCAGTTCCTGGGTATTCACCCAGGTGTTGAAAACTTAGTCCATACAAATACCTACATGGGGTGTTTATAGCAGCGTCATTCATAATTGCTAGAACTTGGAAGCAACCAAGATGTCCTTCAGAAGGTGAATGGATACAACAGTGGTACATCCAGACAACAGAATATTATTCAGCACTACAAGAAATTAGCTATCAAGCCATGAAAGGACATGGAAGAACCTTAAATGCATGTTACTAAGTGAAAGAAGTCAATCTGAAAAGGCTACATACTATATGATTCCAACTATATGACATTCTGGAAAAGGCAAAACTATGCAGACAGTAAAAAAGGCAAAACTATGCAGACAGACGAGCAGTTGCCAGAGGCTGGGGGGATGAAGGAGGGATGAAACAGTGGATTTTTAGGGCACTGAAACTACTCTATATGATACTATAATGGTAGATACATGTCATTATACGTTTGTCCAAACCCGTAGGATGTACAACACAAAGAGTGAAGTGCAATGTTGTCATGTAAACAGTGGACTGTGGACTGTTATGATGCGTCAATGCAGGTTCATCAATAGTAAGAAATGTAGCCCTCTGGTGGGGATGTTGACAGCGGGGGAGGCCATGCATGTGTAGGGGCAGGGGGCGTATGGGAGATCTCTGTACCTTCCCCTTAATCTTGCTGTGAAGCTTAAACTGCTCTTTAAAAATGAAGTCTTAGAGCTTCCCTGGGGGCACAGTGGTTGAGAGTCTGCCTGCCGATGCAGGGGACATGGGTTCGTGCCCCGGTCCGGGAAGATCCCACATGCCACGGAGCGGCTGGGCCCGTGATCCATGGCCGCTGAGCCTGCGCGTCCGGAGGCTGTGCTCCGCAGCCGGAGAGGCCACAACGGTGAGAGGCCTGCGTACCACACACAAAAAAAATAATAATAATAAAAAACTTTAAGTCTTAATAAATAACAAACAAACAGAACAAAACCAATGCCAGGGCCCTACCTCCAAAGACGATGATTTAATTGCTTCGGGGTAGGACCAGAGAATCAGTATTTTTAAGGACTCCCCAAGCGATGCAAAACACTGGGGTTGAGCACCACTTGGGCATACTGCAGGAGTCAGGCCAAATCCAGCAGCTGCCTACCTTTGTGAATAAGGTTTTACTGGAACACAGACACATTCACTTGTTTACGTATTCTCTGTAGCTGTTTTCATGATACAACAGCAGAGCTGAATAGTTGCATCAGGGACTGTCTGGTTGGCAAAGTCGAAATTCTTTTCTATCTCATTCTTTATAGAAACAGTTTTGGAACCCTGATGTAAACTACTGATGCTAACAGAGGAATAGATTTTTAATAAAAATTATATCACCCCCACAGATTATTGGCTGGTTGTAAGAAGAAACACATAGACTACAACAGAAGGACCAAGCTTTCATCACCTGTATCCAGTGGTAAAACAAAGAGAAATTACGTTAACCCAGACATAAGATGTAACACCAACATCACACTTGACGGAAACTTTCCCAGAAGTTTGATTTGATTTGGACTTTACTTAGACCTTTGATTGTAACCTCCAATAACAAATTATAGGTGATAAAACAAAGCAATTAGACAATCCAGAAGTTGAGATATTCCACAGGACCTGACTCCTTCAACAAGTCACTGGCATTAAAGAAAAGGCTGGCAGCTGGTCCAGAATAAAAGAGATTCTAGAAATGTGGGCCATCTTTGAATCCTAGTTTGGACAGTTACCTTGGGGACGATTGGGAAAGTTTGAATTTGGAGTGGGTATCACATGATTTGAAGGCACTGTTAATCCACATAGGTGAGAGAATGCTGTTGTGTATGTGTAATAAAATATACTTCTCAAAATTGCAGGCTGAAGTATTTACGGTATATAATCATGATTTCTGCAATTTGTTTTTAAATACTTCCTCCAAATACGATGCAGATATGGCAAAACTATAATGATTGCTAAATCTACATGACAGGTTGATGGGATGAGCATATAGGTGTCCTTATACTATTCTCTGTGCCTTTTTATGTTTCAAAATGTTCATAAGGGGGCTTCCCTGGTGGCGCAGTGGTTGAGAGTCCACCTGCTGATGCAGGGGACACGGGTTCGTGCCCTGGTCCGGGAGGATCCCGCATGCCGCGGAGCAGCTGGGCCCGTGAGCCTGTCCGTCCGGAGCCTGTGCTCTGCAGCGGGAGAGGCCTCGGCAGTGAGAGGCCCGCGTACCGAAAAAAAAAAAAAAAAAGTTCATAATGAACAACCCAAAAAAGGTCACACTTGGTCACACCACCAACACAAACAATGTTAGGCTGAGGTCAGAGGCTGGTGAATGCTTCCTGGGTCACTAACGCTGAACTCACAAGAGAAAGCTCCAAGGGGCCCAGGTTATGAGGCAGCAGAGGGGAACACGTATCAAGACAGGAACAGGAGGAAGCTTGAAGCTCCCAGAAGGTCAAGGCCAAGGAATGGCCAGGGGAGAGCAGAAAGGATCCATTCAGCAGGACAGCGGTGCAGTCGTACTGGTGGCAAATTCCAGGGGACCTGTGTTACTCATGGATTCAGTGTGTGTTTACTGAGCGCGGGTCCTGTTTGAGGAGCAGAGGAGGGAAGAGCAGGTGACGAACAAGCAAACGAATAAACGAGAATGGCTGTGGTGTGGAAAGCCATCAGGAAACCAAAGGAGGGCATTTTCCAGCAGCCCTGAGTAACGACGTCTGATGGAAGAAGCATTTGGAGAAGAGGGGACAGAAGCTCAATGACACTGAGGCAGGAATAAACTTGATGTGACGCAAAATAAAGAAGCCCGGGTGCCAGAAGCGGAAGGGGGTGGGGAGAGCGGTCCCAAAGGAGGCAGGAAAGGTAGGCAGGGGCCACATGAGGGCAGCCTTGGAGGCTGAGCTGAGGACTTGAGAGTGGCTTCCCAGGGCGGAGGGAAGGCCCTGGCACATTACAGGCCCCAGGGGCAGGCCTGTGATCCAAGATGTGTTTTTGAAAGACCTGGCCCATAAAAAAGGGGCTGAAAGGGGGAAGAGCTGAAGCACGAAGAGCCATAAAGAAGCAGCTGAAGTCATCCAGGTGAATGAGGATGGTGGACCTTGGTTGCCAGCGGTATTGATTAAACCAAAGGGGCCGATTCCAGAATCTTGTTAACAGACAGGACGCGGGGACAGAGGCAAGGAGGACAGGGGAAGCCCAAGGATGACTCCTTGAGGCTTGGCCTGAGCGTCTGCCGCGGTGCAATTTAGGGACATGGGGAAGTCCCCTGGATCGCACAAGCAGGGTGCTTTGTTTCTGCAACATGTGAAGCTCCCTCCTACCTCAGGGTCTTTGGACTTCTATCCCGTCTTTGGGGAACATTTGTTCCCTCAGTTCTTATTAGTCAGGTCTCATCGGAGATGCCATTTTCACAGAGAATTCTGTCCTACCCACTCTGTCAATGCTCTTGGGACAGGGCAGGAGAGGAGAGTGTGGAGAAACAGCCTGCTTTGTTAGAGAGAGCCAGGCTTCCAAAGAAGGACTTGAGAGGTGGCATTGGGCCCTTCTGGCCAAAGGTGGGCATCGCGTTGGCAAAATGCTGGTTGTACTCAGCCCGGCCAGCCTCCTCTTCCTCTTCTTCTTCCTCTTCCTGTTCCTCTTCTTCCTCCTTTTGGCCACCTGGGAAGTCTGACCTCTCATTTCCCTGGAACAGGCCAGGGAGTCAGGGACTTTGCCTGCACGCAGCCGGCTGCTTGCAGGATGGACAGGGCCTTCAGCCCGCACCGGCCCAGGGAAGCCTCAGCCTCACCCTGCAGGGCCCTGCCTGCCCGAAGCACAGCCTGACCTTCCAGTACAAACTGGGCATCTGTGGTCATCTCTCCACTTGCTCTTAGGCAACCTGAGGACAATAGCTTTGACTTATTCACGTCTATCTCCCACAGCATCTAGCACAATACTCTGTGAATAAATAAACAAGCCCCGCTCTGCACTACCTTGCAAATAGACTAATTTGTGGAATGGAAGAATGTAAACATTGGAGCCACCAGCCCTCAGATTTATTATGGTATCACATAAGTCATTACGGTATCTAAGAAATATCCATATGATAATATATCTAGAGGCCAACTGACTGTCTGCATAAAAGCAATATTCTTTAATCATCCTCTGTCACAATTTAACTAACATATCCAACTTATGTTAGATATTTACTCGTCTTTTCTTGTTTCTACATTTATCTCTGGCACATTTGGTCCTTCCAAAGACGAGGAGAGTGCTGGGGGATAAGAATAACAAGGAAAATCTGGAACATGATGAAGAGCAGAAATGGGGAGCAATGGAAGCCAAAAGCCCTTAGAAGCAAATGTCCTCAGACTGTCCTCACTCAACCTGCCACAAGCCATGGAAATAAGCAGACTTGGCATAACAATTTGACTTTCATAGATGGAGAATTATATTCTCCACCGAGGGAGAAAGAGAGAGAGAGAGAGAGATTGAGATTAACTCGCTTTTCAAGTCTCATCAAGACAGAAGCATTTAAGATCAATGGACAAATTAATTTAAACTATATTCAAGTTGTCCATTTTCTCTAGGAAAACAAATACATGAACATTGAACTTGAACAGTAAATTTCCTTCTAATGACAGATTTTCTTCAGCTGCGATCTGGTTTAAGCTAAGGCACATGCAATTTAATTATATTCTTCTAACAAAATATGAGAATTAACCCTTTCTATGAGACTTGCTAAAAATGGAATTATGAGATTTTTAGTTTCAGAGTTCTGTGTGCATATGTTTCTGTTGTTTTTTTTTTAAAGGATCCCCTTTTTTTAAAAATAAATTTATTTTATTAATTTATTTTTGGCTGTGTTGGGTCTTTGTTGCTGCATGAGGGCTTTCTCTAGCTGCCACGAGCGGGGGCTTCTCTTGTTGTGGAGCATGGGCTCTAGGTACGCAGGCTTCAGTAGTTGTGGCGCACAGGCTTAGTTGCTCCGAGGCATGTGGGATCTTCCCAGACCAGGGCACAAACCCATGCCCCCTGCATTGGCAGGTGGATTCTTAACCACTGCGCCACCAGGGAAGCCCACGTATGTTTCTTTTTTTTAAAAAAATAAAGTTATTTATTTTTGGCTGCGTTGGGTCTTTGTTGCTGTATGTGGGCTTTCTCTAGTTGTGGCGAGCGGGGGCTACTCTTCATTGCGGTGCACAGGCTTCTCGTTGCGGTGGCTTCTCTTTGCTGCGGAGCAGGGGCTCTAGGTGCACGGGCTCAGTAGTTGTGGCTCGCAGGCTCGGCAGCTGTGGCACACCGGCTTAGTTGCTCCGCGGCACGTGGGATCTTCCCGGACCGGGGCTCGAACCTGTGTCCCTTGCATTAGCAGGCGGATTCTTAACCACTGCGCCACCAGGGAAGTCCCGCGTGTGTTTCTTTTAATTGTTGATCATGACATTAGTTCCAAGTATTCTCTTCAAATCAGTATCATCACAAAATCTCTCATGACCTTAAACTACCAAAACAGAAACAGTAACAAAACAAACTCTATTTAAACAAAATGAAACTCTTTTTGTGATCTTGATACTTGGCCTGAACTTGTTGAAGAGCCAAACTAGAAATCAAATTGAAAGGGCATAAAAGTCATATAAGTTAAAGTGGCAGTTTGGCATCCATCCTGAGTCGAAAGGGCACTAATAATCTCAAGATTAGGGATAGAAAATTCAAGAAAGGAACGCTATCAAAATCATATTTTATAATCGCAATGACAGTTAACGTCCTTTTCCTTTAAATCAAATGAACTTGATTCACACATGTCATAGTGCTTGCTACATTCAAACATGTAGTGACATCCAAGGGAGGGGCACTCATTAGAATTAATACTCCTCCAATAATTTTAGGGTTTGCACTCTGCCAGTTGGTGTCATCTCTCTGCTTTAGGCAGATTTCCCAAAAGGATACAGTGGTTGCCCACTTTCTAATGAAAAAGCCATTCTGGTAAATTAAATATGACAAATACGAAGAAGCAGATGGTTCAACTTACTTTCTAAAAATGTCATTGAAGGTTAGTGTTACTAATTATTATACGTGGACTCATTTCACCTCAATGTTGGGGGCACTCCCATGCAGCCCTCTCAAGAAAATGAGTTTATTAGCCAATGGAATATGGACAGTATGCCTGCATCACTTTCCTCATGTGAGGAATCAGAGGCAACTGTAAATATTTACACTGAGTTCCCTCCAAGGCTATTTTGCTAGAGCACACCTTCCAGATGAGGGCTTGAGAAAGTGATGTGGGCCAGCATTATGAAATGTAAGGAACACCCCAGAGAGCATGCGGTCAGGCACTGATGCAAAGTCAAAGCGGAATGAATGCTGCAGCATAAATATTTGGCAGAAAGCTTCAGTGTCCATACTGTTTTCACATTTTGTGGCCTTGAGAAATTTGAAAGATGCCCTTATATTTCAAAAAAAATATATCGCATATCTACAACTGTCTGCAGCTCTATCTCCCCACCCATATCCCACATCCATACCTTCATTTCCATATATACCCACACCTACATAGAACCTACTGAGTCCTGGGAACCATTCTAAGTACCAAACACATACCAGTGAAGCAGGTAGACAGCATGGCAGTTTCTCAAAAAACTATAAACGGAAGCACCATGTGACCCAGCAATTTCACTCCCAATATTTACACCCCAGTGTTTATAGAAGCATTATTTACAATTGCCAAGATATGGAAGCAACCTAAGTGTCCATCAACAGATGAATGATTTGGAGGTGGTGGGGGTGGGATGAACTGGGAGATTGGGACTGACATATATATACTAAAATGTATGAAGTAGATAACTAATAAGAACCTGCTGTATAAAAAATAAATTAAAATTCAAAAAAAAGACGAATGAATAAAGAAGACGTGATACACACACACACATAAACACACAATGGAATACTACCCAGCCATAAAAAAGAATGTAATTTTGCTATCTGCAACAACATAGATGGGCTTGGAGCGTTATTATGCTAAGTGAAATAAGTCAGAGAAGGACAAATACTATATGATAACACTTATATATGGAATCTAAAAAATAATAGAAACTAGACACTATAACGAAAAGGCCAACAGACGCACAGATATAGAGGACAAGCTAGTGGCTACCAATGGGGAGAGGAGAGAAGAGGAGCAAGACAGGGGTAGAGGATTAAGAGGTGCAAACTACTACGTATCAAATAAATAAGCTACGAGGACATATAGTACAACACAAGGAATACAGCCAATATTTTATAATGACTATTAATGGAGTATAGCCTTTAAAAATTTTTGTGAATCCCCATATTACACACCTGTAACTTAGATAATATTGTACAGCAACTATATCTCAATAAAAAAAGGACTCCAGAGCCTTAAATAAAATCTCTAGGGAAATGTCAAAGAAGAATAGACAAATGAAAACTGATATATTCCAGGTGATGTGAATGAAACACCTATTAATAACATCCACATAATCATTTAAAACTTATCAAATTCATCCTTTATTAAATGTCTAACTGGAAACAAGTTTGCCCATTAAGTTTGTGAAAACTTTGCTAGTTTATAATTAAAACATAGTTCATATCACCACCTTTGCAGGAAAAAACCCAAACATGTAAGGGGCCAAGTTAATGGCTTTTATATCCACAAAGGAATTCATTCTCCAGCCAGCCCCATGGGAAGGGTTGGGTGAAGGCCTACATGCCTTACAGCCCACAACCTCCCTGTTTCCCAGAGAAGTCTCTTGGGACTAATTAATCTACTGTTATGCTTGTCAACAGAGCTTAAACCAATCCTACACTATGCCTCACACTAGCAGTTGGAGGCTATAATTGCTATTGGTCAGTGCCCAACACCTACACCAACAGATGTCTGTTAGTTAAATTTGTCAACACAGCCAGATAAGTAGGGAATTTCATGCTTCAGATGTGGCAAACTGGATCCAGGCTTCTCTGAACCCTGGAAACGCCAACCTACAATATGCTGGAAGCACACGACCCGCCCCAACATTTCAGTCATCTCTGCCTCAGCACTTGCGAAACAGTATAAATTCTGTGCGCAAAGTTCCCAGCCCGAATCTTTATAAAGCTATATTCTGCACTGTGTACCTGCCACACACCAGCATTCTGAGTCAGAACACAAATAAATCCAAACATGGGGGTGAAAACAACAAATGCACTGCAACTCTTCCAGGCTCTTCCATGTTATACTTGATCAATAAAGCAAAGGACTTTTTGACTGCCATGTCAGAGGAAGGAAAAAGGGAGGAAGACAGGGAGGGAGGGAGGAAGGAGGAAAGGCAGGGAGAGTGAGAGACAGAGGATTACTGCTGACACCCAGTGTCCGTCCACAGTATAATTCTTCAGCTGTGAGCAGGCCAACAAGAAAACTAAATCATTCCCTCAGAAAGGTTAGCGAACAGCAATACCTCTTGAAAATATGTATTAGGAACTATATTTTTAATCTGGTTTTGAAATGCAATAAAAGAATACCTAAACGAGAAGGGAAAAGATCATGCAAGGGGAAAAAGGGTTACAGGGTAAACAGCAAAACAAGCTGTATTCGTCAATTTGGCCTTGAAAAGGAGCCACCATTCTGTCTCATCATCCTAAATACTTACTTTAAATTCCCTCATTTCACCATCTCTCAGGTTCAACACGGAGACTTATGGTACAGTCTCACCCTGAAATTCTAGGATTCCACTGTGATTCTCTCCTCCCTAAACGGTTGTGACTTTTAGTTATAACAGCCATCACTCAGTGATGGCAAAATGGGTAAGTCATGACATTTCCATATCAAAACTATTGCCTATTCTTATTATCACACACATACAGTGAATTCACTTACAGTTTCACAGAATGGATACAGGTTCCCATCTTGTATAAACAGTCAAGTGTGTTAGATTTTGTTTAAAACCTGATTTTTTTTTGATTGCACAAAACTATTTATTGCTGAATTGTTTACCATACTGAATACTAGAAAAATAGCTTCCATGTCTAACAATAAGGGAACTGTTAAATAAATTAGGTTTCATGCTTATAATTTTAAATTGTGCATCCATAAAAATAAGATTGAAGATGGATGATAGTGTTGTCCAGTGGTTCTAGACATAGATTTAGAGCAAAACTGTCTAGGCTCAAACTGAGGTCCAGCTACTTGGTAGCTGTGTGACCTTGGGCAAGTTACATAATTTCTCTGTATTTTATTTATCTATAAAATGAAGACAATGACAATCTAAAATAGCGGTGTTTTGAAATTTACATGAGTTAATATATGTAAAAAATTTAGAAAAGTATCTTTTCACATTAAGGACTATTTTCTTTCTTTCTTTTTTAACATCTTTATTGGACTATAATTGCTTTACAATGGTGTGTTCGTTTCTGCTTTATAACAAAGTGAATCAGCTATATGTATACATATATCCCCATAACCCCTCCCTTTGCATCTCCCTCCCACCCTCCCTATCCCACCCCTCTAGGTGGACACAAAGCACCGAGCTGATCTCCCTGTGCTATGCGGCTGCTTCCCACTAGCTATCTATTTTACGTTTGGTAGTGTATATATGTCCATGCCACACTCTCACTTCGTCCCAGCTTACCCTTCCCCCTCCCTGTGTCCTCAAGTCCATTCTCTACATCTGCGTCTTTATTTCTGTCCTGCCCCTGGGTTCTTCAAAACCTTTGATGTTTGAAAATGCGTCTGGTAGATCCATAGGGAAATACTTTATTACCCTGTATTCCCTCAGGGATGAAAATGCTGTCCTGACAAATGGATTACTTGGGAAAAATGTATGTGCAAATTTCCAATCTTCTTGGAGACAGACATTAGTCAAAACGCAATGTCATCTTCTGTAATTTTCCTGAAAAGCTAGGTGCTGTTTGTTCTAAATACAGCAACAACAAACAAATGCTCTTGCTTTAAAAAGAATAGATCAATGGTTTGGTTATTTTAAAATGGGGCCTCTTCAGTTCAATACCTACTTAATCGCTTTCCAGACCAGACGGCATAGATAGATCAGGCCTATCTTAATTTAGATTAATCATGTGTCTTTTAAAAAATTACCTCTGTGGGCAAGAAAGCGGAAATACAAATGAACAAAAAGATGATGAAAAGTGGTCAAAGAATGTTTTCCAGTTTTTTTTCTTTCTTTTTCTTGAGGCAACAGAAAGTAATAAAAAGAGAGAAATGATGTTTGAAAAATGCAGATTAATAGGTTGCCAGATAAAATACAGGACACCAAGTTAAATTTGAATTTCAGACAAACATGTTATCCGTTCTTGATTTTTATTTGTGAAAACTAGCAATTCTACTAGTGGTCCTTTGTTTCTCCTTAAGAACTAGGGAAATCAAGGCACAGACTGATCTGTGAAGACAGAGTAGATAGTTTCAAACTGAATCTGCGGTCTGCCTTCAGACCACTGGCGCATCCTGTTCACATCTTAGCTACGAACTTTTAAGCTTCTTACCTTCAAAAATGAAGTAAATGTACACTGAGTTGGAACCCAAAATAATTATTTTAATCTTTTACTGTATCTAGACATAATTTATATTAAATTAAATAGTCTTATCTCCAGGACATGGGAAGCAGAAAGAAAATAATGGAGACACTTAGATTTGAGTGGAAAATTCAAAGACGGAGGAAGGAAGGGTGTCTACGACAGCAGCCATTAGTCACATGTGGCTCCTTAAATTTTGATTAATTAAAATAAAATAAAATAATTAGCTGCTCAGTTGCACAGCTCTATTGATTTCAAGCACGCATTAGGCACATGTGCCTGTCAGCACAGATCTCCACCCTCGTAGAAAGCTTCATCAGATGGGGCTGGCCTGGAGTCTTCTAAGACCCTACCCGGTACACAGTTGTGCAGTTCCGGGTCCCTGGGACAGTGATACAGGAAGCAGTGCTCAGGATGCACCAAGTCTCAAGGTAATCCTCCTATCAGCCAGAAGTCCTGTTCCTGAGCTTCTCTGATAGGTGGGGCCCCCGTGCTCCCACTCTACCCCGATGCTCCTTATCCCCGAGGAGGTCATCTGAGGGGTTCAAGCTAGAGATTTTCAGCACGAGGTAGGGTGATGTCAAAGAGGACAGAGCCCTGGTGCAGGAGTCAGAGAACCTGGCTTCCCAGGAAGCTCTCCACCAGTTAGCAAGTCACTTTCCCTATCTGTCCCTCAGTTTCGTCATTTCTAAAATGAGGACTAGATAGTGGATGATTTCTAAAGACTCTTCTGGCTTTCAAATGCTGTGATTCAGAGTAAGCAGCACTGACAGACTAGAGTCCCAGGAAGTGTGAACAAATTTAGATACTAACTAGAAAAGATGCTTTCCTGATTTGCTTCCAGTCATCACAAGAACCGGAATGAGTTCTGCAAGGATGGTTCATCATGCCATGGACTCATGTTTCACAGATGTCTATAGCAGTGACAATTTCTGTCCAGGACATCACCCCTGGAGAAGCTCTTTCTCTCTTTCTTGACAATGTCAGGAGTCTGTGCTATTCTCCTCTCCCCATCCCCATTTTGATGACGTGAATAAGGAGGTGGGGTCGACTGGAAGCATGACTCCACTGTAAGGATATCATTCTCTTTTGAGAATTTTCCTTATTAAAGGAATTCAACACTTTTCTCTTAAAATGCATTCTGTGAGAAGTTTATGATTCTCAGCTTCAGAGGGTCTCACTTCAAGATAAGGGGTTTGGATTGAGCATCTGTTTAGGTCTTCTGTTCCAAAGGACTGACTCTGTGTACTGATATTTCTTTCCAAGCTGATCTGGAAACCTCAGAGATCAGTGACCCACAGTATAGTCTTTGAGACATAAGGGGGAATGAAGTTAATAGATGATTTCCATCAACATTCTCTTGATTACATTTTAAAGTACCTCTTGAGCCACTACATTGAAATCCGAAATGTGTGAGAAGGCGACAAAGAGGAGAGGATTTCTAAAAGATATATAAGACTTTGTTCTTGGCCCCTTGAAACTCGATGCAACTTGGAGTGACTCACTGCAGATGCAGAAAAAGGCAATAAACACCATAAGCAATAGAGTTCAGCCTTGGCTTCATCACTCCTGAGCAATATAGCCGTGAGCAAAGTACTGTGCTTTTGGGAGCACCAATTTCCAGGCTTCTCTGAAATTAGGAGGTCCCAAATGTGACTGCTAAGGACCCAGTCCCATCCACCATTCTGCCATTCTAGGGTGATAGAAAAAAGGACTCGTAAAGTGGACATATTTTGCTGCAGTATCTAGGTATATCAAACATTCTAGAGAACATAAGTAATGCAGATCAAACACTGAGCAAAAATCTATATTCTTGTTAAAAGGTAAAGAATTGACAACAAAAGTGATCACCTCACAAACAAAATTTGGTATACACTGGAGCTTTGGAGAAACCTACACACAGGTAAAAAGGGATCATGTCCAAGTGAAGAGAAAAACTTCACCTCTTGAATATTTATAAATTACTTAATTCGCATTTCATGGAGCTGTCCTTTGTTTTCTCTTCTTCTTCTTCTTTTTTCGATTTCAGTTCACAGTCTCCCTTTCATGCCATTGACAGGTTCTGTCCTCAGAATGAAAAAATACAACTGCAATGGCCCTGGGTTTTGGTCACCTACCTTTGATTCCCTGCACATCTTTATTCTACCACTGCAAAGCTGAAGTTTAATATTGTAGCCTGGAAGTTTAATATTGTAGCCTGTAACTTAAGTTAGCTGCACGAGAAATACTCTAGGAAGACCAGAAACTACAACCATCAGAGCTAGTAAACTATCAGACTCCATTTTCAACTTGACTTCTACTGCAGTCACAATCTCATTAACTCCTCTGCTGGAGTCAGATGAATCTGGGGTTAAATCATGCTTAGTAGCTGCAGGACAGCAAATGATACATTATTCTTGGTGGTAATCTATAAAATGGGAATGAGACTGCTTATCCTGCAAGACTTCTTGAGAAATGAGGAAACATATGTGACGTGTTTAGCAAGGGTCTCTGGTACCATGATTAATTATACAAAATAATAGTATATCCACAATTCAGAGATCTTTCCTTGCTTAAAAAGTAAACTTTTCTATACATTCACTAGAATGTATCTTGCATCTAAATATGTAAAAAGCTTTTGTTAACTGTTTTTATTGACGCATAACAAATACCATAAAGTACATAAATCTCAAGTGTATAGCTCAACGAGTATGTATACCTCCGTGTAGCCAACACTCATGCCAAGATACAGACCATATCCAGCACCCAGAAGGTTCCCTCATACACCTTCCCAGTCAATATCCAACTGGCCCCCAGAAGGAACCATTATTCTGACTTTACCACCACAGATTAGCTGTGCTTGTTCTTACTCCTCACATAAATAGAATCACGCAGCATACAGACTTTGATCTGGCTTCTTTTGCTCAAGCATTATGTCTACACAGTTTATTCTTTGCACTGTCGTACAGTAGTTCATGGCTTGCCTATACTACTTTTTGGGGGCTGAGCAGAGATTCCTATACTCCAGAGGTAACATAAAGCTAGCAACAGGAGATTTGTCACAGTGCTAACCAAGGTGACCAACAGGTAGTTAGTTACACCACTGATGGACACAGACACTGGCTATCAGACATACAAGACAAATCTATCAGATGCCTGAGGAAGGAGGGAAGGGGAGAGAAGGGACGGAAAATACTTGATGATCTCAGAGTTTGTTTTTTATCACACCATACTGCTCATCCAGCCCGCAGAGACTTGTATTATCAGAAAAAACAGAACTTTCTGAAATGATATGAGTACATCAATTAGGAAGTCACATTATTAATATTATTTGTATTAAATCTCAAACAAGAGGGATTTCCAGCAAGATGTTGATCCATGATTAATTCATTTTAATTATGTTTTTATTTACCCGATTTAAACTTCTCTCTTCAATCATGACACCTTATTAAAAAGCTATCTGCATAGATATAACTTTCCTTCCACAATCCTCCTGCCTCGGAGTGAGATTCATTTCACTTTTCTAATCAATAAGCCTCACGCTCCTTTGTGCATCTTTCAGCTGGCTGTCTCACGTTATTTAATCTGTCTTAGAATTTCCTAGAGGCTTAGGTTTAGTGCTGTAAAATAGAAATGAACAGCCTTTAAACACCAGGTTTGCCTGAAATGGGATTAACCTAAGTTTAATGTAACCGAGCCCCCAGGGCTGTTTGTGGGATTCAAAACAGTGAAAAATATTTATCAAGGTTTCATCTGCAAATTTTGTTACTAAAATGCTTGCTGATATCATTAGACATTCCTCTCACACTGAGACAAAGGAAAGATGGCTTCCCTGTTGTTTTATGATTCTTAACCTGTAATTAAAAGAATAGCATAACCCCATGAACGCATAGTCAAAACTAAATACAGTACAGAAAAATGGCCTTCAATAAAATTAAAAAGCTTTCCTTTATGTCTTGTTTGCCAATAATTGCATGTTTTGATTCATTCCTAGTGTAAGTGCTGTATGTTAAGCAAATGTTTTTCTCCTGAAAGGGATAATTAGCACAAAACCCAAAGTGCCCATAATGACCTTTTACGTAAGCCTCCCCTCATAAGAACAGCTATATCTCTTCATTACAACTTCCTTTTTTGACCATCACCAACTCCATTTAGTACTCTAAAAGCCTTTGTCCTCTGAGCTGTACCTCTTTCTCTGATGCTCCACTGCGGGCCCCTCTGTAGCCTGTGACATATTAGGTAAACATGCAAAAACGGCAGAGGCATTTTCACGCCAAGATGATGAGTAGGCTACGGTAAAACAAGCACAGAAGCAGGTAATTCACTCGGGTTCATTTTATTTCCTCAAAGCAAACTGAACAGGTGAAGGGGGTACCTACTGAACAAACCTCAGCCAGCTCATAGAGGGTTAGGTAGACCCCAAAATGCCTTGAGAAGTCCGTCTATCAAACGCAAGCCCCGAGAATTAGAAAAAGTCCCCCCAGATCAATCCATCCACACATGTTCAGCCTTGGCTGCTCATAACTTCCCCTCCATTCATTTGCTGTATGAACCAATTAGTCTATACTTGGGTTCCAACTCTCCCAGGCTTCTCCCCCTCACATATTTTTCATGGAAATGGGCTGCTGCTTCGTACTTCATCATTTGAGAGGGTGATTTCATTTGGTGGCAATTTCAGCCCTGCTGATCTCATTCCAGATGTTACGAGATTTAACGCTGAAAACCTGGCTTCACTCTGGAGGGATCTGTTTTCAATCATGAGGCAGATACCTGTGTTCTTCATGTGATTTCCTAAGTAAGGTTTGATGCCAGTGAACTTGAAAGTCAAGAAGTTTAATGAAGAGAAGCAAGGGGTGAGTGCCCTCAAAGCTCACCTGAAAGCAAAGGGTCCTTCTTATGTGTGTTTACCTGTGCACTTTCCCAATTTCTAAAAGGACAGTCAATGGAATGGTTTTAAAGGCCTTGGGTTACACGTTAAGAGGAAACTTGGGAGAAACACAAGGCACCATTTTAAACTCCTTGTGACAGCTTTTCCAAACAATACTGCCTCCTTCCCTTTGTAGGTTAAAGTGTGGATTTTTATCTATCATTTGGCTCAATGCCAGTCAAGATTATTCTGAGAAGCGCTCTGGTTCTCTTTCTTTTTCATTGTTGCTAACTACATGCTAATATATTTTCCTTAAAACTCACCAAAAAGGCTCTTGTGGTAGACGTATAAAATAACATTCTTTGTTAAACGCATTCCACTTCCCTGTAAGACCTGCCGTGTAAAGGGCAATGTGGTGTTGGTGTTCTTTCCCATTAGGGCATAGGGCATAGTTTTATTAGAAATTCAAGTCAATTTAAATACTGACCTCATGACAATTACACAAGTAATTGCAGGACTGACTGAGGTCCTTGGTATTACAGACTAAGGTCTATGTTCTTAAAATCAGGCAGCAGATCAGAAAGTGAGTTGGCCTCTCTACACCAGGCTGTCCCAGGTTGCACTGTATAGACTGAGTGGAAGACATGGAAGTTCTTAGTGCGTTCTTTAAACTAACTGGCCCTATTGCTTCCTCTGATCACACTGAAATTCTGCACAGAACACCGTTCAAGTTATGTCTGATTTCACTGATAAACAATAAGGTATTAGCTGACTTGCCAAGGCAACCTCCTCTGACTTTGAGCCCAGACTTTCTGCTCTACGATGCTTCAGTACCTATTTCTGCAAGACTGGTCACAGGAAGGACTCTGAAACCTTGGCTTGAGATTGGGAAACCTACCCTGAGAAGCAGGATATACCTATTCAAACTCCTTGAAATAGCTTTTTCAAAAAGACCCGGGGGAGCAGGGAACATGGGCCATTCAAAAGTCTACCTAAAATTCCCCCTGAAACCTAAGCAGTCCGGCCACTTTTCTGTCAATTAAATAGCCTGGAAGAAGTAGTAGAGCATTTTCCAAACTACATTCAGAGGAACACTGGTGGGTAACAGAAGTGACCTCCTAATGAATAAATTTTCGGGGAGCCATGGATTAAAGCTCCCTCTTGGAGAGGTATACCATCCAGGAAAACTTCTGAGATGTCCTTTGGCAAACCTGCTTATTTTTGTTTACCCTTGCATTTTCAAAATGTATCCGACCACGTAACCCTGTTTTCCTGTAACATCCTTTGCAACTAATACTCCAATTCAGGCCACACTCCTCTAGTGAAGAAGAGCTCAGAGTAGACAGTTCCGGTGCCCCTTTCTGTGACTCTCGATAAAGCTCCCGATCTCCGCACTCCCAGTGCATTTCTTTCCAGAATTCAGGGGTTTAGCAGATGGTTACTGAGATTTTCTCCAGCCCTATCGGTCCATTATTTATACTCTATATTAATGATGGTGGTGCCCAGCATATTAGTGTCAGATCAAATTCTACAGTACTGTAAAGGTATCACTTTTCTGTGTTACCGTCAATAAATACTACGTTGGGGTTGTGCCTCGTGGAATCATGGTGAGCGGTCTACTGTACCACCTTCTGTGGGGCATATGAAATGGGGACAGCTGAGCATGATGAAAACAGACCAAGAATAACAGTCAGAAACAGCTCTACTCCTGGCTCTGCCATTTCCCTGTGAGACCTTAGGCGAGTCATTTACCTCCCTTTGATTGGATGGCTTCGTCTGGAATTTAAGCGGTTGAAGTGAATGACCTCTCAGGTCCGCATCGGGGCTAATATTCCATGACGCGGGGCCGGGGGCCTTCTTAAGTAAAGACAAGAATGCGTGGCTGCTGTGTCTCTGCTTTTACAACCTGACACTGATCCTATTGATTATTTCACGTTGAGGCCTTGATTAGAAATGCAGTAATTATGATGCTGTTCCAAAGAGGATACTGGAGCATCTCTTTTGGCATCATTAATATTTATTCATCCATCCATTCAGCGGTCATTTATTAAAAGGCAATATATGCCAGGCGTTATGCTTACCCTCGGGAACACAAGCATGAGGAAGACAAACCACTGCCACCCAGAAGCACAGAGCTTAATGGTAAATATAGACAAACAATACAAATTGTTCTATAACAATGTGATAAGGGTTTTGTTTTGCATCAGGGTTTCTCAGCCTCAGGACGACTGACATTTGGGGCCGGGTGACTCTCTGCTGGGGGCTGTCCTGTACACTGTAGGATGTTTATCAATGTCCCTGGCTTTTATCCACTAGATGCCAGTAGCACCTCTACCCTACCAATGTGCTAACAAAAATGTCTCCAGACATTTCCAAGTATACCCTGGGGAGGAGGTGGCAAAATCATCCTAGTTTGAGAACCACTGACTTCAAGATATTCTTTTATTGTTAGAGAATTTTCTATCTACGTGCTATGCCCTAGATGAGTCTGACTGTAAAATTTCAAGCGTAGCAACTATGTCCCACTTTTTGGTATAATTCAAGTTTCTAAATATTAATGAGCATGTCTGCAAGTTTAAGGTGCTATCCCATCCACTGAGGGTTTTTTTCAAAAATTAGTATGACACAATTCACTGCTCTCAAAGGTCTAAAATCTTGTTCTGGAGCACAGAATACAAGTAACACCAGTCAGGTGGAAAAGTTCCAGAAGGGGTTTCAAAGAAATGAGTTAGGAGCAGGTCATTCATCTAATAAACATTTCCTATTATGTGAACGGCACTGTGCTGGGCTCTGGGGAGAAGGCAGTGAGTAAGACAGATTACTGACACCAGGATGGAGCCTCCATTCCAGTGTTTAACAAACAGTGGAAACCAAGAGCGTGTCACGTGGTGAACGGCACCTCTGGTGCAGAGAAGGCCAGAGGGAGGGGCAGGGCGCGCAACTTGAAAACCAGATGAGGGCGACTCATCGCCCACACTTCCCAGTAATCAATCCCACGGACGGCCTGACAGAGGACGAGGGCCCATAGCGTGTAAACGGCACCAGGACTAAGTTTGGCTTTTGTTAGGTGAACAACGATTGAGGGCTACCCTCTGCTGGGTGGGTCCCCGAGTGTGGTGAGAAAAGCACCCAGCCTCCCTGGGTCACGGCTTCTCAAGGGCATCACCCACACTGGGTTCTCGAGACTCAAGCCTTCAACAGTCCCCTCCGAGCCTTCAACCCCCCCAGCTTGACGTGTCTCTGCGGGGCTGGTCTTTCGGATCTCTGTCCTCTATTTGTGGGCCACCCCCTCTTCCCTACCCCTGCTTAGGTCTCAGCTACTCTACTCAGTACCTGTGATGGCAGGAAAAGAGAGCCCTTTCTCTCTTCCCCGTTTCGGCCAAGTGCCTCTTGTAGTTGCAGTCTTTAAAGCCAACCAGTTAGGAACCTTTATGTTCTGCTCTCAGAAATTTTCTTGCATTACAGCAGCTTTTCCATGGGGGATTCAAAGTGGCCCGTTCCCTGCCAGCCCTCGTGCTTCTGTCCTATGAGCACCCACGTCTGTCTGGATCCTCTGAGCTCCTTCAGCCTCCACCAGATCTTGTCCTTCTCTGAAAGCCTTCAGCACTGGTCCACCCTCCCCAGTGGCTCCGTTTGCAGGCTGTCTCCCTTTCAGCTTGGTTCCCTCACTCATTCAAATTCAGATCCTCATTCAAATTCAGATCCAGCATGTGAGAGCACCACTGGGTGCCAGGCCATGGGCGAAGACCTTCTTATGGCTTATTTTATCTAATCCCCGGCTATAGTTACTCCATTTTGCAAACATTCCTCCTAGGAGACATCTGCCCAGGCTACCTCTGGATTACTGTATCCGTAGCGCATTTGCAACCTGAAAATGTTATCTTGTAACTTGGATACAATTTTTTCCCAAATAAGCGCTTAACCAAGTAGAGCAAAGAGTCTCATGAGTGTGTGACAACATCTTTCCAAATTCCTTAATAATTTTCATTCAACTTTGAGCAAGCTTAGCCTGACTAAAAGCTAGAACCCTAAAGGAAATGTATGACTGTCACTTTTATGGTTCCTATGCCAGGGAGAGAAGGCATCTCAACTCTCTCTTCAACAGATTCTGGGGAGGGTCAAAGTTTCTGAAGCCTAAACACGGAGGAAGTCATATGTGCCAGAGCTTTCCGCATTGGTTGTAAAGACCTCTAGCGACAGTGGCTAATTCTGGGACCACAGTTTTGCAGCGCACAGGTGTGTCCTTCATCGATTGCATTCCAGGTGGTCATCGCAGATGATGGACAGGTCGCGGAATCCCATAACCACACACTGCTGGGATGGGGCCCATGAAATTCAGTTAGAACATGTGCTTCTTGGGCTGAGGACCGCAGGCGGTACACTGAGAGCCGGCTAAGTCCCCAGACCCATCCACGGAGCTCATCTTGGCTTGTTCCCTAGTTATGCATCAGTGTTTCTCTGAATCATCTTGGATAAATTGCTTTACTTCTCTGTCCGCCTGTCATCTCAACTGTAAATTGCAGATAGCATGAGCTCTCTATTTCCCTGTGGTGTTCTGATAATTAGATAATGCCCCCAAAACACTCTGAGCTCTTCACAAAAGGCTGCTCTGTAAATACAAGATATCACAGTTGCTTTGACAGATCAGTCTAGGAAATAAATCAAGCACAGACGTTCCTGGCTTCCAGTGCCATGGACTCTGCTTGTCTGCGTTAACGAGCCAGGCCAGGTTGGACCCTCAAAGAAATCATTGCAGCAACTTTCAGTGCCCGTGGGATTTTGGACACCTTTCTTCCATAGACCAGATATTTGCTATAGTTCAAGCAAAATAGTCCACACAACGAAAACTCAACTGTTCATCCAAATTAGCTGAAACGTTCCGGAATATAGGCCCTGCTTATTTTCCCTACCTTCTACTTTTACAGAGCTGCACAGATGCTAACTAAAGGTATTATGATAATAAAATTTATATTTCAATGGAAAATAAAGGAAAACTAGTTTGAATCCTTGTACGTTATGCCTTTCCAGCTTGCTCTTTTATAACCTCCATACTCGTTAATCATTTCTGAAAATTCAGAACTTACCTTTTATTACATATTTGCTATTCGCTTTGATATTTTACATAAAATATCCCATAGAATTATATGGAATATTTAAAACTTTAAAAACTCACCAGAAAAGTATTCCTTGGAAAAACCTAACTGGTACCTTCAATACAAAATTAAACAGATAAACCAAAAAAGTGGTAAACATACTTCTATAGGTTAAAATTTATGAAGAGTCTGCCATCAATCAAAATTGTTTTTCCTATCGAGGTACCATAGAGTCGACCCCTCTGTCAGCATGGACTCCATTAGAAGCTACTATAGATCAATACTTCCGATACCAGTTTTCTCCAACGACTTTGCATCCCCTCCTCTAAATCTTTGCCCCCATTCCCATCCTCTCATCCTCAGATCAGATGCACAGTTTCTGGCATGGGAACAACGATTTACGTGTCATGCCGTGATGAATCCCGGGTAATCACCGGCATTGTTTCTCAAGTGCAGGGCCACTGGGTGACACCTGCTGGAGCATCTCTCTTCTTTATGAGAACCCCATATTTATATGCCAAGTATGCTTTACTCTATTCTAAGTCTTATCAACTCTGCTGCTGATAAACTGCATTGCTCCCAATCTAACCTTTTGAGCCAATGTTCTGGAAGATATGTACACATGTGTGTATACATATATGTGTATATATCAATTAATAATATATATATAATGAATATATAATGGGTATACTATATATCACAAATTGTCAATAGGTGTTTATTTAATTTGAGTGCTAACTGAAACAAATATTCAGTTGTGTGGGGTGATAAAAGAGCCCCAAAGATCTAAAGAGCAGCAGATTTATTATAAAATTGCAAGTTGCATGAACAGTCTGTTAGAAACAACGGACTCACTTTGTCCACATGCTCACATAACTGCATTTCAGTTCCCTGAGGACAAATACAATACCTAATTTAATTAAAAATCTATCCTTCTATTTTTAATGCCGCTTGTGAAAGAGCTCAGAGACCTGGACAGGAGATTTACTAGGCACGAGCTTAAGTTTACAGTTGCAAAATTCATCAATAACTTGCAGAGAACACACATTGCCAAGAGACACTGCTTGCTTCAGAGAGTTTTAACATAAAGCCAACACATGAAACAATGATTTACAAACGACGGCCCTAAATTTCATTAAGCAGATGACATGTTCTAACTTAGAACTTCACCCTCTCGTCAAGATTCTCCCCAAAGGGATGATAGTAATAACTACATACACTTTTAGAAAGGAACCTAAGGGAAATGTTACATTTCTCAGGCTTTTTGTAACACTAAAAGTCATTTCTTATTAGATTTTGGAAAAACAAACAAACAGAACCACTACTTCAAAACACCAAAAGAATTCTCAAGATGAGATTTCCCCAGAAAGAAAACAGAGACAGCAAAGGGTGTACGCCATCGATTTCTGGGGTCAGAGCTTTTCTTTCCATCAGGACTGCCCCTGAGAGCACTCTGCTTCAGGGCCAGAAGTCCCAGACTGCTCTGAGTGCCTGGGGACGAGAAGAGTCACTGTGTATGGAGCTAACCCCTGGACCGCACTATATTATCAGTCAGCAGCAAGGAGAAATCTCTCCCCTTCTTCTCCTGAACCACTGGCCAAGAAAATCTAAGGAACCTGTCATTCCAAATCAATTGAAACATAATCCCCCTCCCCCCGTGCCATCTCCCCTCAACCCAGACGTGTCTCCACACAGCACACTCTGCACGCTTTACCTTTAAATTACCGGATTCTGTCAACGGTCCTTCCTACTCTATGCAGCAGGAATGCAAGATGATGCGTGCTCTTCACCCCCAAGTGGCATTTGACTCCACTGCATGCAATCACTCAATGCAGTATGGATGAACGGGCCAAGTTCAGGTTCACTGCCCTACCGTGGCTGTATTCCTCACAGCACATGACCAGGGAGCAGGCGAGCCCTGCTGCTCGCTCCCGTGCAAACTAATGGAAAAAGCATGGTGCCAAATGCTCTCCACAGGCGCCCTCCCCTCACCCTTGCTGTGACAGTGTTAAAGCTGCCGCCTTGATAAAGAACAAAAGCAAAAGGCAATGCGAACTGCCTCTCCAGAGGAGCTTTCTCTTCCAGCAAAACATGATCCACGCCATGCCTGGGGACAACAGGTGAAGCCATGTAGGAAGCCTTGAACTTTACGGCTCAGAAGAGCCCGGGCAAAATTGCCTGGGTGCCTGAGTCGCGCAGGCATCGGGCGCCCCAGCGGTGCCTGTTTGCAACTTGCCTTGGGTGTGCATGGGGCCAGCAAATAAACATCCAATAAAAAACAGAGAACACAGCCGACATCTTAACCTTGCTCCTGCCTTCAGAGATGCCAGACTGTTCTGTTTGCTCAGGACTCTCCTTTTACCAACATTCAATTTGAATGAGCCGGTGCAAACGCACTGCTCACCCGTTCCCAAGAACAGGATGCATTTATGTGAAACACGAGGAGAATGCCTAATGCCCAGGCATCCTCTGCATTCCCAGGAGCTTGTATTACAGGGCTAGCTTACATTTCAGTGCCTGCCTGAGCCCCTGCCAGCACCCACCGCACTTCCGCGAGCATCACAACTTCAGGCCAACATCCCATACACACACACACACACACACACACACACACACACACACACACACCCCTGAAACACTGTGATGCCTCCTGCTAAGAGAAGCACCTTTTGCAAGCTCCCATCTGCCCCCAGTGACACGCTGGGTGATGCCGATGTGGAGCAAACTGACTCTGCCAGGCTTCTCTTTTCTGTTTCAATCAGCAACTTTCAAGACTGGGAAAGATGACTGCCAGATGCATTGTGGTGTGTCAGCTTCAGGCTGAGAAGTGACTGCTCTTTGGGCCTTTATTAGAAATGAATTCATGAAAACAGGCCGCCGTAGCTTTAATTCACCTTTGATATATAGCACTAAATACAAGCTTAATAACAACCCACAGTCCAAAAAGCACGTGACGTTATGGAACACAATAAGTATGCCTACCGGGCCACCGCTAAGGTCCCATCTGATTACAACGACCTGAGAGCAGAGGTGAGGGAAAGCAGGTCTCTGGGTACATGTCATCTTACATTTCCCCTCACATGCAGCTCTTAGGTGATTGAGTTCCAAAGAGAATATTGTTACACTGCTTACTTTTCTTCCTTAAAATTGCCCCAACTGTCTAGCACTGTCTGGGAATTAAATTTATGGCCATGTTTCAGACAGAATCTTGGTGTGGCCTGGCAACAACTTTCCTTACCCTTTTCACAGCGTCTGAGTGTGGGTCACATGCATTTGGATGCAGCAGAGAGATTTCTGGGAGACTTCCGTTCAGGGAGTGAGATGACAGAGGCTGTCAGAGACCATACGTGCAGCAAGCACCCCACTGGAAGGAAGTACCTGGGAACATCATCAGAAGTATTTCTTTGGGAAAAGCAGCACGTCGTCACCGGGGTCTGAGAAATTCTGCTCTAACCTGGACCCAGGGCTTATGTAGATCTCTGGCGACTCACACTAACCACACTCACAAGAGAATGAGGTATAAACCAAATTACAATTTCTAAATTATAATTCACCCCGTAAATAATGTATGACAAAGGAAATGTCTTTTACATGACCAGAATTTTCTCATTCACCAACTTAGCTTCACAGAATTCTCCACCTTTTCATCCTGGATTCAGGTACTGACGGAGTGAGTGGCTTACTCTTACTGTTGTTTTGAATTATGAGGGCACAGAATGATGTTTTGTAAAAAACAGAAAGAAAAATCAAACAAATAAATAAATAAATCTAGTAAAAACCACGCAGGGCAACATTACCCCCTATGAGCTTCTCTTTGAAAACGTGGCCAATTTGTCCTCCATGGACTAAGAAACTGAGTGTGAAAGAGAGAGAGAGAGAGAGAATGCACTGATAGCATGGGAATGAATATAAATTTATGTAAATCTCACCCTAGAAGTCAATGGGAAATTAAAAGCATGGTTACAAGATTTTATAAATGGCTGATAAATCAACAAGTTAAAATAAACCCTAGTAGATTCTTAGACTCAACAACAGACCCAAGTATATAAATTCAATGTCTAATCCTAGCACAGTCATTTAAAGCCATTAGTGTAAGACTGGGAAGCATGAGAGGGGATGGGGAGGAGAAACAGGTGCGAATGTTGGCACTGATGATTAGGAAAGAAATTTTTTAGACAAGCTTCCCATCCAGCTCTCTCAGAAGTTATTCATGATTATGACTGCTCACAGAGAGCCTGGACAGTCAGAGGATGCCTTCCACTATTTGGGGAAATATGGAAATAGCTGGTAGAAAATGGTGACTATAAATATCAGTTCAAAAATTCCTAATAGAAGATGCTCAGGATGGATGGATTCATTTATCCATTCATTTCTTCAAACAAGCATGTCCAGAATGCCTCCCATGGGCCATGCTCCGTGCTGCCCACTGGGGGACACAGAAATGAACAATAGATAATACTTCCTGACCACACGGGGCTCATGGTCTTGGGACTCAGATGCTTTTCCTCATTTTCCCGAGAAATACTTCTGCCAGTCCTAGAAATGGACAGTGCAGGATTCTACAAGCGGGATTTCAGATTCATAAAGGATATCCCTGGGTTTCTAAACAGCTGACCCTGATCTTCCCAAATACCTTGGGAGAGAGAAGCCAAGAAAATACCAAGGATGGTTGGCCCCCGAAGTACCAGGGGGAACTACAAGTGACCAGCTGTTTCCCATTAACTTCACCTTCTGGTGTCAACCTGTGGTTTTGTTAGATGGCAAAAGAGGCCTTGCAGGTGTAACTGTAACTAAAGTTATTCATCAGCTGACATGAAAATGAGGAGATTAGCCTGGATGATGCGAGTGGGCCCAGTGTTCTCACATGAGCCGCTAGAGGCAGGAAAGGCAGGTGGCAGGGGAAGTCACAGCTCCACAAAGCCTGAGAAGGACTCAGTGTGTCAGTGCTGGCTTGAAAACGAATGGAGCACATGTCAGGAAAATGGAGACCTCGGCTCTACAACTGCCAGGAACTGAATCCTGCCAGCGAACAGGGATCTAGGAGGAGCGTCCAGCCTCTAGAAGCTGAGAGTCACAGCCCTGATACCCTGATTTTAGCCTGGAAAGGCCCAAAGAGAGAATCCAGACATGCCCTGCCAGACCTCTGACTTATAAAAATTGTGAGATAATAAACTGGGGCTGTGTAAGTCACTAAGGTAGTGGTTATTTGTTACACTGCAAGAGATAATAAACCAGGGATGCCCGTGGCCGAGGTTAGTGATCATCTGTAAACTAACCATCCTACTTTTCAGACAGTGTCCATTCCTTTGGCTCATCCCTGGGGAGGGTGACCCCCCCCACCAGGGCCACAGATGTCACTAGACGGACATGCCAAGCCTCGAAAGATACTAGGTCAGGATTGGGACACCCAGAGGCTAGGAATGATGGAGCAGAGGGGGAGGCATATTACAAGTAAGTGCCAGACACTGTGCCAGGTCCCGGGGATTCCGAGGCAAGGAAGGCAAGGTCCTTGTCTTCCAGGGTGTTACAACAGAATGGAGGAGACACGGTAACTGACTAGAAGGTAAAGCAGAACTAAGTGAGATGCCAGGAGCAGAGCGTAAAGCCATTCTTTCCATTTGGAGGCGGGATGGGGGGGGTCCCTGTGGAGCCACAGCGGTGTGAATACCCAAGCTGGCGGCTGCGTGTGTACCATCCCCCAAGAAAAACTATCAGTTACCAACTATCAAAATATCAACATTTTATGTAAAAACCGCCTCCGATCCTGCACTCGCATACCCTACCTTGCCACCGTCACCCCGGTCTCACCCCCGTCTCACCCCCGTGGGATCCTGTCTTCATTTAAGACATTTATATTTTGTCCATCTTGGATGTTTTACAGTCACTTTGACTTTTTGAAACACTGCGTGAAGATATTCTTTAGCTCGACTGCGGAACGTCAGGGCACCCTCTTACATTGCGCTCCTCGGGAGACTGCCTCACTTGCCTTGCCCTGGAGTGAAGCAGCACACGGCAGACCGGGCAGTGAGGGACCAGCAGGGCAGGAGTTAGTCCGAGCTCAACATGGATAATACTGGAGTGGATCATCAGAAAAATTGTTTGCACTTTAATTTAGGCTTTCTAATTAGGGGACTAGAGGACATGCTCTCTCACTTCATCCTAGTCTTAAAATTCAGATTCTAAGATTGTATAGATAATTTTGCTTCTTCATGCAAAGGCAGCCTGACTCTAAAAGTTATCAACGCTCCCTAGAATGCATAAAGATGTATAAATGCGCAGCTTTAAGTATGTTCAAAGTATTAATCTACTTTACTGTCAAATCAGAGTGATTTCACTCCAGAAAATCTACAGAGCTCCCATTCTGGACATTGAGCTCACCTATAAAGAAAGGTGAACAGAATTTAAGGCTTTGGTGAAATTCAAGGAGAGCTAAGTCAGAGTTGGAAGTTTTTCTGTATTCTTCCTATAATGAGGTCAAACTACGTCCGCAACTCCATGTAGGCGGTGATGAAGCTTTGCCGGAACCACCAGCTGACCTGTGTGAGGCAGGTTACCAGTGATCACAGACTCTCTGTTCCTCCTTTGAAAGACCGTCGCCTGTGTGGGCTTCAATATCTGTTCTAATAAAATGAACAGTGGTGTCCAAAATGGTGCTCAAAGGGAACACTGAGCTTCCCAGTGGCTGACTTCATATTTAATTGGATCATTTTTAGAATGAGGATTCTTTTCCCCTCAAATTCTAAAAATAGCAGGAGACCACACCGTTTGCCTTTGGATTATTGACAGAACAATCTGTCCCATTGGCTTTTGGGCTTTGTTTAGTTGGGAGATGATAATATTATTCTATTGTCAGATTGATGCTGGTTCCTTCTAGCTGTGAGTGGGCTTAACACAAAAGGTGTTCTCAGGGCCAATTTAAACCAGCAGGTAGAAATTGTTACACATCTGAATCAAAATACAGAGGAAAAGTATATGGCACTTGCTTTGATAAACTCCCACCATTTATTATCTGGGACCAAGGTTGTTTTTTTTTGTTTTTGTTTTTTTTTGCGGTACGCGGGCCTCTCACTGTTGTGGCCTCTCCTGTTGCGGAGCACAGGCTCCGGACGCGCAGGCTCAGCGGCCATGGATCACAGGCCCAGCCGCTCCGCGGCACGTGGGATCTTCCCGGACCGGGGCACGAACCCGTGTACCCTGCATCAGCAGGCGGATTCTCAACCACTGCGCCGCCAGGGAAGCCCTGGGACCAAGGTTTTTAAAAGCAAACACTTTGCAGAGTTTAAGCAATCAGCATCTGATTATTACTTAATGACTGAACTCTCTTAAAGGCTCCATAATAATCAAAATGCAAAACGGCAACAAAATGTCATCTGAGAATTTGAATTTTTAAACACGCAGGTTAAAGCATGGGAAATGTAATAGTCTCTCTGCAACATGAATAATTTCCTTTCCACTAAGCAATCAGTTAGAATTCTAACAGTTCAAGAGAACATACAGAGCAAATTGGGTACGCCAACCTGCCCCGAGAAAACATGCCATCGCGCATATGGTGATTTTGCACCTGACTTTACAAATCCAGGGCTAATCTATGCAAGGTTTTTGCACTTTGTACCTAACAAATACCAAAATATGATGAAACTGTCCTGTAACTGTAGAATTATCTGATGACGCAGCAGGAAGAGAGAACTCAGCAGAGCTGTTCCACAAAGTTCTAAAGGGCGTCTCAGCTGCATCATGGCACCACGGGGCCAGGGATCCATTGGCTCCCAGCCTCTCTCAGAGACCAGTCCCAGAAAGATGGTGTCAGGCCTGGTGGTGCTGCAGGACTGATGTCTTTGTTTCATCAGATACAGACGTTTCCAACACTCAGAACTCCCTCTCCTTCTGTGATTAAGTGCCTCAAACCCAAGTGGAGGCCAGCTCTGTAAGCATATGACAAAACGGGAAAAGGCCACGTCATCTTCCTAGGAGTCTTTTAGAATTTTATTAACCATTTCTGGGCCCATGTTACAGAAGCTAGAGCAAAAGACAATGGCCTGGCCTAGACAGACTGCTGTGAGAACCCAACACGCCAGGTCCTTGCAGCTTTAGCAAGAATCCAACCCAGCTACTTTGGAACGCGAGGGGATGCTGACGGCAGAGATGGCCACGGGCAGGACAGAATACAAGGAAGACCACCCCAGCAGGGACTAGGAGAGGCTGGTGTCACCATGCTTCAGCCAAGGCTTCAGAGGACCTGTACATCTACGTGGTGGCTCTGATCCCAGGCGGTGCGCTGCAATCATGTGGGAAGCGTTCAACAGACTCATGTCTGGTTCTACCCCAGGGATTCTGACATTGGTCTAGGCTGGGACCTGGGCATCAGGACTTTTAAAAGATCCTCAGGTGATGCTCACATTTAACCAAGGTTGGGAAGCCCCAAAGTAAGGCAGGCAGGTGGCCGGCAACTTCCAGAAGTTAGCACATGTGAAACATAGGGAAGCTACATGTGACTGAAGTTAACCAGACTGTAGAGACCAGAAATCTGAATCAAGTCAAGAAATTCTGATGGACCCCCAGCCTGACCTGGGTCAGCACCCAAGATGCTGAGTGGGCGAGTCTTCTCCACAGAGAAGTCGTTTCTGGAAGTCCCTCAGCATTTATCATGGGCCATCGTTCCACATTTGTTCTTATTTCAGATCACTTGATAAAACACAGAATGCCCAGCTAACAGTGAATTTCTGGTAAGCAATAAATAATTTTTAGTAAAGTTGTAACTCAAATATCACAAGGGTTAATAATTTTTAGCATAAATATGCTCCAAATATTGCATGAGATAATACTTTTTAGCATAAGTATATGCAAAATATTGCTTGGGCCATACGCGTCCTAAAAGCGATGTGTTGTTTACCTGCAATTCAACCTAACTGTGCATCCTATGTTTTTATTCACTACATCAGGCCACTCTACTCATATTTGGTCTGCATTGTTACCATACGCATATTTATTAATCTCCTGTGCAGCCACCACGCTAAGCATTTAACCTCTTGGCCTCTCGCTCTCCTGTCTCGAGATAGTAAGCATGGGTAAATCGCTGGGGGCAGGGCTAGGTGTGCATGCCCAAGTGAACCACTTGCGGTGGGCCTTGCAGCAAATGGTTTCGCGATCCTGGGCTTCAATTCCCCCCAGGTAACAGAGCGCTTCTCACGGGATGTAAGGCGAATTAACTATGAGTCTACAGTGCACAAAGTCCAGGGCCTGGCTTGTAATAAGATTCCTTAAATGGTTGCAATCATTATTGTCCTGACTTCCTAACAGCTGATTTCAATGAGATCTTTGATATACTCGTATTAAAATGAAGCCAAAAGAAACCCTTAATATAGGAATTTGAGGTTCAGTTCTTTAAGCTATGAGTAAATTAGTATAGAAAATAAAATTTAATTAGGGAAATTTCTCCCCCACTCCCCATGCTTTTTTTTTCTTTCTTTCTTTCTCTTCCTGTCATTCCACATGCCTGTCAAACACCGTGGCCCATCATAATTCTCAGACGTGATTATGACCAAATGGTCTGGCCGTGACGTGGCGGGAGCTATGTGGGGTAACTAATTCCTATCTACATGCTATTTGGATGACTTATACAAAGAAGCACAGATACTAAAAAAACCCCACTAAGACAGGTATAAAAAGTGCAAAGTTCAAGTAGCAAAGGGGATGGGATAGTTTTACAAGAAAGTCTAGGCTAAAGATAGCAATGGCAATCTAGTGTAAAACCTAACTACATGCTTCCCAGCAGGCGAGGCAAAAAGGGAAACACAATCTATTACTGGGTTTCCTGTCTAATAATAGGAAACATGCTATCAGGTGGGAGAAATTTCCCCCGGCAATAAGATTAATGCATCACCTAGCTCTCCAGACAACACAGTAGACTGGGTCTACTTTTATATTTTACTAGAGATACAGAAGCATTCTGGGTTCCAAATATTCTTAAGGATAAAATCCCTGAGCACGAAGCAATCAAGAAACAAATATTAAAAATATGTTTAAGGAAGAAGGTTTGGGTTTTAGCAGTTTTAGAAACGACCAGGCGTCTGGCTGAGGGCAACGTGAAGAATTACAGTAACAGCCCATGGTTCGTCAGAACCTGTCTTTATTCTTACCTCATACCTTTGTCTCTAGAACACTTGAAACATTTTGCAAGCATCTTCCAGAATCCTTGCCTTTTGGCGTGACTAGATTTTCATAGCACGTGGGATGGATCCTGAAGAGAGACGTTGCCCTGGGGCTGCACGCAGCTGTCACAGCCCTGCTGCCTATACAGCTTATTCTACTGCCCCCAGCAAGGGATCCCAGCGCCACATGGCTAAGCCCAAGGACAGCGGGTCGCCGCCTTCCCGGAGAGGGCTGACTTGAGCCTCCTTGGAGAAATGACTAGAAAAACTCCCAACCCATGCAGCTTTCGTTTTTTGTTACTTTTCTTCATCTGCTTTCCCATTTCAAAACCTTTGAATGAAGCAACCAATCTGAAGCCAATTCCCTGTGGACATTCTCTTGGTCAATTATGTTAGTTATCGAACAGCATAGATTTTCTCTTTTTAAAAATAGGAACATTATAGGACTGAAAGAACACTTGCTCAATATTAGAAAATGCTTTCAACACGCCAAAGTTGAGGCTGTTCAAAAAGAGGGCCATTAATCTTACAGAGGTGGCAAAAATTATACACAGACACACACATCTATGCCATATATAAAACATATACTATGCATATTTACATATAAGAGAGGAGGAAAATCAGTATCCTGAATTGATGATTTCCTTTACTAACTGTGACTAAGTCCGAACTCTTTAGCATAGTAACAAGGCCTGCTTGAATATGGCCTCACCCTCCTTCACTGATGTACTGTTGTACTACATCAAACTAAATCCAGGATACATTTTATACTTCAGGGCCCTTCTTTATAACAACGGTTTCCACTGATTATGAGACTCTCACTATTTTTCTCCAACTATTGAACTCCTATGAATCTCCGAGACCGAGATTAAACAATGCCTCCTCCATGAAGCCTTCCCAGAATGGCCCAGGCATGTAATTAACCACCATGGCATTTTATACAGACCTACGACACTTCTCACACTGGATAACTATGCGTTTGAATCTGCTTCCCATTCTACACTACACGACTCCCATTCTGATTAACATCTTTGTGTCTCCAGTACCAAGACAATACCTAGCCCAAGTAAATATGTATTGAATTGAATTCAAAATCAATTCAGCCAAAAGGAGGGCCTGAGTTAACTAAAAGATACACCCATGCTCTAAAATACTATTTGTTAAACCTGGTTTGGAGACAGACCAGTGTGATTTCAAATACTTGCACGGTTTCATAAATTTTTAAAGAATTCTCCAAATGAAAATAAGTTTGAGCTTCATTTGAAAATGTCCTTACATTGACCAGACTGCCCCTTGAAAAAAGAGGGTATCTCCAAATCAGAGAATGCTAACCCAATAAAATTCTACCAAATTCTATTTTGGGGGGCTACCTTTCTAAAGAAAGAGGAGGAGTAGAAGAGAGAGAAAGAAGGAGAAGCAGAAAGTATTTAAATTTGGCCCGAATTTATCATATGCTTTTTGTAAATTTGGTGTTAACTTATAGCTTTTATTACATATAATGTTGTTTTTAGATAACAGGTCACATTTAAATGTTTTAAGTCTGCTGACTTGCAAAAACAATAGCAAAGGGCAGAAACTGTACAGCATGTCCCCTGGCTGGGTAGTGATCTGCAAGCCAGCCCTCTAGCCTTCTCCTTCCCTTCTCAGCGGAGCCAGCCTTCACTCTACTGGGAGGACTATGGCGTGAATAATCCACCTTAGCTGCTTTCACTAACCGCGGTGGTACCTCGCCTTCAGCCTCTTTCTTCCTCGCCTGTAAAGGCAGTTCTTGAACACTCTCATCTCCAGCTACCGTAAATGGTAAAGGCTGAACTACTGGGCTGCAAGGTCTCATGGTTTTCTATACCTCACTCCGTGGGCGCCTGGCCCCAGGACTTGGGGAGGAAGCCGAGGCTCAGCGCCGCGCTCAGGCAGTGGGCACCGGGGGCCGGCTCTCGCCGCCCCCCACCCCGCTGCCCCCCCATATCTTCGTCTCCCTCAGGGCTCGCCAGCAGGGCCTCCCTCGGCCTTGATGCATGGCTAATGTGACTCAGTCTCCTTCAGCCCTCGGCCCTCCCTGAAGGCCAATCTCAGCCCAGTGCCCTGAGACGAGTCCCCACAGCCCCTGGAGGTTTCCGTCAAAGCCGTTAGCACGCCCCACTGAGCCGAGGGCCCATTGGGTCCCATGCCCTCTCCCATGAGGCTGTGCGACCACCAGAGTGAGGGCTGTGTCACTTTGGCTGGGTGTCATATTCCTGGAGCTGGCATGGAGTCTGGCCCATGGGGACACTGGGTGGGTGCGTTCATATCCAGTGCCCACATCATTGCTGATAAACAGATGCATGAAGATCGCTGGTACTGTGGTTAATTTATGTCTTTTTTCTCTCTCTCCCAGACAACTGCCACAACCTCCCACCTCGACCCTGGCACTAGTCTCTGAGCACTGCACTCCAGCCTCTGCAAGGCCACCAGGGCTGGGTATCACTGAGGTAATCCCGTCCCGTCCTCTGACACCCCTGCTCCATCCCACCGGATGCCCACGGCCCGCAGGATACATCTCTGGTCCCGGATTATGGTGATGGGGTTCTTCATCATCCAGTCTCAGCTGTGACTAAGCTTCCCATGGCTCCCAGGTCGCATGCTAGGTCCACAGAGGCTAAGTTTTGCTGCATCCCTTATAAGGCTGGCCATACTCTTTGCCTTGATTGAAATGTCCTCACCCCTTCTTGGCCCGGCAAATCCCTTTGTGTCCTGCAGACCCAGCCCCAAAGGTACTTGCACTGCTGTTACCCTGAATCCTGGAGCCTAGTTAGTAACATCCTGCCCTAAATTCCTACAACTCTCTATCCCAGTCCCTACAAGGCAAAATGCCCGGAAGACCATTACTTATTTAGTTGTTTGTTGTGAATCTGAGCTTCTGAGGGCAGTACAGAAGCCTGATGTGCGAAGTTAGTGAAAGAATCAATGAGTGAACGAACAACTGAAAGAACATAGGAATGACTGAGGGAGGAGAAAATGTAGCAGAAAAGGAGAAAATGAAGCAGAGAATAATGTAGCAGAAGATAAGAAGGGGCGAGGGCGAGAGGAACAGGTGGCAATTTTAAGATAAGGTACGAAGATGACTCCTAGCACTGCGCCCCCCACTCCCGGCATCTCTGCCCTTGCCTTCCCCGGGTGGGAGACACAGCTCTCCCCGCTGGAGAGAGGGCCCCATGGGCTCAAGGCAGGTCAGTTGTGAGGGACAGAGGAGAAGGAAGATATGTATACACCACGGAGCTGTGGGAGGATCAAACGAGGTCGGTCCCCAAAGAGACGTGTGCTGATGGAGGACAGCAGGAAGGCGCTAGAACCTGCTAAACAGAGCAGAGGAGCAGCAGAGCAGAAGCTGAGGGCGGTCAAGGTGAGTCCAGTGCCTCTCAGCTGCCTGTTCCTGCAGGCCTGGGCAGGCGCCACAGCCACGGAAGGCACGGGTACAGTACTGTCTTCTCTGCAAAGCCATTCCCCAGACAATCTCGCCGATCCTTCCAACAGGAGTCACTGCTACGCAGGTTCAGAGCTGCAAGCCCACAGCCAAGGTCCCCATAGAATGAGCTGCGGGTCTCTGATTTGAACCTAGGTCTTCAGTCCCAAATGTCAGGCTCCTTTTTACCCCCTTCACTCCCACAAATGACCCTTCACACCAAGAAGTAGAATCAAGTTTGCCAGTATCTTTGGATTTCTGCTTCCTTTCTACCCTCTTGAGCTTGGACTGTTTTCACACAGGCAGTGTGCAAACATACAGAATCACAGTAAGGCCCACGCCACAGCACAAACCCTGCTGGATGCAGCAGCCTCTAGTCCAGGACACGCAGACAGGAGAACAGGAGCTGAAAGCCTACCCCACGTACAGCTACCAAGTCGGGAGGGAAGGAGGGAGGGAGGGAGGGAGGGAGGAAGGAAGGAAGGAAGGGAGGAAGGGAGGAAGGGAGGAAGGGAGGAAGGAAGGAAGGAAGGAAGGAAGGAATGAATCAGCCAATCAGCAAGCATTTCACTATTTCAGGGAGTCTCCTACCAAGGAAAGCTATGTGAAACTCGCTAAGCCGGTCTCTGCAGCTTTGTGACCGGGACTGCAAGGATCCAAACTGGCTTCTATCGTTTGGAAAAGCTCTTCTAATAACAGCACGTGTGTGTGTCTGTGTGTGTGTGTATTAACCATGTTTCTGACTTCTGTCAACTTGGTGCTTTAACATCTGTCCTACAGGCCATATGCCAGATACTCCTAGTGTGGACAACACAAGAATATGTCCCAGTTACCCTGCCTTGGCCTCTTGCGCCCCTCATCATCTGCATCCCACCTACGGAGGAGTCCTCCTCCTACAGGAAGCACGCTTTGCAAATACAAACCAACCCATCCAGGCCCACACCCCTAACCGCCTCCTTTACCGGGTTCTCATACGCCAGGCCACGGTTCCCCTGCCGTAATCACCCCAGGGCCATCCCCTATACCCCAGAGCCCACTGAAATTATCCAAACTAGTGAACCCTAAACCCACTTGCCAGGCTTCACCTGTTCCTTCCTACAAAAACCAAAATAAAGGCTCTTGGGACAGTTCCCCTGCTCCTTCTACCTCCTGACTGACCCTGGTGCTTCCCATGTGGCCCCTGAGGGCACAGTGTGCCCCTCTTCTTAGGAACTGTGAGTAATAAACTATGTTTTCAATGGCAATCATCTCCTGATCTTTTGGCCTTACTGTATCTCAAATTTTCTATTAACATACTATATTTTAGAACTGTGTGTGTGTCTCTGTGTGTGTGTGTGTGTGTGTGTGTGTGTTGGCACGGTGTAGGTGGAGGATCTGATTGTCCAGTTTTCTTTAGAGAAAATGGAAGTTTCATTTTTCCCTTGATATGGAAACATGTAAGTTTTCAACATCTCATAGATTTTAAACATAAATAAGTGAAGCTTCCTCAAGGTTGTAAATAAACTCGTGGCACAGATGTCTGAATGGGATGTAGGAGTCTGCGGACCTCATCCCAAAGTGCTCTCCGTCACCTACCATGCCCTCCTGCTTCTAACCACACGGAGCTACCGCCTGGGGCATCACCTTCCTCTCCATTTGCAAGATGCCACTTTCTAGGCTGTCGTGCTGACAACTTGTCACTGTACCCTCTAAAGAGGCTGTCAAATTCTTCTTTAAAAAACACACACGCCACAACAATGGAATGAACCCCCTCACAGTGACTCAAACTTTGAGTGTCTGAATTGTTTCACGTGCCAGATGACAGCAGAGGCAGACACCCACAATTGCATTTGGTTGGCACTCCGGCTGTTGGAATGCCACCTACCTGATCAGCTGAGCCCAGTGGTTGAGCTATTAAGACATACACAGTCTGAGATGCGGTCCTGCTGAATTCTACGCCCTGGGAATCCTGCATGTCCCAGGACTCAATGACAAATGGAAACATTTAGCTAATTCTTGCCACACTGCCTATGGAACTGTACCATTCCAATGTGGCAAGTATTTTGAAAGAATAAAATATTCTGCTAGTAGGAATGTAGTTTACAATTGCAACTTACTATAGTGTAGGATCAAGAAAGTTTCTGGGTGATTTTCAGAGACCCAAAGAAGGTTAAGATTGCCCACGTGAGCTGGAAGAAAAGCAATGGACAGATTTCTACTAAATACTAATTCAATTGAGTCTCCTTTGCTATCTATACTGGACTGAATTGTGACCCCCAACAACGTATGTCCAAGTCCTAACATCCTGTACCTGTGAACGTGACCTTATTTAGAAAAGGGGTCCTTGCAGATATACTTAAATTAAGGCCCTAGAGATGAGATCATTCCGGATAACTGTCTGGGTCCTAAATTCAATGACAAGTATCCTTATCAAAAGAGTTTTTAGAAGACAGACAGGAAAAACCACACAGGAGAAGGCCACGTGAAGACAGAGGCAGAGACTGGAGTCAAGCTGCTATGAGCAAAAACATACCTGGAGCCACCAGAAGCTGGATGAGACAAGAATGGATTCTCCTCTAGAGTCTTCTGAGGGAGTGTGACCCTGACAAAACACTGATTTTGGACATCTGACCTCCAGAACTGTGGCAGAAGACCTTTCCGCTGTTTTAAGCCAACAGTTTGTTACAGCAACTACAGGACACTGATATCCTGTCATACGTACATTCAAAGTCCAAAAGGCACAAATAATAATCAAAAACGTGTCCTTGTCTCAAAACATTTAAAAATCATTGCATTTAACTATTGCGTCTAGCTCTTTCCCTTGCAAGCAGAAAAGGCTAAATGATCAAATCTTATGTGTCAGCAAATAGAAAGACAGGCCCGGTGTCCCTACAAAGCCTGGTGGTTCATCTGCCTGCTCTCCGGCATTAAGGCAAGCCTGCTCCTGTGATTTCTAAATTATCACAGAGAGGTGACGTCAAGATCAACCTGGAATCTTCCCAGAGTTGGCAAACCCATTATTCCCCTTGACAATTTTCTTTTACTGCTTATGCATTCTACAGAGAAGATCTCCTTAATATTTCAACTGAACTTTCATAGCTCTGGGTATTTGTAAAAGCCATCTCCTAACCAATACATGAATATTCTTCAAAATGTACCTTACGCATTCAATTCGGAAAAATGCAACATCAGGACTGCACGGTCTGACATCATTCAAGAAAGAGCTGATTTGCATTATTTTGTAAGACAAGGCCATCAAATTCAACTATTCCATTGCATTGGCTTAGTTTTTTCCTAGAAACTCCATCTTCCCACTAAGAGCTGACAAAACAAGAGTA